>NC_067139.1:11738187-12043187 GCF_903995435.1 Acomys russatus
CTGCAGATGGACTTAACCGTGCCTAGGTTCCTTAACAATCTCTTGTCTTTTTCCTTTTCATAGTAATTGCTCTTTGCACAGCCTTATCCCATCATGCCTCAGTCCTGCAACAACCTAAGAAATTCATACAAAAGTAGACCATTTCCCTCTCGGTTATATTTTAAGAGAGCTGAAAGTCAAGAAATAATGTTTGAATAATAGACCAACACAATAAAAATAATTTGAGATAAAGCTTTCTAGAATAGAGATCTTGGGATACTGAAACATAAAATTGTCAAAACATCAATATGTATGAGGCTAGTTGAATGACAAGAATCATCACATTGTTTAAGTATGTTTAGAGAGTTATCAGGGCAGACGGTAACTAGTAAGCACAGGCACACACATACATGGAGAAACACAAGCGTGGTTCATGTGTAAGTGCCCAAGGAGACCAGAAGGAAGCACAAAACCCCAGGAACTGTAGATATAGCTGTTTCTAAGTTGCTATGCTTGTTATGAAAACGGAACCTGGGTCCTCTGCAAGAACAGTAAGTGTTACTAACCACTGGGCTACATTTCCGAGCTCCTAGGCAAGATCTGCATCAGCAGTAACAACAGCAGAGTGCAGGAAGCCTTTCACCTGGTGCACATGCAGAAAAGCAGATGACAATGAAACTTGACAGGTTCTATATCCATTCGTACCAACCCAGTACATCTTTCCAAAGACCTATTTCTTAAAAGTCAGCTTTCAGTCATGTAGTGGATACCAATAACTTAATTTTTGACTAAAGTAATCCTTTTTTTATTGATGTTCTTATTCTATTCCTTGTTCCAGATAGGTGAATTTCTTAACAGTGAGGCCCACTTTAACTCATACATTATTACAGAAGGCTAGCTTGCCATAATGTTCACTTACAGAACTCGTGTGTGTGTGTGTGTGTGTGTGTGTGTGTGTGTGTGTGTGTGTGTGTCTGTGTGTGGTGCGGATATGATGGTTTCTATTTCCAATCTGATAGAATCTAGAATTACCTAGGGGATGGGCCTCTTGGCATGCATTTTGGGGATATTCTAGATTTCACTGATGTGAGCCCCATCTTGACTCTATGACCATTTGCTTGGCAGAAGATCCTGGATTACATGAAATTAAGAAAGCCAGAGGAGCACAAGAAAGTATGCGTGGCTTTGTTTGTACTGTGACCAGCTGATTCAAGTTCTTGCTGCCCTGGCTTTCCCGCTATACCTTGATATGTGAGATAAAATTATGCCTTTCTTTCTTCAGTTGCTTTTGTCAGAGTATTTTATCACAGCAACAAGAAAAGAAACTAAGGTACTTTTTAAGTAGAAAACAATTTCACCTTTATCTCAAGCTCAAACATGCACACAAGAGAAACATGGAGACATAAAAATAGAACTTTAGTTCTTTCAAAGTTAGGAGTTACAACAGGCTAGACAGTTGTCCTTCCTTACCCACCTATCAGTGGATAGCACATATCAGTAGCAAACATCGCTTCATTATTGAACTCCTACGGACCCTAGCTCTCTTGGTGTGAACTTAGTTAACAGAAAGATGCAGTAACCATTCGTACACCATTCTCATTGTGCTAGATAGTATTGATAATCTATAGATGATGACATGTATAAGAAGACACTCGTAGTTTCAGCACAGTAGCACTTTGTTCAGTAGGCCTGAGATCCCAAAGATCTGGGAACCTCGGAGGAATCTGGGAAGCAACCAGCTCATAGGACTGGACAGCTGTAATAACTAAAGGGTTGATGAGAAGCAATCTGTTGTCTTGGCCTCGTCAGTTGCAACTGTGGATAAAGTACACTACAGTCCTGGGGGAAAAAAAATTCCCTAATTCCATATAGGAATTTCATTAGTGGAGTCTTATTCTCTTAATGTGACATGGCCACTACCCTCTTGAACTATAGCAGCTGTGATTACCTGAAGGTGACCCGCACAGCATTGGGGTAATTAGCTTCCTGTCATGAAGTGGAGGAGGAATCATGATATACAGACAGTTTACAGTTGCCAGCTGGCCAACTAGTTAACAGTGAGAAGCACATAAGGCTCTATCGGTCCCCAAATGCATGCCGTGGGGGAGCGTTTCCTTAGGGTTAGTTTCCAGTAAGTTGCCATGATACTCTAAGTAATTCAAATTAAATTAATTGTTTCAGCAAGCTACATTACAGGAGAGTTAGGTTTTGGTTTTCCTGAGCCCTGTCTGGGGAAAGCAGGCATTTACTCGGGTTTCCAAAACTAAGCCAGAAACTGAAGCTGCATAAGTTTGACCTTCCAGTGTAAGATAATCTGTTTACACCTCTGGATTTAGCAGACCCCTTGTTTCTTCTTTGCTGTATGCTTGTACTCTCCTGTTTGAAGTATTCCCCAATTCTACCATTGACCCGCTACAGGAGGCTACTTTCCTACTTAGTCCTATTATAATCTTTATTAATGTCCCAGAAGGCTAATTTATGTCATTCCCTAACAAGCTTTTGGTTTAATACAGAGCAAAATCAACAAGTTTGGCTGAATGAATGCAGTTTAATTAATCACAATAAACCATGGATCCACAGTCAGTTTTGAAGAGAAAAATCATCCAAAAAGCAATTTATTTAAATTTATAGACATTATTTTTGCTTTATAAGATTGAGGTCAGTAATTACAACGTTATCCTTAGTTCATTAAAAGAGTGTGATGATTTTTTTTTTAATTCTGTTTTTCCTGTCAATGAAAGCAATGGAGAGAACCTGAGATGTTTAAATTGACTTTTAAGGGAGAAAAGGTAGACTGAATTGGATATTATATTTCCTCATATTTCCAAAGTAAAGCTTGAATAGACTGAATAAATTCATACGTGGAAGACCCAGTTATTGAGCTGTTGGAAAACATCAGAGTATTTCCTGAAGCCACCACCACCCATCACTTGGTCCAGAGCTTTGCTGTGAGTCTGTAATCGAAACCTCAGTTGTCTTGGTTTGGTATTAGACACAGCAAACTGCATAGTGTAGCAATACTAATACTTGAAAATTAAAAGTTTAGTTGGGCTTTTACTATAATTTACATTACAGTAAAATATATATACACAGTGATGTGTGTGTGTGTGTGTGTGTGTGTGTGTGTGTGTGTACATGTACATATGTATGTATGTGTGTCTGTAAGCCATATTTTGTGAAACTTAAAATTTCATGTCAGTCAGTCCAGGCATGATGATTAAAACCTGTAATTCCAGGATTATTGAAATGGAGGCAGAAAGATCAGGAGTTCATAAGCAACTTCAACTATATCAAAGGTTTGAAGGCAAACTGAGGTTCCTGAGACTTTATTACAACAACAAACATCCCAGTCTCACACTCCTCTCCTCTTTACTGAATTCTCCAACTCTTTGTTTCCCCTCCTCTATAAAGCTGGGGCACAGGTATCCAGGTCATAGAGTCTCTATGCCATTGTAAAGTGCATCTGTGAAAAGAATCAGGCAACTGCCAGACTCATTGTCACCACTGATGAAGACCTTACCCTTGAAACAAATTATAAGACATTAAGTACTTTTACTTGCTTACATCTTCAGAGTAATCAATAAAGGGGCAAGAGCACATACATATATGGATATAAACACATTTTGTATTTCTTTTTGCTTTGGTTTTAGGAATGACTATTGTGTTATATAGAGAGCAGAGCTAAATATTAAGCCTTGTCCAGAGGCCTTTTGTTGGCCTCCCTGTTGTTGTAAACAGGTGTGTAGAAAAAAAAATTACAGAAAATCCACAAGACCTAAATCCCCTCCACCTGAAACGACTGCTGCAGTGACTTTGGTGGGTTGGCTTGCATCTATTCCTGTGACTTTCCACTGTCACAGTGGTCATCTCACCTGGGATAATTGTTGTAGAGAACATATAGAATAAAAGAAAATGAGGGACTTGCTTAAGCACTTATCACTCCCCTCATCCTCTGTTTCTATGTCCACCCAAGGCCCAGTGATGACAAAGATGCAGGCTCAGCGTGGAGCCACATGCAGTGAGCCACATAGAAAACAGATAAGATAACTCCCTAATATTTCTACTACATTCTTTATATATTCCCTCAGAAATGATCTGAAGAAGTAGAACACCCTCTCCACCTGCTGTGCTTGTAAGTAGAGTGAGTCAGCCAGTGGTTTTGCCAGGCAGACTAAGAGCAGCTGAGCAAGCTGGGGCCCATATTACTAAAGAAAGTTGTAAGTTTGCCCAACAGTTACAGATACATGATGTTCAACAGACCCACTAATATGAGCGAAAATAAGGTTAGAGAGCAGGAATGGGTTTTTGTTTTTCCTTGAAATGTTGTTCAATAAGCATTCCATCGTGTCTCATAGCAAATGGGTTCCACTCACAGTCATAGAACTTGGCAAGCTTGTGTTACTCCTACCACTGAAAACATTAAGTAAAAATACAAGCAAATGTCTACTTTCTTCCTTCTTTTCTTTCTTTCTTTTTTTTCTATATGCAGTGGTTTTTTTTTATTTTATTTTGTTAAATTTTTTATTTATTTATTATTTTTTATATATACATTTATATGATTACACATAAATACAATAAACGGCATGTAGAAAGAAGAACCACAAAAACAATTGGGAATTATAAACATGTTACATTCTTTTAGAAGTTCCATGTGGCTAATATTTTTCTTAATATTTGTAGCTCACTGAAAGCAGTAATGTTTAAATGGAAAATAAAGTCCGCTCCAACTTTTAAAAATGATAAAACAGAATTCACCAAAGAATGCTTTCAAACCCTCAAAGTAGAAAATATCAAGGTTATTACTAGAAAGTCAGGCAGGTTTCCTAGTGTTTAGGCCAACAGTTGCTTAATGTGAGCATGACACAAGTCCAAGGAAGGGAAGTTCAGGCAAATATTCCCACTTAAAGTGGCTATCCAGAGAACACACACTCCCCATGCTTTCCTGAGAAAAGATGCTCTTTCAATGTATTCTTGAAAGGTACTTGATAATATCCTGGGCTTGGTGGCACATGCCTTTAATCCCAGCATTCAGGAGGTAGAGGTAGGTAGATCTCTGTGAGTTTGAAGCCAGCCTGGTCTACAAAGTGAGTCCAGGACAGCTTAGACTACACAGAGAAACCCTGTCTTGAGAAAAAAGCAAAAAAGTTATGATTTTCTGCTTGCATGTTACTAGGAATACATGGCTAAATTAAGGTTCCTGACTAGCTAGGAAGCCAGTAAAAAATCATAAGCTGCCACAGACAGTTATGTCCCTCTACTCAAAATCATCCAATCAGCCAATTTACGTGTCAAATCTTGAGGAAACTTGAAGTGGCATCTGAACATTAACAACAGACCTCTTCCCTCCTCTTCCCAAGAACATAATTTTAGACAGCCAATGCAGCCATTATCTGAGATTGGAAACCATAATAATTGAATTCTAGGAGATATGTCTTACATTTTAAATGTTGGTGAGGAAGTTCTCCCTGATTCGAAGTTTATGAGCTTTTATATCATTCAGATAAGTTGCTGAGGATAAACATAACGAAATGCCACTGCACTCTGCTGAGAACTGAGGAGTCATTGTGCCCACGTCTCTAGAATTCTTGCCTGTGCCCATGATGATGAATGCATCATTTTCCTTCATGAAACTTTGGCAACAAATAGCTCAGCCCAGTCTTTTCCAGCTCTGTTATTCTGTTTTAAAAAACACTGACATTTTCTTAAACAGACATAATTTACAATTTTAAAGAGCACAACAGTGCCTTGGTGTTTGAAGGCCAGAAAGCAAACAACAGCCCATTCAGTTAGATTTTTTTTTTTCTAAAGAAGAGTCCCATGCTTAGTGAGTTCACTATAGCCTAAGGCCAGAGAGACAGAGCAGTGGGAGAGTAGAGCTCAGCACAGCATGCGAAGGTCATGAATAACTGGTCACATTTCATGGAGGGCCAGAGCAAGGCAGGTGACTGAGCAGCAGTGAAGAGTCATGCCCAGCACAATGATTTCGGAGGCATCACAGTGCTACTGTTCCTTTACCCTGGACACAAGTGGCCCATGGTTTTTTTTTCTCCTATCCCACTGAGGAAAAAAGCAGCTTTGTAGATGTGTCTGTCCTTTAGAGCTCCAGCTAACAGGTTTTTCCATAAATTTCACACAAAGAGAGCCTTACCAGTGTCCATGTGTCTGGATCAATATCTGAACCAAGGTTCGATTTCCAGTGGGGTCACTCAGCCCAAGTAGACAAATGGAAGGCTGTGTAGCATGATTCCTGTCTGGTGTTTGAAGGAAACCTTGGAAGCAAAGGTCATGTGTAAAGGATGAAACTCCTAAGCTATTATTTGCAGACTTCCTCATGAGTTGCAGTGTCCTGGTAGTGTTTCTCTTCCTGTATTTTCTGATAATCTTTACTTAAATGTCCAGGGTCTTGTGGCTGGGGAGATTGGTGTCTGAGAGGAAATCAGTGTGTGCACCTGTGTGGATGTCTCTATTTTCCCAAGGTCAAAGCAAATGTTCCACCCAAGTCTGACTTGGGACAGCAATAACTTTATTGGATTTACTTATAGAATACAAATGAGGAGTTAGCTACAGGGATGTGAATAACCCAAGTATTTTGTGTCTGGGAAAAGTTTAGCCCCTTCATAAAACATGACTTCATAGAAGCTGCCCCAGTTTCAGCTCACCTTTCATTTTACACACATACACACACAGAGAGAGAGAGAGAGAGAGAGAGAGAGAGAGAGAGAGAGAGAGAGAGAGAGAGAGAGAGAGAGAGAGAAAGAGAGACAGACAGAGAGACAGAGACAGAGACAGACAGACAGACAGACAGACAGACAGAGAGACACACCTCCCAATATCAGATGTTGCTTTAGGAGACAGAGGAGAGTAATGACTAAAGTCATGGTGTAAGGTCCTAAATATTTCTTCTTTCTTTCCCCTTGTCCTAGAGGGTCCATCGCCATCATAATACAGCCAGCTGCCATTGCACGATGTCCTTATTTAGGACCATGGCTATTCAGTTATCTCTACGCCAAGATGGAGATGAGATAATCATGCAATATCTGGAATTTAAGATCCATATTCTCTGTCTCTGTCTCTCTTTGTCTCTCCATCTCTGTCTCTCTGTGTGTACAAGTGTATGCATATGTGTGTGTGTTTGTGTGTGTGTGTATGTGCATACACATGTGTACCATAAAGATATTACAGGCAATAAAGCACAGCAATAGATATCCCATAAGATTATAGTGGAATTAAAAAGTTCCTATCCCGTAGTGGTGGTAATATTATCGTAATATTGTAGCATGACACGTTACTCATATGTTTCTTATATGCCAATGGAAGTGGTGCCCTGTATTACCAGCTGAATAGAAGTGTAGCACCCACAATTACGTGCAATACATAAGAGCTGATAATGATTATAAATGATGGTGTTACTACATATTTATTCCTCAACACATTTTATTGTTTCTTTAGAGCGGACTCCTTCTAATTATTAAAAAAAATACTCAAAGCAGAATAGAATAGTGTTATTGCTGCAACAGCTTCATCTTGTTATCCTCTCTCCCTCTCTCTCTCAAGCCCTCTCTTGCATTTCTCTGTCTTCTGTGTGCTTATTTTCTCAACTCTATTACCAAATGATCTGAGTAACATATTCTCGAATATGTCAGGACTCAGAAAGAAGGTAATGAAACAGTCATTTTTTTGACACTCACATCCTTGGCATTTAGATGCCATTTTTCAATACTTTAGAAGCTCTTCCCAACTCCTTAGAGACAAATGGTTCTGTAACATGAGATGCCAATTAATATTGTCCTGGAAAAGTAAGATACATTTAAAGTAAGGACAGTATGCAAACAGCACTCTCACCTGCCCTTTACACAGATATGTTATTTTGTATTTATCTATCTCTCTAGCCACTGTCATCTATCTATCTATCTATCTATCATCTCTCTCTCTCTCTCTCTCTCTCTCTCCTCCTCTCTCTCTCGGCTCTCCTCTCCCTCCGCTCTCCCTCTCTCCTCTCTCTCCGCCTCCTCTCCTCCTCTCTCCTCTCTCTCTCTCTCTCTCTCTCTCTCTCTCTCTCTCTCTCTCTCTCTCTCTCTCTCTCTCTCTGAGAGGACTGTGTGTGTGTGTGTGTGTGTGTGTGTGTGTGTGTGTGTGTGTGTGTGACAACACATGGGGAAGCATGCTACATCTGACATGTATATGGAAGTCAGAGGAAAACCCAAGGGAATGTGTTCTCTATGTTCAGTACATTGGAAAAAGGGATTGAACTCCTGTTGTCAGGCTTAGTGGCAAGTGCTTTAACCTGCTGAGCAATCTGTCTAGTTCTGAGTATTTATTTACCTTATTTGTAGTCCTTTAATGATCACTTTCAATCTGAAGACCATGTCACATGAAGGGAAAAGTACCTACAAGCTCAGTCCTTTCAGAGCAATTTGTAATTTTCTGGTGCACTGTAAATGTAGTTTTTGTTTCCTCAGAAGAGAGGAAGAGATGACCCCTACTCAAGCTTTATGAAAACATTGCTTGGGCTTAGCCCAGAGAATTTTTGTCTAACTACTTCTATGCCTAGGCCTGGAAGCTTCTATCCTCCATACAATCTAATCTTCTGAAATCCCAGACCTTGAAGGTGTCAGCGTCCAGCCTCTGTCTGATAACCTAGGCCTAGACTGTTTTCAGCCTGTGAGACTTACTAATGAATAAGCTCAATCTTTCTTTCTCTTTATTAACTCTGGTTCAACTCAGCTGCCCTGGCTCAAACTCTTCTCCAAGCTGAACAATTCAAACTGCCTCCTCTCAGCTTCTCACTGAATTGCTCTTCTTGGAAAAACTGCCTCTGAACTTCACTACTGAACTGAATGAACGTAACTGCACTCAACTGAATTGCAATGCACTGTACTGTACTTCTGAACTCTATGCCACTGTCTCCACAACTCCTCCTCCCCTTGCACTGCTCGTAAGTAGTGTTTGTCCTGCCCTCTTGAGAGTTGGGTGTACCCTACCTCTGACTCATTTGTCGAATCTTTCTCTGACTCATCACTTTGTCTGCTTCTCAATTAGAAGTTATTGTTTGGAGTTAAAGGTATGTACTAAAGGAGTGCCTGTCTTCTAGTCAGAGGGATAAAAGGTGTGTATTCCATCCAGATCACATGGATCTAGATCTTTACATGTGATCTTTTGCAAGAATAGCCATGTTCCATGTTGCTGGACTAAAATTCCTCTACAGTGCACATCCTTAGCACCTCCTCTCTGCTCTAAGCAGGAAACACAGGAAACTTTGTTTTGCCCTTGGTATTTGTGCACCCCTCAAGTTTTTCCTTCTAGACATTGATCAGCCCATTCTGTGTCATTATACCTTGTTTGCCATCTGTCCATAGCCATGGATCCTTCTGTGACTCCCAGCTGATAAGAAATGGTCCACCTACATAAGCTAATATTACAATGGGGATGTGGCTATTTTAAGCCTAAAATAAGCCAGTACCTTAGAACTTTTCTTTTCAGTTTGATTTCATTGAAATTGGCCCTCAGCATCCTTTCCTGGGCGTTTGAAGTCTGTGTAATCAGAACAGAAACAATGATTTGCTCTATCCTCTGCAACTTACTTCCTTGTAACTTGTATTCAGGTTAATGGAACCACAATTGAACCACTTATCCAAGGCAGGAACCCAGAGGGACTTTTGTCTTGTTTTCGACTGAGGCTCTGCATTCAATCACTAAGCATATCTTGTCAGTTGTGTTTCACTACCCTTAATTCCACGTCTTCCTCTCTACCCTCCCTGCCATGAGATTAGTTCAAGTTTACTGAATGCTCTGACTTTGAGAACCACTGTCATCTCCTAAATGTTCTAGTGTGTTTCTGATATCACCATGTATAAATTGTCCTCCACATTATAGTTATCCTAACCTGCTAGTATCTATATCATAGGAGCTCTCTCACACCTCACAACCCACAAGTAGCTTCTCATTGAACTCTTAATATTTCCGTGTTCATCTTATCAGGACTTCTTTGGCCTTGCTTCTACTCAACTTTATAACCTCAAAGGTCTCTGTAGTTTGGCTCCACATCTCATACTTTTCAATTTCCTTTAAACCCATTTGCTTTACTCTTCAATATCCTAGTACCTTGCCTCTGTTTTATTTAGAATGTTTTAGTGATTGTTCATAGTTGCATTTGGTTCTCCTCCCTTGGGGTATAAATGGTCCAGGAAGATGTTTTATTTTACCACTTATTAAACTCTAGGACAAATATTCATCTCCTCAGACAAGGTAGCAAATCATTAAAAGTATGCCTATGGTTACATATCTAAATTTTAAATCTGTTGTCCATATACTTGTGTCAGAAAAATAGACAGATCAAAGGTCTTCTCTTGTAGGGTCAGTCACATCTTCATTCCTACAACATATGTCCTTTGTTATGCTTCAAGACAAGGGAATTAAAGTTGCTGAGGAGATTAAGCAGTTCATCATGTGACTGTAAGGACATGAAGATGGTGGAGTATTATGTGCTATGCAATCCTAATATCCTTAATAGTAGAGGTATGTAGAAGGTAAGGTCAAAGTACAGCCATGTGGAAAGGACTTAGCTTGTTCTTGCTAGCTTGGAACATGGAAGAAAACACCAGAAGCCTAGGGAAGTAGAAGTTGCAGAGGTCTAAGAAGAAGATAGCTCTGTGATACTTTGATTCTTGCCAGTGTGGCCTGTGTTGTGTTTATGACTGTTAGAACTATGAGGAAAGAAATATCTGTTCCTTGAAGCTACAAACGTTGTGGCAGTTTGCTAAGCAGCAGCAGAAAGGGATTCAAACTAGTATATGAACTTCAAGAACAAAATACAGAGTAGCTTGAGTGGGACTTTTGGCCTAACTTGGTTACTTTTTAAGCCTCATAAGGGATACAAATATTATAATAGCTAAAAAGCCTATGGACCATACAATAAAGTGCCCCGACAGTGAATATATACATATAACTTTGCTTAGACAAGGAATACCAATTTGTCTAAGCACATAGGCTTCTACAGTGCTCTTTTACAAATGTTGTTGCACTCAAACACAGAATCTCTGCATTGCACTGCATTTCATGGAGAAGGCAGTTTTGCAGATTAGTCCTGGCTCCGTTACCAATGTGGTTTTCAATATGGCTGATTGCTGAGCCCAGTTCCCCCAGTGGGGGGCACTTATCCTAAGAGGAATTTTAAGTGGGTATGGCATGTCTAAGATTTCTAGAGAGAAAAGTGTTTGCTTTTCTTGAGGCTAAGGATTTAATTTGTCTTCTAGTTTCTCAGTAACTTCATGGACCCAAGGCCTGAGGTAGAGAAGAAAAGAAATGAT
The DNA here is from genome assembly GCF_903995435.1 of Acomys russatus. NCBI lineage: Eukaryota > Metazoa > Chordata > Mammalia > Rodentia > Muridae > Acomys > Acomys russatus. Next base: position 11,749,473 of record NC_067139.1, read on the forward strand.
TATATTCGGTGAAATGGACAAATAATGACGGAATGTGAAATTCTCTTAAGATGTTGAATGTGCTGCCAAGGGCAGGACTGGTGTAATTATAGTAATATACTACCTCTCACATATAGCTCTAAAGTAGAAAGCACAGCAACTTACCTACCCTTAATTAGCTGTATTTAGTATTTTTTATGGCCACTGAACACAGTACTTTGATTACCATATATTAGCATATAATTTGCATATGCTCCTCAAGGTATTTGGTTTTATTGCTATTACCTTTTGTGGCCCTATTCCAGTAATGACTCTAATGGAATACAAAGAAGAGATTTCTGATTCAATTTGCTTATAATCTTGAGAGTTGCACAATGGAAATTCTATATTTAAATACAAAATCCTTCAAAAACGTGGCTTTAGTTATTAATGTGGTCAATTGGCCTAGATCCTTACTGGGAAGGCCCTAATGAGAACATTCCCTCTCATTCTGGCCTCAATAAAACATTATATAAATAAGGCTTGAGGTATAAATCATTTCATGTTTGTTTAAAAGAAAGTTGCACACACCATTTAATGAATCTTATCAGTCTATCAGCAGCTAAAGGCCCAGAGAAAGAAAAATAACAGCTGCAGCTAAACAATTTGAAGAAAGGTCAGAGGTCAGTGTCTGCATCTGCATTTGTGTGGAGACAGAGGAAAAAGAAAGAGGCCTCCTTTGTAGCCAGTCAGCACTATTTTAGGATGTGCTGTTATTGACTAAATTACCAGTGTTTCGTTTTGCTCTGGGGTACTATAGTGGACTGTAAATCAATACCTAAGGTCACTTGGCTAAAAGCACTAGAAAACTTACTCCTGTGGGAGCATTTTCTTTGGTGTTCCCTCCTTTCCCTTCTTGGTGTTAAACATCAGACAGAGATGGAAGGGTATAGCCTTTGCTGAGGAAACAGGGCACAACCTGAGTGGAAAGTAGACTGTTGAACTCTAGGGAGCTCTGTAACAGGGGCCAAAGCTCAAATCTTTCTGTGTAGATTGTCTACTGTTAGTTAATTTATTCATTTTTGAAATGTTTGTACTCAATCTTGAAGTTTAATTACATAAATAAATATATTCCAATTTGAATGATTTGGAAGAAAACCATTGTATGTGCTGTGTGTGTAATTCAATAATAATTACAATGCACTGACATTCATTTTTCTGTCAAATGCTCTAAACATTCTTATATGAGATTTTATAAAGCAATGTTGTCCCTGATTTTTATAAATGGTTGCTAGTCTTTTTATTGGGGGCTGGCTTTATAGCTATAAAGAGATAATCTTTGGAAGAGGTAAAATACAAAATGGGAGAACATTCATCCCAAAGAAAAATAGTCTTCAACTAACTTCTTTGATGTTTCAATGAACGAGAAAGTATTTCTGGTTTTTATTTTCTTTATTTTTTTTTTCGGTAAAGGTGCTGTATGAAAGGTCATGCTGAGGAATGGAGAGCAGGGCTATTTAACTGCATCTTCATGGGACAACTATATAGGACTGTGACTGTCCCAGTTAGTAATTATTCCCTCACTGGGGTGACAACCAGACAGCCAGGAGGTTTGGGTGTTAAGCCAAATGAAATAATTATACTGATTTTGCCAGAGGGAAAGTGAACCTTGTGATACAGATGACGCCTTTAAGAACTGATGTCTTGGAGTTTGGCCTATGCATTTAAATGATCTACCCTGCCTTATGTTTTAGTTTGTATTATACATAGTGAACTAAGATTTGCAAATAGGAAGGGCTGTGTACACACATGCATATACTCACACACACACGCGCGCGTAAGCATCATAAATAATTTCTAAAATTCTCTCTCATATCTTGATGTTATTCCTCACAGTTAAAAAGCTTTAGGGATGAAGGCATAGGTCAGTGAGAACATTTGCCTGGCATGTACAAAACCTTGTGATCAATGCTTACTGACATCATCATCATCATCGTCGTTGTCGTCGTCGTCGTTGTAGTAGTAGTAGTAATAACCTGAAGTATTTCAGAGCTTTTTATTTATGTCCAATTTTTCACTTCACTTATTGAGTTTGGTTCTTATAGAAAGCAATTTCTTCAGAAAATCTCTACTGCAAAGATCTTTTTAGTATGCATAAATACCGTTTGATCACTATTCTACATACAACTTTGAGCAGGAATATCTATCAATAGCCATCTAGTTTTTGTCACAAGTTGGGGAGTTGTATAGCTATTACTGCAATGGCTTTGCTGAAAAGAATATGGCAGTTTAGTAGCCAATTTGTTTGCAGGGACATTTTCCAATAATTAAGAGACACTGTTCAATGCCTTGCTTTAGGGTGGCAAGTATTTATTTACCTAATTATCTTCATAATGGTTCCCACTGATAGTGCAAAATGTATTATCTACTCAGATTGAACAAGAGGAGATAGTGTCTGAATGAAATGGCAGCACAGAGTAGCAGTGGACATTTTCCTGGACTTCATCATCAGAGATTCATGAAATTGAAAGATGAGATTCCTTGGATGTTCTCTTATAGAAATAGGAAAAGCTTTTCATCCTTTTAGCACAGCGATGCACGCACATACTATTGTAACTGTTCAGACTGTAAGGCACAAGCCATAATGGAGAGCAGCAGCTTCCCTAAGAATGGAGGGCATGCTGCCCTGACTTCTAACTGCTCACCTTGCCCTTAGGGACCCATTGGGCATATGTGCATTCCATCAGCCAGTCTGCCATCACACAGTCTCTCTCCAGGGTTTCCACATTACCCAATTTCAAAGCTGAAAAGATGCTCATAATTGGTTATTTTGACCTTAGAAAAGAGAAGCTCAGTCTTTTGCAGAGTCTTTCACATACAGGACTGAAGTAGAGGCACATTCCAGGAAACACAATTATACTTGAGGAGTAAAACACATTGCTCTTTAATTTTTTTTTTTTTTTTTTTTGGTAATCTGCTGCTAGAAACAAAAATAATACCAGTTATAAAATCTTTCAGTAGAAATCATCAGACTTCTTTCCAAACTAATGTGCTTTTGGGCAACCATTGAAAAAATTCAAAATTAGTATCTCTACGTTGTTGGTAATAAAATTAAATACTTATTAATATATAATTATATAGAGAGCATTAGATTCAATATTGTGAACAGGAAAATTTAATAGGAAGTAAAAGCATAAATCTGATGACATGCATTTTGAAAATACCTGCTGAGAGTTAGGGGCAAAAATCTCTTTGGCTATTATTATATAGAAATTACCTAAAAGATTACAATGAAATCTCTTACCTATTTTCACAAAGACTTAAAGAAAGACTGCTAACAGCATGTAACAAAAAGACTGACTATGTTGTGTCTGATTTCTAAGTGGTAAAGCCAGAGACCATTTGAGATCGTAAAGATTGTTTCAGTCTGTGCTTAATAAAGCATTAAGGTCCCAATTTATGCACAGTTGTAACCAGATGGCTGAATGAAAGACACAAGGTGGAGTGGATTGTGATGGGAGGCACACTAAAACTCCAGGGCTTTCCACTGAGAGCTAAATCTGAAAGTACTCAAGATGTGAGAGTGCGTGCTGGGGTACCGTGCACAGAGTTCTCTCTGCCACAGCACCTGGACAGAAGATGGCAGAGGAACAGCTTGCCCAGTCAACCTCACTTTTTGCAAGTTAAAAACCTTGCTGTGGCCTTTCTGAAATAGTCTGTATTGCTCTTCAGCTGGCTGTTATTGACTAAATTTCTGACTGACAGAAAAATTTGGTGCCATGAGTCTTCATACGCATTTTTAAGGCTATGTGAAATATTGGATTTGTCTAGCTGATACACTTCTGCTGGTTGTTTTGGTCCAACTGATGCAGTTATATAAAACAGTAACTAGACAGATATGGAGCACACTCCTAGCTTTCCTAGATACATATTTTGTTTTTAAATTTATTATCAGTTAACTAGGAGACTTTAGGCACTGTATTCACTCTTAATTTAGTTATGTTGAAGCACCCTGGTTTCACATTCAAGAAAACTGATACTGGTAGGTTATGTGTTTTCTCTGACTACTTTGGAATGCCATTTAATAAATATACCACAAAGATATTTATCTAATAATTCCTTAGTTTTCAAATAAAAATAACAAATAAAATGGCACGCTTCAAGTCATCCATCTGTTAAGTGCTTTCCAAAATCTCTACTTGACAAGGAGCAAGATTGGTAGGAACAAGATGAATGCCCCAGCCATGTCTGACCTCAAAGGACAGGAAGAGAGTAAAGCTTTCTCATATACTCAGCACAATATGTAGTACTTGCAGTGAGAATCCATGGCACTATTTAGTAAACCAAGTGCTTGGACTTCACCCTGATTTCCTCCACCAACCAATCAAATATGTCACTTTGCCAGTCAATGGACAAATCTAATCACTTTCCTCAGCAGGACAGGAACCATAGCAGTAGCTAGCTCACATGTATTTAGGGCCACAGCAGGTTGGCAGTGATCAGTGCATAAAAAAACAAAACAAAACAAAACAAAACAAACAAACAAAAAAAAAACAAAAAACAATGATCACTATAATCAAACTGATGAGTGTAAAGTGTTTAGAGATTTATAGAGGATATATAATGTGTTTTTAATGATGGTATAAAGAGTTTATCTATTGTGCTGTTGCAAATAAATAAATAAGTGTAATGAAATTTTTATGGCCTGAGTTGTGTGCTGGTCCTATCTGAAAATCCTTGTATTAAAGTCTTAACCCAAGCACTTCAGAATATGATTGTATGTGATGTTGTTAGGATGGGCTGCAGCCCAAGAAACAGGCGAGTAGATACATAAGGAGAAACACCTTAGGTATGCTGGTATACAGCAACAAGACCAAAAGGAGATTCAGTGGAAAGGTGGCCATCCTCAAACCAAAGACAGAGGCCTTAGGAAAAAGCACACCTGTCAACTCATTGGTCTTGGAATTACAGTTTCAGGAATTGTGAGAAATAAATGTCTGTTACTGAAGTCATCTCTTCAATATTTTCTTAGGAAATACACTTTCAAACTAATACAGAATATGTATGGTATCTAATGCAAATTTTAGACAGTATAACAATATTTTAAATACTCACACGTTTTCTATTATCCATATCCGTTATGTCTATTGTTCTATACAAATGCATGACAAAACAACTTAATGGATGCAGGGTTTATTTGGGCTTATAATTCAAGAGAATTCACTTTATCACGGGGAGTTCTGAAGGCGAGGCAGTCAATGACAGTCAGGAAGCAGAGAGATGTAAGCTACTCAGCCCACTTTTCCCTTTATATTTAGTATAAAACCCTGCCCATGAGATATTTCCATCTATATCTGAAGTGGCTCTTCCCATATCAAGTAACTCAATTATGAACTCTCTCCTAGTTACACTCAGAGTTTTGTCCCCTCGGGGATTCCATATCCTGTGAGGTGACAATCAATACCAACTATCTCAGTACCCTAGCTTCTGTGAACATATCCCTTTTAAATAAGAGTTTAAGGTACAGATAATAGATGACAAGTGAAGAAAACTGAAATAACTATAATGCAACATATAATATCCGTTTTCCCATTTTAAAGTCCATTTGAAATGGGTGGTAAACATTATTATCCATGTATTTCTGGGTATAATCAGCACATAAGGGATGTGTTTGTTTTGATATACCAATGGATGGTCAATGGTTATCTATCCTCAAATGGTAGCACCTAACACACATCTTCATTTATGCTTTGACTACCAAAGCACTTCACCACTGTCCTAGAAATCTGACCTGGGAATATCTACATTGAGTTTTCCAAATAGATGATATGATTTAACATCTAACTCAGAGTCTCATGTGCTGTACAAGCTCAGCGAATACCCGTGTGCTAATTTGATACGCTTGATTAATTATGCCTTGGATAATAAGTTTTATAAGCCAGATACACATAATTTCACCAAATATAATGAATTCTAATTTTGAGTCAGATCTATATATGGTCACCTAGAAAGTGAAATAATATTTATGATAGTTCCAGGTATTCTGCTAAATACTTCTTTCTGTCACCTTATTTAGTTCATTTGACACACATTCATTCCTGCCCTCAGTGCCACATACACATTTGTACTCAATTTCCACAGCTGTGTGACAGAAAATATAAAAATGAGGATCAACTTTACGTAACAAATAAAATCTTTGAGTCTAAAGGTTAATCCAGATTAAGTTATAGTTTTCCCTAATTCCCTGAAGACCTCTGTAGTTTTTAAAACAATAACTGGAGGGGAAACATCACGGAGACAGCTCAAAATTACAGTGCTTGTCTGGAGTGACTTGCTGCAGGGAACAAGTCCTTCACTCTGTAAATAGGAATGCTGCTACCTTGGATTCTACTATCATCTTGTTGTCGATTTGAATTCTATATGTTGACTAGCTCCTACTTTTATCTTCCCCCAGGCTCTCTTTGAACCCTATAGGTGTGTTTTGCTGCTGAGTTCTGCCAGAGCTAGTTCACAAAGTGTGGTGGTCCTACCAAAACTGCCTCCTGATTTGGTCCCTAGAATTCACTAAATAGAAGAAAATGGCAGGTTTTCCTTCCCTGTGGCAAACCACTCTGTTGCTCACCAATTGAAGGATAGGATGCCAGGGGCAAGGAGGCTCCTGTTTGCAAATAAGCTGTTTGGTTCTATGAGGTTCTTTAAAGAAAACCCTCATGCGTGTTCACAGGACTTGTTAGCTCAGTGCTAACTCTACATCTGGCAGCATCATGTTCTGGTCACTTGGCATACTTGTTCCCAAAAAGTGAGCCTCATGATATTTCATCTAACTCGAAGCACCTTTCTGGGGGGAATTGTTACCTACCTGCCTTCGATAAGCTGGAAATTTAAAATAATTCACCCTCTACAAAGGTTACATTTAGGAAAAATACTTCAGGAGACATAATTAAACATTTTTTCTGCTTATTTGAAATTCAAATTTAAGTGAATGTTCTGCTCCCTTCAGAAACCCTGCCCTCTATCTGCCTGAAGACAGGTATTTGAAAGTACAGATAAAAATGTTGCTCCTTTAGTTTCACTGGTCCTAGTTGACTGGCTTTAAATTTCTAAGAGAAACTCCTTTTCCTCTGTATTTGCAATGGCTGTCTTCAGTCACCTTTCCCCTTTTCATTTAAGTACACTAAGTATCTACTAAGGAAGTTGTTTTTCTTCCACCATTTTATTTACTGTTTTACTCTGCACAAAGCTGAAAAGAATCTTGTAAAAAGTAGTCTCCAAAGAAGTAGGTTTCTCTCTGCTGAGGCCCATTCTCATACCCACGCTGATCTCAACAGCAGTATCCATAGGAATGCTGTTCTAACAAGGAAGACTTTATGGCAGTATTGGTGCCTACCTGAACACTCAAGCAACAAAAAACCCACATATTTGAGGACCTTTATACCTTTGTAAGAGCTCTTGGAAGGCATGACGGACCAGGGAAGCTCTTTACATCCTGAACACCAACAGCAATAAACTGACTAGGGAATGTGAGAGGCACTAGCAGAGGAGTTTCATTTTCACTACTCTGTTATTGGAATTTTATTCAAGTCTTATGACTTAATGACATTTTAATAAAGAGGATAATAGGATTATCATGTGTACTTCAAGCAGAAAGTTGGTAGGTCAGAAAAGAGGAACCAGGATAATAATTAACCTCAAATTCGGAGACCTTTCCCAGGCTTTGGGTGTAATTTGGGGATTTTTCACATTCTAAAAGTTTCTGTCCCTGAATATACCCGGTATATAAAATAGGGGCCCAAATAAGAAGATGGATGTGATAACACAGAAATATCAATATGAAGTATTAAGTTAAAATATTGTGTGTTGTACGACTATCAGAAAAAACATTGCCTGCTCATACAATATTATTTCAGGGGCTGGTAAGATAGCTAGGCAGTTAAAAACACTTTCTTACAGAGGACATAGGTTTACATCCTAGAAATCATGTGTTGGCTCACAACAGTCTATACCTCCAGTTCCAGAGCATTCAAAACCCTCTCCTGACCTCGGTCGGTTCATATGCACATGAGGTGTGTGCACATACACTCAGGTACACACATTCATATAAAATGTAAAAGATCTAAAAAATATTTTAAATATACATAGTAATAATTTAAAATAAAATTGAGGGGCTGCCCTTTTACTGTTGTTTCTTTCCTATTTCTCCTGACTCCTCTTTCAAACACGAATGATTTACATACACAGCTGAAAAGGTGGCAGGGTGGGTTCATAAGGTCTTAAATGTAAGCATGGTGTTTATGACATAGTTTTAGTGAGACTTTGTGATTAATAATTACATGTAACTTCCTTCCATCCTTTCCCTTCCTTCCTTCCTTCCTTCCTTCCTTCCTTCCTTCCTTCCTTCCTTCTTTCTCCCACACTCTCTTTCTCTCTGTTCCATTGTGCTGGGTATGTAACCCCAGGGATGAGTTGCAAGTCCATGCTGCCAGACCTACCATGTTTTCCCTCTTTTCTACAGCAGAGTAGAATAACTCTAGAAGGAGGGATACATGCTGTCAGTGCAGGATCTAGCCCATCTGTGCAGAGAATGGTTCTAAGGCTTTGCTCGTAAGCCAGTGACTGCAGCTGGGTTCCTTCTGCACTGTACCTTACAGCTGTGTACACAAGTTCCACACCCTGCATTGCTTCCTTTCTCTTCTCTGAAAAGTATGTCTGCTTTTGTGGGTTCTACTTACCTATCTGTTATGTTGATTATTGTAGGCAACTTGATTTAAATGTGAGACTATATTCTGGCAAAGAAGGAGTATATCAGCTTGTTTCTAGTCCTTAGGGAAGTAGGCTTTAAACTGAAAACAGAAGGGAGCTGGGAGGGAGCATCCATGCTCTGGAGAGGCAAAAATATGTCTGTCTATAGGAAGCTGAAAACTTACAATGAACATTAAGTGATAATTTAAAAATTTCAACATAACTCTATAGAGCAAGCATATAGACACAGCATTTTCATATTTGATTGTTTCCTTTAAAATTTCATATAATGTATTTTGAACCTATTCAATCCCCCCAACTCCTCCCTTATGATCCTAAGAACCCTCCCATTCCTTCCCATCCAACCTTGAGTTCTCTCCCCCACCTTTTTTTCTGACTGAGTCCAGGTTGTGTTGCCAAGCTAATCGTGGAACTGAGGCTTCCTTTGTTGTGTGGTCAGCTACAATAGGTTTGATCATTAAAGAAAATGGACTCTCACTCTCCCAGAATCTATCAAATGATAATAGCTCCTCCGGTAGCTAGAGGTTTACACATTGACCTCTGCATCTCCATGATGCGATTTGGTCTGGCTTGAGCTTTCACATGTCTTGTGCATGCTGTCACAATCACTGTAAGTTCATGTGGGCGTCTTCTGTGTTGTGCCTTCAAAGCAGATTCCTTGAAGTTATTTATCACTCTGGCTCTTAACTATTCTTCTGCCTCATCTTCTTCAAAGATCCCTGAGCCTTGGGATGAAAATTGTGACATAAATATTCAACTTAGGGTTGAAAACCTCACGCTCTTCTGTTCACGGCTAATCACTTCAACCAGTTGTGAGTCCCCATGTTAATTGCTATCTGTTGCCCTGAAAAGCAAGTCTAATGATGGTTGAGAGATTCTAAGATCTAGGTGCACAATCTTATTTGTGTGGCCTTCCTATGCGAAAGCAAACATAGCCATTCCCTACTCTTCTGCAGAACAGTTAGAACTCTTAACCTGAAGCAAGCAGGGTCTCTATGTGTCTACTTTATAGTGTAGTGCCTGTGTTAGCAAGGATTCAACCAAAGGAACAGCATGGTAAGAGATGTGTGCTAAATAATTAGCCTATGTGATAGGGGGATTCTGAATCAGGAAGTCCAACATATATAAACCAAAGCATTAGAGAAGCCTCCCATGTTTTAAATTTTTTATTTCTTAATTTTGTTTTGATTAGTAAATATTGCATATGTCTATTTAAAGGGCATGGCATGATGTTTTGATATATGCACAATGTTGGCTAATTAGATCAATTTAATTAACATATTCATTACCTGTTATTTTTACCTTTAAGTTTTTACTGTTTGAAATTAAAATATAATTACATCACTTTTTCCTAACTCTTTCACCACTCAAACTCCAGCCATATACTCCTTCCTCTCTCTCAAATTCATGGCCTCTGGCCTCTTTTTTCTTTAATTGCTGTTTTATAATTATATACATATAATCATTGGTAATAGGTAAATAATTGAGGTACTCCTTTTCTCCCTCTCTCAGAATTTCTTAATTACCTGTAACAATTTGTCTGCGCTTGGGGCTCTGATAGATTTTCCCCTCCTTTGTTGGACTATCTACTGATGGGATCCTTGTTCAGATCTTGTTTAGCAATATTGTTGAAACTTCATTGGCCATTTCTAGGAGACATAGTCACCATCTGTTCCTCTGGCTCTTACGCTAGTTCTGCCCTCAGCTTTAGGTATAGGAGGTGTGATGCAGATAGATCACTTGGGGCTGGGTATCACCGAATCAAAGACCACTTGTTGCCTGCATTTTAATCAGTTATGGTTTTCTGTAATGGCCTCAGTCTGTTGCAAAGAGAACTTTCTTTGTTAAGGGCTGACAACTATACTTATCTGTGAGTATTAAAGTAAATATTCAGATTCTGGATATTATGAGTAAAGCTACTATGAACAAAGTTGAGCAAGTGTCCTTGTTATATGGTGGAACATCTTTTGGGTATATGCCAGAAAGGAGTGAAATTGTTAGGTCTTGAGGTAGCACTATTCTCAATTTTCCGAGAAAGTGCCAGATTGATTTCCAAAATGGCTGTACAAGTTTGCACTCCCACCAGCAATGGAGGAGTGTTCCCTTTTCTCTATACCCACGCCAGCATGTGCTGTCTCTTGAATTTTTGATCTTAGCCTTTCTGGTAGGTATAAGATGGAATCTGAGAATCATTTTGATTTGCATTTCCCTGATAACTAAGGGAATAGAGCATTTCTTTATTTTTCTCTCGGCTATTCAATATTCCTCTGTTGAGAATTCTCTATTTAGCCCTGAACTGGAAACAACCTAGATCCCCTTAATTGAAGAATGGATAAAAAAAAAAAAAAAAAAAAAAAACTGTGATACATTTACACAGTGGAATACTACTCAGGTATTAAAAACAAGGAAATCTTGAAAATGTCAGGCAAATGGATGGAAATAGAAACAATCTTCCTGAATGAGGGAACCCAGACACAGAAAGACATGTATGCATATACTCACTTATAAGTGGATATTAGCCCAACATAGATGTCCTCTGAGAGACTGTACCCATCAGGGGAAAGGCACAGCTGCTGAGGCTCACAGCCAGACTCAGGGCAGAGTACTTAGAGTGGTATGGAAGTGTGGAGGAATGGAAAGAGCCAGAGGGTTCAGGAGCCCCACAAGGAGACCATCAAGGCCAGAGGATCTGGACCCTGGGTGGCCTGCACAAACTGTTGCACCAAACAAGGAAAATACATGCAGTAAACCTAGACCACCTGTTCCTATATAGCCAATGGACAGCTCATTCTCTGTGGTTGTGGGAGTGGGGACTGCCTCTGACATGAACTCTGGTTCCCCTTATTTAATCACTTCTGCTTGGAGGGGAGGCCCTGGCAGCACACAGAGGAAGAGGAAGCAGCCTATCTTGATGAAACCTGATAGGTTGTGGTCATACGGTGGAGGAGGAAGTCCCCTTCTGTCAGATGCCTAGGAGCGAGCAATAAGGTAGAAGAGGGAGAGAGGCTGGGAACAGGAAGATACAAGTGAGGGCATAACAATCTGCATGTAAACTGAATAAATAATAACAAATTTCAAAAGATAAATATTCAGAATAAAGTTATAATTATTATTATTTTAATAAATTGTTAATTTTAATAAAATATAACATAATGGATTATATTTTAGTAAACTTTAATTATATTTAATTTATAATTTAATAATATTTATTTATTTATTAACATTGCTGTTGTAGGTTCTTCTCCAAGATCTGTGACTTCACCATCCCTGGGTAGTTGGCTAGGTTTCCAGTGTCAGGCATGATTTCCCTCTTTTTGAGCAGGTTTTATGTTCAATTAGGGAGATATTGGTTCAACTAGATATGAGTAGCTCCATGGTACCTTTAGGGTTCTGTGACATGCTAGCTGTTATCGTCCATAGGTGTCATAGTTTGGAGGATTATTCTCTGCTTCTCTCCTTTGCAAGTTTTTGTAGCACCTTTGGTACCAGAAAGGGAGTCTTCAGAGAGGAGACTTTCAGTTGAGATCCTGCTAGGAACAACTGGGTCTTGTATCTAAAGTGCATGGTGTCTCTAGCACTAGGAATCCACTTGCAACTTATAGGAGACCACCGAGAGAACACCAAGAGCTACTAATGGTTTGGGAGTCTCTTGGCATCTTCTAACCAAAAACTTGTATGGGAGATTTTCATTTCAGGAATTTTTTTCTTTGTTAGATAGCCTATGGATTTTTGGAAAAAGTTTTCCTAGCCTAGGTTGGAAGATTGATTTTAAAATATACATTATCATGTATATGTTCAGATATATATGTATTATGCATAATTTTATGTACATAAATATTATTCCTATGACTTTTTTGAAATGTCCTTACTGTTATTTTACCTTTTCTCTTCTTTTGTATTATATTGACATATCTTCCCCCTACCAGTTATCACCACCCCATCTTCTCCTTTTACCTTTTTCCAATTATTTTTACCCTGCTAATCTACTCTCTAGTGCCCACCCCATCTTGGTCCCTTTTTACTTTCCTGTTTTTAGTGGTTACTCAAGATTCTATACTCACATAGAAGATTGTGAGCCACAGATGAAGGACAGCATGAAATATTTGTCTTCCTAGTTAGTTCAGTCAATGTAATAGTTTCTAATTTCAACTATTTGTCTAATACTCATGATGTATATTTGCTGCATTGTTAGTTAAAGGCCATATATTCTGTTTCTACTTCGTAGGTATTATGAATAGAGCACCAATGAATATGGCCGAGAAAGTGTATGTGGAGTGAGATATCAAGTTCTGTAGGCACATGCTAAGGAATGGTGTACTAGGTGATATGACAGATTTGATTTTAGCCTTTTCAGGGTCCCCAACCCTGATTTCTACAGTGGCTGCACAAGTTTATAATATCATCAAGAGTGAATGCCCCACCTCCACTAAAGAGCGTTTGTTGCTGGTTATTTTGTTCATCTTCATCATTCCAACTGGCATAAGGTGAAATCTCAAAGATATTTTGATTGCATTTTCTTTTTTAAAAATATTTTTATTATTATGTTTTACTTTTACATATACATTTAGATTATTACACATATATGCACTAAACTACACACAGCAAGCAGGGCCACTAAACAATCAGGATTTATATAAATGTTACATTCACAGTGTTTTGCCTATTTGTATTTGGCAGCCTTGAAGAAAATATCTTTCCTATCTTGTTGAATCTACAACTCTTAATGTAAATCAATATCTATCATAACTCCTCTCTGTCAACCTAAAAACTTCTATCTAGACCTAAAAACATCTTAGCCCCTATACAACTAAGCTTAATTGTAAAATTAAACTGTCTGGTCTTCAACCCCATCAGAGACTTGAGAAGGAATAAAATTAATTATCTAAGTAAACAGGAAGTGCAAGTTCCTAGGGATAATTAACATTTTTGAGTCTTTTAAAGTTTAATTTATTATAATATATTCATATTACATCTTGATCGTTACACCCTCCCTTGCCTCTTCCTGTTCCCACCCTACCACGCTCTTCTGCACTATTCCACTCCCCTAGACCTCTGACAGAAGGGGACCTCATCCCCCACCACATGGCCACAGCCTATCAGGTCTCATGCACATAGCCTGCTTCCCCTTCCTCTGTGTGCCTCCAGGCCTCCCCACCAAGGTGAAATGATCAAATCAGGAGCACCAGAGTTCATGTCAGAAGCAATCCCTGCTCTCCCCACAACCATGGAGAATGAGCTGTCCATTGGCTAGATCTTAACAAGAGGTCTAAGCTTGCTGCATTCATTGTCCTTGGTTGGTACAACAGTTTTGCCAGCCCCCTGGGTCCAGATTTGCCAGCCATGATAGTCTCCTTGTGGTGCTCCTGAACCCTCTGGATTCTTCCATACCACTCTCAGCATTCCACCTGGAGTCCAGCAGTGAGTTCTAGCATCTGTCCCAATCTCCTGCTGGGTGGAGTTTCTCAGAGGACATCTATGTTGGGCTAATATCCATTTATAAGTGAGTATATACCATGTCTTCTGGGTCTGGGTTACCTCACTCAAGATGATAATTTCTAGTTCCATCCATTTGCCTCAAATTTTCAAGATTTCCTTGTTTTTAATAGCTGGGTAGTATTCCATGGTGTAAATGTAGCACAGTTTCTTCATACACTCCTCCATTGTTGGTGTGAGTGCAAACTTGAACAACCACTTTGGCACTTTCTCAGAAAATTGGGAGTAGTGCTACCTCAAGACTCAGCTATACCACTCCTGGGCATATACCCAAAAGATGTTCTACCATATATCAAGGACATTTGTTCAACTTTGTTCATAGTAGCTTTATTCATAATAGCCAGAATATGGAAACAACCTATATATTCCTCAACTGAAGAATTTCATAAACATTTCTTTCATCTTTTGAGGACTCTGTTTAATTCAGTTTTCTAATGGGTCTTTTAAAAAATTATCTTTTCGTGTAGCTCACTAAACCTAAATGTTAATTCTAGATAAGATTACTATGTCAGATGCATACTTGGCAAAAATTCTTTCCATTCTGTGGACTTCCACCTCACTACATTTATTGTTCCTTTAGTGGTACAGAAAGTTTTTTGTTTTTATGATGTTCCATTTAGCAATTGTTGGCTCCTTGTCAGGAAGCCATTTCCTACACCTATATAATGCTTCTTTCTGGAAGTTTCAGCATTTCAGGTTTCACACTTTTTTGTCTTTGATCGACTGAAGTTAGTTTTTGTGCAAGGTGAAAAGCACAGATTTACTTTTATTCTTCTACATATGGATGCCAGTTTTCCTTGCACCATTTGATGAAGATGATTTTGATTCACAACTTTGTTGAGCATAAGATGCTACATATAGTCATGTCTTGGTTCTGTATTTTGCTCCATTGGTCTCTCTATGTGGTTTGTTTTTGTTTTTGCTTTGTTTTCAATATACTGCAGTTTTCATCACTATGGCTATGTTATATGTCTTGAAGTCTAGAATGGATTCCTACTGCACTGTTTTTGTTCTTTGTTATTATTGTTCAGGATTGTTCAGACTATCTGGTGTGTTATGGGTTCCATATAAATTTGGGGATTGGCTTTATATTTCCGTGAAAAATGAGATGAGTATTTTGATTGATATTGAGTAGAATTTATAAATGTTTTTTGGTGAATTTTTATTTTTCACAATATTAAATGTACTAACCCAAAAGCATGGCATGTCTACATTTTAAAGTGTCTTTCTACCCTTCTTCAGAGAATAGCGGAGGTCTTCCACTCTTTTACTTCCATGGTTAGTTTTTATTCCCAGAGATTTTATGTTCTTTGAAGCTGTTGTAGGTTTTTACCTGCCCATGATCTCTTTTTCTGTTTGTTTATAGTTGCTGTATAAAATAGTTATTGTTTTTATAAGTTAATATTATGTTCTGTTTCTTTGCTCAAGATGTTTATTGTTTCTTGAACTTTTCTGGTATAATTTTTGCCATTTCATATATCATACAATCAAGACAAAGGAGTATCTTCTTTTCATATGTGTATCTATTTAATTTACTTCTCTTTTCTTGTGCCTCCAGCTAGGACTTCATGTACAATACTGAGCAAAATGTTAGTAGACAGCCTTTATCATTCCCAGTGTTGCTTTTTTCTCCATTTAGAACAAAGTTGGTTGCATATTTTTATATGGATTTTACTATGTTGCTCTAACCATATTAATTATTAGACTTTAATTATGAATAAATGTTGGTTTTTCTGCATCTTTTGAGGTGATCATGTTATTTTTGTCTATAAATACATTACATGATTTATTATATCTATTGACTTGTGTAAGTTGAGCTATCCCTGTCTCTGTGATGAAGCCAACTTGGTCATAGAAGTTAATCTTTTTGATATACAGCTGTATTCAGATGCATCCATCTGGGCCTGAACTTTGTTTTTATATGGAAGCCTTTTTTAAAATTACCTTTTTAATTTCCTCATTCGTTATGGGTATGTTCAGATAATTAATCTTTTCTTGGCTTAATTTTAATGGTTTGAATGAACCTTAGCTTTTGCTAATTTCTTTTAGTTTTTCAATTTGATGGAGTACAGTTTGTTATATTATCCCTTTATAATATTCTGAGTTTGTTAAATGTCTGGTGTGATATTCCCTGCTCATTTTGATTCTGTTTACCTTTTTTATATGTATGGTTTGTCTGACTATGTGTTTACTTGTGCATAACTTATGCACTTAGTACCTTAGAGGCCAGAAAAGGGTATCAGATCCCTTAGATCTGGAGTTGCCGTGGCTTGTGGGCTTGTGAGCTCTAGGAATCCATCTTGGTCCACTGAAGGGGCAATGGTGCTCTGCTGAGCCATTTCTTTAATCTTCAGCTTTATCATTTTTTACAGTGTGGTAGAACATTTAGAATCTACTTTTTCTAATTTGAACTTTGTTCTCAGTGATCCATACCAACTCACCTTCCATTCATTTCCAGCCTTTGCCTCCTGTGTAAAAATACTCTCTTTTTCAGAGAGGCCTGTTTCACTTATTACAGGACCACTAGAAAAACCTTGACTCTCTCTGTTTTTGACAACCCACTAATTAGGGACAGATCAGTTTGAAAGAACCTGCATACCAAAACTCAGGTTGGTGTTTACTTGAATGAGTGGACACTGTGACTTTAAAATATCAAAAAGACCATGGCACCATGTTTGTACCAGGCAATGCTGTGAGAACTTCATGTATTCACTGAGTTAAATCTCATTAGCAATTTTGTAGCAATTAAGGCATGGGATACTTAGACAAACTGAACCTGTGTTCTTTCCCTTTAGTCTAGAACCAGGACTAGACATGCTTCAACCACGATTCACTAATTGTCACCTTTAAAGTGATTTGAAGTGTGAAATGTTCAGTGTTTCTCATATCGAATGGAAGTTTTCTTTTCTTACCACAATTTCTCAGATGCCAGTATATATTCTTATTCTTTCGCTAGATGTGCTATTTTTTAAGGCTATGATATCTCTGAGAAAGAGTTATTATTGCACCTCAGAACAACTAAGGATAAAATACACTGATTTCAAATAGTAATAGTTATCATTCATTGTCAACATGACACAGCCTAGTGTCACAGGGATTTTGGATACAGAGTGGTCAGTATTGCTGATTTCATTCCACAAGATTGACAAAGCATTGTACAACCGGAAAAAGAACATATACAGAGAACCCAAAAGTCACAGAAAAGTATAGTGACAATTAAAGAGAGATGATCCTCTGAAAATGATAGTTGGCAGTACATGTGGCTAAAGACTGAGATAACACAAAAGGGTCTTTGCCAGAGAGTGAAAGTAACAGAGATGGTGAGAGCTGGGAACAGAGAAACATAAACTACAGAGAATAAAGAAGAAAAGTGACAAACTTTATTGGAACAAAAGCTCTCATCAAGGGAATGGGAGGAGTAGCAGAGGTGAGAGTCCATATAGGAGCACTCATCAGACTTTGTATAGGCTCCCAGTGAGTTTCTTCCTTCCAAACTTTCTCTCTTCCTCCATGATTGGTCCCACAACCCAGCCACTAACAATTTGTAACTTTCAATGGCTGAGATGTGTAACAGTTGAAATGTCCTCAGAAGGTGACAGGGGACACAACCCCAGAAGCAAGGAGAAACCTTTCTTAATGACATCATCCCTGGTTTTCTAGAAAGTCCAAGTTCCATTGGCCTTTCTTTCCTAGTGTCATCTGAAACGAAAGACTGGAGTGAGGAATTGTCTAAGTCAGATTAGGCCATGGGTATGTGTATAAGGAGCAATATTTTTAATCTGTTTGTTGATAAAGGAAAGCCTACTCTGAACCCTGAAAGCATCACTCTATGGACAGGTGGTTGTTAAGGCACAAAGAAGCTAAGAGCCAGGCTGTGAGCAAGCCAGCAAGCAGTTTCTTCTCTCTCCTCTGTCTCTCTGTCTCTCTGTCTCTCTCTGTCTCTGTCTCTGTCTCTGTCTCTCTCTCTCTCTCTCTCTCTCTCTCCTCTCTCCTCCTCTCCTCTCCTCTCTCTTCTCTCTCTCTCTCTCTCTCTCTCTCTCTCTCTCTGTGTGTGTGTGTGTGTGTGTGTGTGTGTGTGTTTGCTTCGTGTTCCCATTTGGGTGCCTATGTTAACTTCACTGACCACTGAGATTGATCTGGAATTGTAAGCCAGATAAACCCTTTCTTCTCGTAAGGAAACTCGAAACCATCTCAAGAAAGAGCTGATCTTGCTTCATCTTCCTTGACAACATTTATACTTTTAAGCCATTTGTAAATGAATTTTAGTACTTTCTATGTGTGGCAATGAAGACTTTCTAACCTGAGAGAAGTGGCTGCAGACATTAAAATCCTCCTTCTCATATTTTATGAGAATTTTTTGATCAGGAATCAACTTGGAGTGGACAAAAGTATCAGAACAGTTTGGAAAGAAAATAAAAAACTAAAAGACCACCAGAATGCAAAATAAAAGTCTGGAAATTATTGAGGCACTTAATTAGTTTTTATATTTCTTCCCCAAAAGCTATCGCTGAGGAGAAGGAAAGTCTTCTTAGGACCTCCATGCTCTAAAGGAAATGTTGAAGACAGCCAGGCTCCTCACATTTCTCCAAGCTGCCAGGTGTGTAGATATTGCTGAATTACATGTCCCGCTGACCTTCAGGAGCCCACAAGAAAAAGACCTGAGAAATCACTCGTGAATGCTGCTGTGTGTGTTTACCAACCAGGGGAATCTGCCCTGAAGTATGCCAAGTCCACTTTTACTCAAATTCCTGGCATCCTTCTGCTATCCTGACCCTGGGGTATACACACGATGAAGGAGGCTGTTTGCTGGATGCCGTCCCCACTTCAAACTGTCAGTGAGAACACTTATACCCCCAATCTTGAACCCTCCCAGAAGAACATTTCATTCTCCAGATTATTGCTGCTTTAGGAGATGGAAAAAGAAAATAAAACTGCCATGAGAAACCCACAGGTTTATGACTAGGAAAGTTACTATCTGTCAAGTGTCTCTTCCTTTGCCGATTGCTTGGAAATTTTGTCTCAAATTATTATTTCCAATACATAAAAATTATGGGAGCAGATAATGATGACAGTACTGCTGATTTTTAGCAGCTGTTAGCATGGTGTGCCTTATTTGCCTTAGATCATTTCAAAGCTATAAAACACTGACCCATCAGCGAGAGGTCTTCATATTCTCTAAAGGAATGATCAGACTGTCAGTCTGTCTATCCATCAACCCATCCATCAAATGTTTGTCTGGAAATATGAATATGACTGCTTGGCGTCACACACATTTCAGAATTTTTATTTATGCCTTTTTTATAATTAACTTTGCTCAGTCTGTTTTATACTTTTTATATTTATACTTAATGGCATTTGTAGATCTGGACCAATGGTTTTTCTTTGAGTGATTTGTTTTTTTAATTGCAACAACTGTCATTACAAAACCTTTGTGAACTTACGTTTAGATATCCCCGGTAAGGCTACCTAGAGATAAAAAGGACAATCTGTCGTGTATATATAGCTACCCAAAATGATGTCATGGATTGGCTTCCTCAATTTCAGGGTATGGGCAGACAGGGCTGCTGGGGTGTATATTTACAGCTGGTGTATATTTCTGCCGGTGATCTGCAATCACCTGCCTAGGTAATGCAAATCTTTAATACCATAGTTAGTGTATGTGACCAATTTATAACGAAATGCCATTTATTCTTATGCCTTGGAAATGTTATACGTGTGCACAGAGCATTTTCAACATTTTTTTTTTGCCTCCATCTTAACCTCTCCTATCTCCCTTCTTGTGACAAAACTTCTAAACAAATTCCTCTTCTACGTTTGTTTGATGAGTTTTATCAGAGTATGAAAAACTTAACAACGGATGTACCATTGAAGAAAATGATCCTTCACTTGGGCAGCCACTTCTGTCCAGTAATTCTTCAGGAAGGTCTAGGGCCTTACAATATATCCCTCATCTCTGATGAAGTACCCATGGGTCCAAGTCTGTGCAAGAATAGTGCAGGTAATCACAGCTGATGCAAGTTCATGAGCACAATGCCAATATAATGTCCACAGACACTATTTGACAGCATTCCTTTCCTTCCTCTGGCTTAGATTGCCTAAGAAGCAGTGAGAGTGGCTATCTTTATTTGTCCATTTAGTAATGTTTACATCCCATATGAAATGCCATTTTTTCCATTGGGTTTTCTTCCTTCTTTACTGTAGAATCCCATTACTATGTCAGGGTAATAATCTAATGTGATTTTTCTAATTGCATTGAAATATTTACTTTCATTTGTACTTTCCTATATTTTTGGCCAAATAAAAATTTTTAGTTTTATATTATCAAGCATATTAAACTTCATTTTAGAAGTTGTGCCATTTACATTTTTTTTAGCAAGAACATAAAGAATAATAGGTTTTGTTGAGGATTTTTGATGGCTTTTTTGTCATTGTTTTATTTTAATTTTTTATTAATATTTTCTATTTTTACATATACATTTATATTATTATACATATATAAAATAAACTACATAGAGCAAGAAGAACCATGAAGCAATCAGGAATTATAGTAATGTTACATTCATAGTGTTTTGGCTATTTGTATTTGGCGACCTTGAAGAAAACATTTTCCTATCTTTGTCAGTCTAAAATTCTGAAAGTAAATCAATATCTATCATATTTTACCTCTACCAACTTAAAACATCTATCTACACATAAAAACATATTAACTTCTAAACAACTAAGCTTAATTGTGAAAATAACCTATTTTGTCTTCAATCCCATCAGAGACTTGAGAAAGAATAAAATTAATTACCTGAGTAAATAGGAAGTACAGGTTAGCAGATTCCAAATTGAATAAAAGTGATAGAGACAGTGTACTGCCTAAAACGTCACCCATAACTCTCTATGACATTGGAACATCATCTTCAACTTTCTGGTCCAATATATACGACATACATATTTGTGAGTCAAGAACTATTGAGGATTTGCTTACCCTGTCTTGGTAGAGTTTGGCAGTTGACTCTACCAGCATTGGTATAGAAATCAAATTTACGAGTATTCTTCACACACACACACACACACACACACACACACACACACACACACATAAACACATATATATATATATATATATATATATATATATATATATATACATATATATCTATTAATATAAGGTTTTGTTCCCATACCACTCAAGTAGAATACAAGGTTTACCTCCAATACCGTGAAAGTGCTATTGCAGGCGGTTTAGGATAAGTTAGACAAGTTAATTGTCAATTGATGAAATCATGGGCATGTCAACTACTTGTCTATTTATACCACAAGAATATACATCCTAGGTGTAACAGATAGATATGATTCTATAGACAGATAAGAAAAAATAGTTAGATAATATCTTCAAAAACCTCAGAGTCCTACAGAATATGGCACTTAAAGATGTTTTTATTGTTTTAAGGATTCTTTGACAATAAGAAAGGTTAACTCCTGGCAACACCTAGCCTACCTCAAAGAGGATGATGAACATCAAACAACTTCCTTATGGAGATGGCTTCAAATGTGGCAAACCAGCCATTTGGCAAAATGCCCTTGTTTCAACCACTAACAGATTTTTGTCATTGGTTTCTTTAAGACAGCATCTCTGTGTAATCCAGATACATCTCAAAGTAGCAGAATTGCCTCTTCCTACCAATGCTGACATGGTGATGGTCCAGGCATGGACTGTTTTGCCAGGCTATTTTATAACTGTGCTAGGTTGATTTTTGTTGGTTTTTTAAAATGGGCTTTGTGACAAGTTTCATAATTTTGTTCTTCATTCTTAGATTTTTGGATCTACTTGGGTGTTGTTTAAATAAATGCTGTCAGGGAGAAATGTTTTCTGATCTTTTCCCATATGGGAAATATACCAAGCCCACTCCGCCTGTGAATCAGCCACTCATTTCTAGGAGTGAACAATCCCACCAAACAGTTCCAGTCTTTATTTCAACTGCTCTTTTATCTTACTAGCATACATTTTGTCCATGACTGATGATTATAACTAGGCCAGCATTTTAGCAGCTCTTGAGTTGTCTCCTTAAGTGTTCTGTCAAACAGAATGTAGATTAGAATTGGTACACTTTAAGACTAAGTTATGGAGGAATTGCCATCTTCATAATGACATAAAGTTTTACTTTCTTGTTATGGATATGGTTCTATATACTTCTAATGTGTTCTGTTTAAAGTCAAATTGTGTTTGTACCAACTTTAGATTAAATGGAAGCTACAAAAATTATATAAATATATACCATGTACCCACCTCCCCAACAATAATATTACTTTTATGTCTAATGTATCATGTGATTAACCAGGAAATAGATATTGGTACAGACTAATGACTATAGCCAGAGCCTGAAAGGTGATTGAGTAGGTAAAGGCATCTTCTGCCAAGCCTGATGATCTGTGTTCAAGTCCCAGGACCCAAATGATGGAAAGAGAGAATCAACTCCTGGAATATAACTTCCATGTGGAATCGTGACACCCACCACTAGTAAGTAAACCAATATTTGAAAAGCTACTGTCAGATTTTACCAGTTTCTCATATACCCACTTCAAATATGGGTGAGTTCATTTCTGTGCAACTCCAGCATACACAGACCCAGGCAACAACCACCTCAGTGAAAATGCAGAGACATCCTGCTGTCACCGAGATCCTTGTGCAACCTACAGTGCTGTTCTATTTACTAACTTACTATACTGGTCCCATTAACCACAGTTGTATTGCATCACATGATTTTTGTCATTTTGTGACTGTTATAAGCATTTAATTATCTTTGTACATTTTCCACTCAGCCTACTTTAACTTCCTCATGATGCATGTACATTATTGTATGCATTGATACTTCACTTTTTATTCCAAATAATATTCAAAAGTAAATATATAATGCCTTTTGTTTAACTATTCACTCCACTGCAGAACAAATCATGTTTCCACTTTTTGAGCTCTTGTGGATAAAGTCCTACTTACAGTCATAGGGTTTTTGTGAACAAATGTTTCACCAATGAGAGTAAAATCGCCCTTAGATGCAATTGTTGTGTCTCATAGTAGTTACAGATACGATTTAGTAAGAATTTCATGTCCATTTTTAGAGCTATTACCCATTTTGCATTACAGCCAGCAAGGCATAAGAATCTCTCTGCTTCCACATTCAATTCCAGTGCTTGCTATTTTCAGTACTTTCATCTATTCTGGCTACACTGATGGCTCACTGTAGGTTTGCCTTCTCTAATCACAGGATACTAAGAAAAATAGGGCAGACAAAACTGGAAAAGGAAAGGAAGATGCACAATGTATAAAGGAAGGTTAAATAAGTATATAGTATGTATAATGTAATGTGTGTACTAATTACAGTTTATGCTGGTATTCACGTAGGCGACCATGCATGAGTGCACATGTGTGTAGAAGCCTTAAATTGGCAGTGGGGCTCTCATTCAATTATTTCTCTAATTTTTCATGTTTCTGTTTTTTGAGAAGCTCTTATGTGAATATATTTATATAAGTTCCTTCCATCCTCTTCTTCCTCAAATACCTCTGTGCAGCCTCAACCTCTCTAAAACTCATGGCATCCTATTCTTTAATTAATATTATTACACAAATGTATGTATTTATACACATACTCTCTGAGTTCATTTAGTGTTGCTCAAGTGAATGTATGTTTCTGCCTGGTTGCTTGAAATTTTAAAACCAATCAGGAGGATTGATGCCAGAGAGTACTGAGTCTCCCTCTTTCAGTGATCATTAATAACATGTAGCTCTTCATCTAGGCGTTCAGCCTTGTAGGATTTCTTTCATCTTTATTGACATGTCAGTTGATGTTGATATTTTTTGACTCTTACATAGGCAAAAATATTGTTAAATTTCCCTGGTTGCAGCTTCCCTGCATATAGGAGAGACACTGTCTTGTAAAAGCATCCTAGTCTTCTGGTACTCACACTCTTTCAGCGTCCTCTTCTCTAATGCTTCTTGAGCCTTAAGTCAGTTGTTCTTTGCATTTTGACAAGTTGTGGATTTCTGTAATGATCTCTGACTGCTGATAAATAAGCTTCTTTAATATGGGGCTGAAAGCTAACGATAAATATTCAGAGTGCAGTTAGAAATCATACCGGCTTATGGAAATGGCATTCATAAGTACTATTTGGGGCCACATTCTCAGCAGCAATAGATAGTGAAGTAGGATTATAGTATGAGACAAAATCCTATCCCCACTTGGTGAGCTTTAAGTCCAATTAGATGGATGTTAGTTAGCCCCAAGACATAGGCGCCACTACGGCACCTTTCAGGATATCTTGTGATTCTAGTTATTGTGCCTTGTAGGCATTACACATAGGCGGGACTCCTGATTACTTTTCTTCTTCAAACGTTGGAAGCATGAGATCGAGTTCTCACATGTGGACAGAAGACTGGAACTGATTTTTAAGCCTCCTTCTGGGGGATTCGTTTGCATAACACCCGATGAAGCTATGAAAGCATTGTCGGGGAGAAAACCCATATTTTATTTTATTGTTTTGTTTATTTTGAGAAGGGGTTTCTCACCGATCCCGAAGCTCATTGATTTGGCTAGGTCATAGAGCCAATGGGGTTACACAGCTTGCCTATCTTGACTCTTTCATGACATGGTTACAGATGAACTTCACCACATCCACCTTTCACGTGATGCTAGGAATCCAAATGTATATGCTCCTGACAGCATGGCAAGCATATCAACTATGCCATTTTATCATCCAGAGTGTAGTTTTTATACCGAAACATAATTCCAAGGGTAGGCCAAGAGAGTAACTTAGTGTTCACTTAGCATGAACAGGGCCTTGGATTTCATTCCCAGCACCTAAAACAAACAAACAAACAAACAAACAAACAAACAGCAATATGATGATTCAGCCTTTATATTAAGATGGTTGTTTCTTGTACGATATACTTGAATATTTTCAATGCCAAGGTTGGACACTACTTGATCCCTAAATACATAGAAAAGGCCAGGTACTTGGATTCAGAAACTTTGCTAGCTGATCTCTCAAACTATCTTTTTAACTCCTTGAAGAGGACAAAGTGCTCATGGAATCACGGCATATATTTTCTCCTAACCTAGGAGCAGGCACTCTGCAGTGTCTTTGAGATCTGGTGCCTCTGGTCCCTCACTGAGTTTGAATTAGGGATAGGTAGGTATTTGAGCAGTAGAATTTACTTTGGAGAGCATATTACAGACTGTCCATATCCTCATTCATGACAGAGGTAAGAATATATGCAGTGAGCATTGTTTAGAGTCCACACAGAAAAGAAAAACAGTAGATGCTGGTTTAATGCATGTAATGTTGATTGTTTACATGGATAAACCTCCAAATCTTTGACCTAACAAGGAATAGCTCAGGGTTTAATCATGTGTAGTCCAAAATGCTTACATCTGAGCTACCTTGCACTGAGCTATACAGGCATTTTCTATCTCAAAGACCCAAAGTCTTTTTAGGCCCCTTTGAAAGCAGGTAGGGAATAAGAGAGGACTGGGTGTAAGCAGTCCTCATGTCTAACAGATGGGGAAGGTAGAATGCCTGTGTGTAGGCACTGATCATAAACAACAGATGGGTAAATAGGAAGGACTGTGTGTAGGTATTCATTAGGTCTAAGTGATAGGGAGTGAAGATGGATTGTGTGCAGACACTCATCAGATCTAGGAGAGGGTCAAGGAGAAGGGACTGTGCATAAGCACCTATCATGTCCATCCCATAGTACTGACTTCACATCTTTTTGGATATGCATTAGTTAGAGGGCAGTGCCTAACTACAGAGGAAGCTGGGAGAAATGCAGTCCACTCAGGAAATGCAGAGAAATTTGATATTCACCTCCACAAACTCTGCCACAGGGATGGCATAAAACGGATGAGAATTGGTCCCCAAAGCAAGGGCTCAGGTAGTCTTATCTAGATACTAGGCTGGATACCTAGCAGACATGATTCTATAGGTTGGAATTTGGTGAAAGGTACATAGGGTCAGTGTCACTGAGCTTCACAGAGGGACCTGTGCTATTGGGAAGACGTTTAAACTCTCCTGCTTTGTGTGTGTGTGTGTGTGTGTGTGTGTGTGTGTGTGTGTGTGTGTGTGTGCTTCTGTTCCTATCACAGGCTCAGAAATAGTGAATACAGCTGACCAAGGATAGAAAGCTCAGAACCCATAAGCCAAACCAAGCTTTCCTCATTCACATAGTTTTTATCAGGCATGCTGTCTCACTGGTAACAGAGCAACTCAAAAGCCTTCTATCCTATTACCCTTTCGTATGTTTTTTTCTGTCACCTATAATCTCCATGTACTATCTTCTTATTCATCATGTTTTCCTGGATATTAGCTAACAGCATTATGAATTAATATTAATTCATGAATTAATATTATTTTCTTCCCTGCCACTAGTTTTAATCTCTGAAGTCTATGTATCATTTCTGTTTTTTATGGCATTTGTGTTCTCTCAGCAAACAATTATTAAATGAGCAAATAAAAAGAGTGCTTCTATGTTTAGGAGAAAGAACATAGTATTCTTATCAATCTGTGGAAAAGCAGAATTGACAAATGTGAGTACAACTCTTTTATTTTAATTTTTAAATTAAACATTTTTATTTTTTACATATACATTTATATTACTACAGATATATACAATAAGCTATCTATAGCAAGAAGAACCATGACACAATCAGGAATTATGCAAATGTTACATTCTTACTGTCTTAGCTATTTGTATTTTACAACCTTGAAGAAAACATCTTTCCCATTTTGGTGCATCTAGATTTCTGATGTAAGTCAATATCTATCATATGTCGCCATTATCGACTTAAACCATCTATCTAACCCTAAAGACATCTTATCCCCTAAACAACTAAGGTTAATTGTAAAACTAAACTCTTCCAACTCTTAAGACATATCATTTGTTCTTTAGCTTATTGGAATAAACTTAAATGTTTTCCACTTAACTGAGCAACCTCTATTCATTACACTATAATGTGACAGACATTTAGTTAGTTAAAATCCATACCCCAAAATGTACTATTATGGGAAATATATGGTAACTACAGTAGAGTTTAGCAAGAATATAGGGTATAATCAAGACCTTTTTCAGAGTTAAGTCAATAACAGTCAATCATATCAACACTCACTCTATAAACTCATACCTTTTGAACATAACAGTACTATAATTCATATTGGCAAAAAACCTTATCATTTTTAAGAAATAGTCATAGAGCAATGAATGTAAGTGGTGATCCGAAAACACAATTAGTGATAAGATGCACATCTAAATATCTGTATAGTATGTCTAATTAAAGAGCTGTCTGACATGTAAAGACCTTTAGACATAGAAGTCGCTTTCAGTGTGGAGCCGGTGCCATGCAATGCTCTCTTTTGCTTACCATTCCCCTACCACAACCATCTGAGATTCCATTTACTCTGGGGACAAGTCACCACTGAACACCCAGGGCTTGACTGCCGATTAAGGCGATGGAGGCAACAATGGTAGAGATGACGTGGCAGCCACTCCACCACTCCTAGTGCAGTGCTGACCCCGCAGTAAAGTACCTCCAGGCGTGTGTCTCAGTAGACCTGCCTGCACGCAGGTTTCAGACACTGCCTGCTTCCTCTGCTCTGGTCAGCATGACATAACTGGCTATAACACTTTTGGTATCATCACAGGTTCATGGAGCTCCCTGGTCTCCACTGTCTTCTGATACCAGCAATCTCATTCTAAAAGAGCTAAAGTGTAACACTCCAGTGGAAACTCATTTTCTACCTCCCGCAGGTAAAACTAGAAACCTAGCCTGGTGATCAGGCCATGGACATCACCCTGAGTGCTCTGAGCTGCCCCTGAGCAAGAAAGAAAAGAGATCTTGAGACCTTCAATCTCAAGGTTTGCCCGTTCTCATTTACAAGCAAGCAGCACTTAAACCAGCCTACAGGACATGGAATCCTGGCCACCTACTGGATGCTAAAGGACAGAAAACTAGACCAAGATAAATCTTGGGAACATACACCTCTGCATCTATACATATAGAAGATGCACTGTATAATTTGTGCAGAAAACGTATTAGGTGTTTAGAATATGATAGCTATATTAGTCTATAAAAGACACTAACATATGCATGTATATATATAATTCCATCTTATTCTTAGATCAGCTCTAAGAGCTAAGGCTACATATTACTATTTTATTTAATAAAATTTAGAGCATCCGAGTATTGTGCCCAACATTTCAGAACTTATATGGGAAAAGATGGCATGAGAAAATAGGATCCAAGCTTAGATACCTGTTTTCAGAACTCAGGGTTAATCTGTCTATGTCAGAGTCATGACTATAACCAGACTGTACATAATAAGAGTATCAAAGACAGTTCTTCACCATCCTGATTTCCAAAGCTTCTAACCACCTCATCTCCTACTTGTCCTTACGTGCACTATACATTCCTAAAACTGATAACTATAATGGCACCTCGGGTAGAATGGATCGTCAAACATCTACCACCTCAGAGAGTGAATATCATTCCAGATACTATACATACATAAATATTAAACTTAGCAACTGCATAATAACCATATTAATAAGATCTATTATTTCTTATCACTAGTCAATGTAAGAACCTCACAACAATAAGCCAATAGATACGTGCCATGTTATTCACCACCCATAACTTGCATACTTTGTCCTTATAAAATGGTCTTCCTCCTGCTTAGACCAAACACCCCCTTTTCTGTCATTGTACTTGAGGCTATAAATCTGTTTTGTACATCTGCTGCCATGTATTTTTCAGTGAAAGCAAATTATCCTTATAGTAACAAGGGGAACTATGTCAACTCATTTTTTTTATTCTATTTCTGGTTTTAACAAATCAAACAAAATCATTTAGTGTAAGCTAAGCTGCATCGAGTTAAAATGCTAAAAATTATCTGGGCACAAAATAAAGTTGCTTTTTTTTTAATCATATTAGGCATGGATTTCACATGTTCTGAAAACATTCATAGAATGTGTATTGTAGTCTTTCTTCACGCTTTATTTTTCTCAGAAATATTTTTATTATAAATGGTAGCCTGAACAAAACAGAAAAGTAATAGCCCTTTATTATTCGTCATATGGACCTTCTCAGTTTTACATTTCAACATTTACACACTTAATATCTGGTGAGGGAAGTTGCCTTCCACTGAACGTGGAGCACGCTGAAAGCATAAGAAGTTAGGAGACTGCTCATGGTCCTTCTGCCTAGCTTCCCTTCAGTGCTGGCCCCACTCTAAGTCAGTGTGTCGCATTTCCCAATAGCCTGTGAGCGCCATATATAATGATAGACTCCCTTTCTCAGAAAGGTCCCCGCTTTGCCTGATCTGGGGAACCCTAGATCTCCTCAAGAGTGACACATAACCCTCAGGGAAGATTACATGCCTGACTCTTTCCTGATAAGAAACCTTTTCAGCGAGCACCTGGGGATTCATGGAGATAACTTATTCTATACTAATAAGATGTCTTGGTGTCTTGGCTTTCAACCAATGACCTTTAAACTATATCTGGAGATTCTTCCCCACCCATAGGATAATTAAGTACCGCTTTCCTTTCTAGGGCTGTTTTGTTGTATGTAGAGTAAGCATCCCTGGCACCTTTAGCCCTAGGGAATCAGATACATTCACTCTCAAACCAATCTCCACTGCCCATGATTTATAAATTTTTGATTCATGAATAAAGGCTGGCTTGCTCTATCACTCTACTCTTCCACCATGACCATCTGAGCTTCATCAATTATTCTGGGGGAAAAATCACCATTGGACACCTGGGTCTTGACCACTGGTCAGGCAGCAATGGCAGAACTGCTTTGGCAGCCACTGAAACCTGCTTCATAGCAGTGAGCTGTGTCTCACCTGACTTGGCCTCAGGCCTGCCAGGCTTGAGCCTACCCAGACCTGCCTTCATGCCAATTTCAGGCATCCATCTGCTTCCTTTGCCACATTAGCTTGGAATATTAATGAAGGGCTATAACAGTTTTGGTATCAGCATGGGCGTTTGGAACTCCTGAGCTTCCATTGCCATATGATGCCAGCAATCTCATTTTAAAAGAGCTATCTGTAATAACCAGAGGAAAACTCATATCCACCTACCCCAGTGAGACTGGGAGCCTACGCTGGCACAGGGACCTTGCCCTGAATGCTCTAAGCCACTCATGAGAGAAATGGGACCTTTGATCTCAATGTTCTTGTTTCCTGGAAGCAAGCAGTGCCTGCACTGGCACACTAGAGGCAGAACCCAGGGCACTACTGGGCATGACACAGAATGACAGCTGGCTTTTTTTTTTTTTTTTTTTTTTTTTTTTGGTGGAGGTGGGCAGCTTGTGTTAGTCGGGTATGCCAACCCCTCCTGGCAAAATTGCCTCAAGAGTGTTGACTGTCACAAGCAACACTTCCCATCTTTATCTATCATGGCAGACCATTCATCACATGTAAAAGACCCTCAAGTTAGGGAGATGCATACCCTCTTTAAATTGCTTGTCACAAAAACTTCCCTAAAACAAATCTCCTCATTTTGGGAGGAGGTGCTTCAGGTAGCACCTCCTGTGGCCATGGGCAATATTTACAACCCTGTCTCATGGACCCAAGTCCCTTCTCTTACCTGAAATAAAAACAGTCGGGGAGGAAAAAAAACCCATCTCTTCATTGTTTTCCTGTCATAACCATAGTCCAACACTGTTTGGGACCCATGAAAAGAAGCCCAACTAAAAACACTGCCTCTCCCCAGCCAACTAGTCTAAGAATCAGGGCCCTAAAGCATGCCCTACCTCAGATCCCATAGCACTCACTGACTTCATAAGGGAAATCAAAACCATATACCCACCTTTAACCCTATATAATTTCTGGGAGGCCAGCAAACCATCAGCCCCATCTTCCCCTCTTCCCTTAATTCAACAACCCAGCAGCCTGCTGGACTTCATAATAAAAATAGATAATCCCTCCCGCCCACTCCACCTACCTGCTTCTCTTTCCCCTGGGCAACAGAGCCACACCCTCAAAAGCCCTGCCCGCTCAATCAGTAGAATATGAGACTCTTAATCTCAAGGTCATGAGTTAGAGCTCCATGCTAGACACCAGCTATCATTCTGTGTCAAGCGATGGCCTGGTTTCCAAGTCTGTTGTGCCAGTTCAGGCATTGCTTGCTTCTGGGTATGAACAGGGACCTTGAGACGAACCAGGGGCCAGTGTGATGATAAAACTACACAGACGTTTGCCTCTAAAAGTAAACAGAAGACTGACACTAACTTTGATGATAAATCACACCTATCTCAGATGTCAGACAAATTTGGCTAGAGTGAAAGACCATCTTATGTTGAGAATTTTAGATGCACCAAGATAGGAAAGATGTTTTCTTCAAAGCTGTCAAATACAAATAGCCAAAACACTAAGAATGTAGCATTTATATAATCCCTGATTGTGTATGGTTCTTCTTGCTATAGGTAGTTTATTGTATATATGTGTAATAATATAAATGTATATATAAAAAATTTTAAATATGAAAAAAGAGTGCCCATATATACTTGTGTGTGTGATGTGTGTGTACATATGAATAAAACAGGTGTATATATATATATATATATATATATATATATATATATATATATATATATAATTTTCTTTAAAATTTTTAATGGGTCAGTGAGATAGATCAATAGGTAAAAATACCTTTTCCCAAGCACAACAACTGAATATAACTTCTGGACGCATATAGTAGAAAGAACTAACTTACTGTGCACGCACACGTGCATACACACACACACACACACACACACACACACACACACATACATACACACACACGTAGTGAAACCTAAAATAAATACATTTCTTTCAAAAACATTATACTAGGACCAAAGGATAATTTAAGATGTGACTGTGGTTTTGCACACTTTCCTTTTGTTTTTACTCACACGTGTTTTTAAAAATTTGCTTTTGAATAAATAATCTGAGGGCAGTATCTGCTCTCTCAAGTGGGATTGATCCTAGGCCTCACAGCCTGGACAGAGTGGGAAGAATTCTAGCCAACCCCCACAAGGCATCAGGAGCTCCGGCATTCTAAGGTGGACTGAGACTAGGCCCCAAAAGCCCCAGTGCCCTAGTGCAAGGTTTTCAAACCCAGCCAAAGGCAGGATAGCCAGATTTATCTACCCTACCTCGAACTGATCCTTGGGCTACAGAGCACCAGCACTGGCTGAACCAGTGGAGACCCCAGAGTGTAGAGTAAGGTTCCCTGGAGCTGAAACCAGGTCATCTGCCTGATCCAGTGAAGGACACCAGAAATTACCTCTCAATGTCAGAGACAGCAAGATGACTAGAAGTCAGCATAAAAATATAAACAGCAAAAGCCAAAAACAATATGGCCTCTCCAGGTCACAGTTATCTCCCCCAAAGAAAATCAACCTTGAGAAATCAAACACAATTGAAACACAAGAAAATGACCTCAAATGGAGTGTAATGAAGATGACAATGGAGGAAACAAATAAAATCCATAGCCAAATGCAGGAAGATGAAGCCAAACAGATTGAAGACATTAAAGAAGCTTATAGAGAGGCACTGGAAGAAATTCAGGAAAATACAAACAATCAGATGTAGGAAATCAGTAAAACAGATCAAGATCTGAAGATGAACATGAAAATAATGATAAAAGCACAGACAGAAGAAAACCAGGAACAAGAGAACTCAGAGAAGGAAGCCAGTAATGCAGAACTAAATGTCTCTAACAGAATTCAAGGGATGGAGGAATGAATCCTGGCAGTAGAACTTGAAACAACCATCAAAGAAAATGATAAATCTAAAAAATCCCTGACACAAAACATCCAAGAAATCAAGGACACCTTGAAAAGATGAAATCTGAGGATAATAAGAATTGAGGAAAGAGAAAATACATGGCTCCAAGGCCCAGAAAATATCTTTAATGAAATCACAGAAGACAATTTCCCCAACATAAGGAAAGAGATGAATATAAACATACAAGAGGCCTACAGAACACCAAATAGAATAGACCAGAAAAGAAACATGCCCCCTCTCTGGCCACATAATAATCAAAACACAAAATATGCAGAACAAAGAAGAAATACTAAAAGTAGCAAGGGAAAGGGGCCAAATAACATATAGTGGCAAACCTATCAGAATTACACCTGACTTCTCAGCAGAGACTATAAAAGCCAGAAGGGTCTGGACAGAAGTCCTGCAAACCCTAAGAGACCACAGATGCCAGGCCAGACTACTCTATCCAGCAAAACTTTCAATGATGATCAATGGAGAAAACAAGATATTCCATGATAAAAACAAATTCCAACAGTACCTAACCACGAATCTGACCTTACAGAAGTTACTAGAAGGAAAACTCCAACCCAAAGTGACAAACTACAACCAAAATTACATGGGAAATAGATAAGTACACCATCATAAAAATATAACTGTACAAACATTCTACTGAAACTAACATCAAAGTCACGGGACTTAACTGTCACTGGTCATTGATATCTCTCAACACCAGTAATCTCAATTCCCTAATAAAAAGACACAGACTAACTGAATGGATGAACAAAGAAGATCCAACATTCTTCGGTAGCCAAGAAACACATCTCAGTCACAAGGATAGACATAACCTCAGAATAAAAGGCTGGAAAAGGTATTCCAAGCAAATGGACACAGGAAGCAAGCTGGTTGGGCCATTTTAACATCTAGTAAAATAGACTTTAAATCAAAATTAATCAAAAGAGGTGAGGAAGGACATTTCATACTCATGAAAGTCAAAGTCATCCAACATGACATCACAATTCTAAACATCAACACTCCCGATACAAGCACACTCCCCACATTTGTAAAAGAAATATTAACAAAGCTTATTCCACACATTGTCTCCCACACATTGATAGTGGGAGAT
This sequence comes from Acomys russatus, assembly GCF_903995435.1. NCBI lineage: Eukaryota > Metazoa > Chordata > Mammalia > Rodentia > Muridae > Acomys > Acomys russatus. Next base: position 11,783,602 of record NC_067139.1, read on the forward strand.
TTCGACACCCCACTTTCACCAAAGGATAGGTCAATTAAACAGAAACTAAATCGAGAAATAATGACACTAACCAATGTCATGAATCAAATGGATCTAACAGATATCTACAGAAGTTTTTACCCAAATATGAAAGATTAAACCTTCTTCTCAGTGCCTCATGGAACCTTCTCCAAAACTGATCATATAAGGTCACAAAACAAGCCTCAACAGATACAAGAAGATTGAAATAATAACCTTGTATCCCATCAGATCACCATGGGCTAAAGCTGGACTTCAACAACAACAGAAAAAACAAAAAGCCTACACACACATGGAAACTAAACAACTCTTTACTTAATGAAAACTGGGTCAGGGAAGAAAAAAGAATTAGGACTTCCTAAAAATCAATGAAAATGAAAGAACAACATACTTAAATTTATGGGACACATTGAAAGTAGTGCAAAGAGGAAAGTTCATAGCACTAAGTGCCTTTATAAAGAAACTGGAAACATCTCATACAGGCAAATTAATGACACATCTGAAAGGCCTAGAATAAAAGAATCAGAAACACCTAAAAGGAATAGATGGATGGACATAACCAAACTCAAGGCTGAAATTAAAAAATTAGAAACAAAGAGAACTATTCAAATAATCAACAAAACCAGGAGCTGGTTCTTTGAGAAAATCAACAATATAAATAAACCGTTAGCCAAACTAACTAAAAGGCAGAGAGACAGTATTCAAGTCAACAAAATCAGAAATGAAAAGGGAGACATAACAACAAACACTGAAGAAATATAAAGAATCATAACGTCCTACTTTAAAGGCTTGTATGCCACAAAATTTGAAAATCTAAAGGAAATGGACAATTTTCTTGATTTTTTTCCACTTGCCCAAGTTGAATCAAGATCAGATAAACAAATTAAATAGTCCTATTTCTTCAACAAAAATAGAAGGGTTATTAATAGTCTCAAAAAAAAAAAAAAAAAAAAAAAGCCCAGGGCCAGATGGTTTTAGCACAGAATTCTATCTGACCTGCAAAGAAGAACTAATACCAATACTCTTCAAGCTACTTCTCAAAATAGAAACTGATAGAACTTTACCAAACACCTTCTATGAGGCTACCATCACCTTGATACCTAAACATCACAAAGAGCTGACAAAGAAAGAGTATTTCAGACCAATTTCTCTAATGAACATTGTTCCAAAATTACTCAATAAAATACTTGAAAACCAAAATCCAAGAACACATCAAAGACATCATTCACTATGACCAAGTAGGCTTCATCCCAAGCACGCAGGGATGGTTCAATATATGGAAATCCATCAATGTAATACACCACATAAATAAACTGAAAAAAAAACCCCACTAGATCATCTCCTTAGATGCCAAAAAAACATTCGACAAACTCCAACACCCATTCATGTTGAAAATTATGGAGAGGTCAGGGATACAAGGCACATACCTAAACATAGTAAAGGCTATAAACAGGAAGCCAATAGCCAACATCAAATTAAATGCAGAAAAACTCCAGGAAATTTCTCTAATATCAGGGACCAGACAAGGCTGCCCACTTTTCCCATATCTCTTCAATATAGTTCTTGAAGTTCTAGCCAGAGCAATAAGACAACAAAAGGAGATCAAGGGGATACAAATGGGAAAGGAAGAAGTCAAATTATCCCTATTTGCAGACGATATGATAGTGTACATATGTGTCTCCCAAAATTCCACCAGAGAACTCCTACAGCTGATAAATACCTTTAGCAAAGTGACTGGATGCAAACTTAACTCAAAAAACCAATAGCTTTCCTGTATATAAACGACAAATGTGCTGAGAAAGAAATTAGTAAAACTACACCCTTCCTGATAGCCACAAGCAATATAAGGTATCTAGGAATAAGTCTAATCAAGCAAGTGAAAGACTTGTTTGAAAAAACTTTAAATCTCTGAAGAAAGAGATTGAAGAAGACATCAGAAGATGGAAAGATCTCTCTTGTTCATGGATCAGGAGAATTAACATAGTAAAAATGGCCATCTTATGAAAGTCAATTTACATATTCGATGAAGTTCCTATAAAAATATCTATACAATTTTTAAAGACAATGAAAGATCAATTCTCAATTTCATATGGAAAAAAAAATCCCAGAATAGCTTAAACAATCCTATACAGTAAAAGATCCTCCAGCATAATCTCCATTCCTGATCTCAAGCTGTACTATAGAGCAACAGTAATTAAACAGCATGGTATTCACATAACAACAGGCTGATTAACCAATGGAATAAAATTGAAAAGAAATAAATCCACACACATTTGAACACTTGATTTTTGACAAAGAAGCCAAATATATTCAATGGAAAAAGGATAGCATCTTCAACAAATGCTGCTGGTCTAACTGGATGTCTATATGTAGAAAAATGCAATTGGACCCATATTTGCCATCATGCACAAAACTCAAGTCCAAGTACATTAAAGGCCTCAACATAAAACCAGAGGCACTAAATCTGTTAGACAAAAAGTAAGGAAGAGCCTGGACCTCATTGGCACAGGAGACAACTTCCTGAACAGAACACCAACAGCCCAAGCCTTAAGATCAACAAATAATAAATGGGACCTCATGAGGTTGAGAAGCTTCTGTAAGGCAGAGGAAACTGTCAGCAGAACAAAGGGACAGCCTACAGACTGGGAAAAGATCTTCAACAATCTACATGTGACAAAGGTCTAATATCCAAAATATATAAAGAGCTCAAGAAATTAAACACCACCAAACCAAATAACCCAATTAAGGAATGAAGCTCAGAATTAGAGAATCCTCCACAGAGGAATATTGAATAGCTGAGAAACACTTAAAGAAATGCTCAACATCCTTAGTCATCAGAGAAATGCAAATCAAAACAACTCTGAGATTCCATCTTAGACCCATCAGAATGGCTAAAATAAAAAAAACTCAAGTGACACCACATGCTGGCCAGGATGTGGAGACAGGAGAACACTCCTTCATTTATGGTGGGAATTCAAACTTGTACAACCACTTTGGAAATCAATCTGGTGCTTTCTCAGAAAACTGGGAGTAGTGCTTATCAAGACCCAGTTATTCCATTCCTAGAATATACCCATAACATGCTCCACCACACACCAAGGTCACATGTTCAACCATGTTCATAGCAGTCTTATTCATAATAGCCAGAATCTGGAAACAACCTAAATGCCCCTCAGTCGAAGAATAGATAAAGATACTATGGAATACTACTCAGCTATTAAAAACAAGGAAATCCTGAAATTATTGGGCAAATGGATAGAACTAGAAATTATTATCCTGAGTAAATTAACCCAGACCCAGAAAGACTCACATAGTATATACTCACTTATAGTTGGACACTAGCCCAATGATTAGATGTCCAATGAAAGTCTTCCCTTACCAGGAGATCAGAATAGACGTGGGGATTTCCTATTGGGATGCTAGATGAGGGAAATATGGGAGAATGAGGAAATAGAAGGATCCAGAGGGTCCTAGAAACACACAAGAAAAGCATCATGATGGGCAGATCTGAACACAGGGGGTGTCTGTTCAACCTACTGTAGCAACCAAGAGCAACGTGCTGTCCTTCCTCTGAGTGCCACCAGGTCTCCCCCTCCAGGGGACATGGTCAAATGTGAGGTACCAGAGTACATGAGAAAGTCGTATCTCACTCTCCATTCAACTGTGGAGAATGTTCTGACCATTGGCTAAATCTGGGTAGGGGTTTAAAGTTTACCGCCTGTATTGTCCTTGGCTGATGCCTTAGTTTGAGTGGGACCCCTGGGCTCAAATCTGCCTATCATAATGTTCAACTTGCAGGTTTCTAGGACCCTCTGGATCCTTCTACTTTGCTATTCTTCCATGCTTCTTTCATCTAGAGTCCCAATAGGATGTCCTCCCCTCTGTCCCAGTTTCCTAGTAAGTGAAGGCTTTCGTGGGACATGCCCCTTGGGCTAGTATGCAGATATAAGTGAGTATATACCATTTGAGTCTTTCTGCTTCTGGGTTAACTCACTTATTATGATCATTTCTAGCTCAATCCATTTATCCACAAATTTCGGGAATTCCTTGTTTAATAGCTGAGTAGTATTCCATAGTGTATATGTACCACAGTTTCTTTATCCATTCTTCTACTGAGGGACACTTAGGCTGTTTCCATGTTCTGGCTATTATGAATAAGGCTGCTATGAACATGGTTGAGCAAATTTTCTTGTGTGCTGGAGCATCTTCTGCGTATATTCCAAGGAGTGGAATAGCTGGGTCTTGAGGAAGCCCTATTTCCAGTTTTCTGAGATAGCACCAGATAGATTTCCAAAGTGGCTGTATTAGTTTGCATTCCCACCAGCAATGAAGGAGTATTTCTCTTTCCCCACATCCTCGCCAGCATGTGGTGTCGCTTGAATTTTTGATCTTAGCCATTCTGTTGAGTGTAAGATGGAATCTCAGAGTTGTTTTGATTTACATTTCCCTGATGAGTAAGGAGGTTGAGCATTTCTTTAAGTGTTCCTCAGCCATTTAATATTCCTCTGTTGAGAATTCTGTTTAGTTCCAAGCCCTATTTCTCAACTGGGTTATTTGGTTTGGTGGTGTTTAATTTCTTGAGTTCTTTATATATTTTGGATATTAGACCTTTGTCAGATGTAGGGTTGGTGAAGATCTTTTCCCAGTCTGTAGGCTATCACTTTGTTCTCTTGACGGTGTCTTCTGCCTTACAGAAGCTCCACCTGACTTTAAAAGAAAGTTTTGAATTGGTTATATCCTCAAATGTTAGTAAAGTCAAGAATGCTCAACATAAATAAGAACCTAATCATAGGCACAGACTTAAGAGACTGCCAGAAAGAACACCCTCATTCTGCCCTGGCAAATGTTATGGGAAAACCTCAACTTGTCTTCAGATGATAAAGCCTGACATACTAAAAGCCCAGGAAAAGGAAAAGCATAAAGAAACCTCACATTTGTAAAATATATGAGAAAGAACAGCTGAAACAATGAAATTATATTAGAAGCCACTGCCAAAAATTAAGTTATTATTGTAGATCTAGCAGTAGTTTTCAATAATTAGATTCAAAACATATTTATATGGATTTTAGCATCTAAAAGACTATGAGAGCATAAAAAGACAATATCTGCTGTTGTGTTACTGTCTGGAAAATGAAGGTCTCAGTTCCAGAAGAGCATCAGACACTACACAGAATGCAGCCTTGAGTTTATTTACACCAAATTGTTTTTCACAAGATCCCTTTTGAATTATCCTGTTAGATGGATTCTGTCTCTCATAGAACATCTAGTCTCAAAACAGCCTTAACGTAAATGATTATCATAGGGTTTTTTTCGTTGTTGTTATATTCTCGTTTGTTTTGAACAAGATTTCTCTTTGTGTCCCAGGTTAGCCTTTACCAGCCAACTTTCTACTTCTACCTCCCACATGCCAAGATTACAGCTGTACACCATCACACAAGGCTTCCTTGTTTGGGTGCTTACTCTTCAAGGGATTTCCAAATGGTAAGAATTTATCTTTTTATATGGCTATCACTAGGTATGAGTAATGAACTTTCTTTGTCCATTGTCGCTTGAAAATAAAATTGGCTTGATTCCATTCTTAACAATTGTGAATAATTCATCAATAAACATTTTATCATGGCCTCTTTGAAATGATGGTTTCATTTACTTTGTTTCTACCAGTGATGGGCTTGCTAGATCTGATAGTAAGATTTTTGTATATCTTTCCACAGTAGATGTATTAAGTTACATTTCCACCCACAATGCTCTAGGCTTTCTCCACTTCTTTGCTAACATTTATTTACCTTCTGTTTATTGGCAAATAGCCATTCTCACAGATGCAAAGTGATTTTTCTTAAAAATTTTAATTTGCATTTTCTTGACAACTCTTGTTGTTGAGCAGTTCATCAGATATCTGCTGGCCATTTGTGTTCCCTTATCTTGAGAAGTAGCTTTTATGCCCTTCTTTGTTTGAATAAATTAGCTTAGAAGGATTGTTGTTTTCTGAGGGCTTCCTATTGAGTTGCTTGAGTTCCTCACATATTTATTATATAGCTGCCTCTAGTGTACGGTTTTCAAGAATTCCTCCCAAATTTTTGTTTGTCTCTTCATGTTATTGGCTTTTTATTTTGCTGTTCAAGTTCATTTGATGCTATCGCAGTGTCTAGTTGCATTTCTGTGCCCTGTATTTTGGTGTCCTATGTAAGATTTGTGTACCCAGTGGATGTTAAGCAGCACCTTCTTTTTCCTTTTTTTCCCTAGCCACTCAAACTTTACAGCCAATAATTTTTAATTCTTTAAAACATTGTAAATGTTTATTTTAAAAGATATGGTATGAGATGAACTGCCAGTCTTATTTCATACTTGAATTCTAGTTCTGTCAGTATTATTCACTGAGGAGATTTGTGTTTCTCTATGTTGTATTCTTGGCACCTTGTTCAAAACCCCCTGATTAAAAATGAATAAATTTAAAGGAAAAGTGACTTTATTATGGTTCATGAGTCAATGAATATGTTGTGTACAGTGATATTTATCAAAAATTACAATGTATTTCCTACAGATCACAGTGGATCAGGGATGTGTTTCGATGTGCGAGGTGACCAAGGCAGTGTCTGCTACAGGAAAACAGTCAAAGACATATAGAATCAACTACAGTCAGCCTTACAGAATGACAAAAGTTCTAAATCCTTTGATATAAGCAAAAATAATAACTTACTAAGACTTCAGAGAAAGCATAAGGAAAAATTAAATTTTTATGTGAGAGAGCTCTATATGTGCTTGATTGAATGTGTGCAATATTTATATATATAAATGTATACACACATACATTTACACACAGACACACACATATATGTATAGATATGTATAAATATACATACACACATATATTAAGCTTCCATTTCCTTTAGTCTGTAAATAAATACCCTCTAGTCACCTATTTCTACAAAACATAGATCCAAATACTTTATTCAAGCTGTCATAAGCAGCAGAGACAATAACAAAGTTGTGGCAGATTAAGTTATTTGGAATATGGAAAATATGTATATAGTCTGTATGTATATATCCATGTACTAACAAGCACAGGTATATGTATGTTATAGATACCCATAATATTTTGCTGTTTATTTTTAAAATATTTTGTTTTACTGTAAAAGAGATATAAACACATGCACATGAGTGCAGTTGCCAGTGGAAAGCAGAGTTGTTGGATCCCTGAGTATTATAACTGCAGATGGTTGTGACCCATCTGACCTGGGTCCTGGGTATCAAACTAAGGTCCTCTTTGAGAGTAACAAGTGCTCATAACCACTAACTCCTCTCTTCAGCCCTTTATTTTTCTTGTTCTGCAATGAGTGTACCCTCGCTGACTGTAACCACACGTCACTGATTATTTTCTTAGCTTTGTTTTATTCCCTACAAAAAAGAAAAGTTCATGTTCCGTTCTCCTTTTCAGTTAGGGATGTTGAAAACAATCCATAGACAGATGCAATGGAACACATGTTAAACTATCATGAGCTCAGGCACATTGGGGTGTGTATGCTTTAATGACTAGGGGGAAGGTTGGATATTTAACAAGCTGTGTTCTTACAAACAGAAGTTGCATTGCAAAGCAGTCTCCCTCACAGGTATTAATAAATTCTACATAGAAGAAGGAACCACAGGGTTAATGTATTAACCTATTAAAGCAAAAATAATCCCTCAAGAGAATTCCAAAGGAAATTTAAATGTAAAACATTTTCCAATCGTGAAAGACAGTATTTTCCTTCAGCAACCAAAAGAATTTGGAAATTGTTTTTTAACTTCCAACAATCATACCAAAAGCCTGCTGTTAGAATTCTCGTCTAAGTGACAGAAAGAAGGTGACTCAATCTGGGCACTGTGATTCACATACGCAACCCTTGCAAGACCATGGCAGCATTGCTGTGAGTTTGACACCAACCATGACTAAAACAAGAACTCTAGGTCAGCTGGGGTTGCAAAGCAAGGGGCTGTCTCAGAAAAGCCGAATACATAATCCAGAACAAAGTGCCAAAGTCATGTGAGAACATGTCTAGGGCTTCTGAGCCTGGGTCAGGAGACAGTAGAGGCACAGCATACAAGGAAAACGTGTTACCAAGAACTAAGCAGTTAGTCAAAGGGCAACATCAATAGGAAAGGCAAGACTGAAGACACAAGCTAGTCCCAAGACTGCAGGAAACAAAACAAACCACAGTATGTGCACCAGGCCCAGAACAAGAATGCTGACCTCTGGCTTGCCTGAGATGTTTTTAACCACACTTCAGGTTAGAGTAGAGAAGCCGCAGATCTAATTCAATCAATGTGATGAAACATCAGTTGATCATAGTTAAAGTTTCATGCCTGGAAAAAGTAATGAAATCAAAGCTGGCTGTGCATGAACCTCACATGCATTAATTCAAAATGATTGGTTCCGATATCAGTCCCAGTGAACATGAATTCTAAGCCTCTTCAGAGCAGGATCTGCAGTGCCGGCTTTTGTTTTACCCTTCATTTCCACTATCTAAGGTTTTTTTCATGTATTACAGAGAATGCTTGTTTGATGAATGAATGAGCTTTGTCTCTGCCATTAAAATATACTTTATAGTTCTATTTATCAGCAGCAAACAGATGTACTTAAATACTTTGATATCCAAATACTAAAACTGATAATGATATTTTATCACAAAGTCATCACCATCCTTTTAACTTCAAGTATGATTGGGAAAAATTAAAACTAATGCTATGCAAGCCGCCTTGTGCAAAGGGGGCAGCACTGGAGAAGATGAGAGGCTGCTTTCTTGTGTTTGAGAGGTCGTTACAAGAGTTTACACACACATATAATTCTTCCAGCCAAACATGTAAGATCCATGCAGGTGACTCAAGGTGAATTACAGGTCTAATCACAACATGATGTGAGCCAAGCAAAACATAAGTTTAAGCCATATCTTGGAAAATATGCTCTTATTAAAAGAATATGCTGTAGAAATCATGTCACTGCCTTATGTAGGCAGATTTCTTCTTTTTCTCCTTTTAACAGAAGAGGGCATCAGGTCACACTGTAGATGATTCTATGTGACCATGTGGTTGCTAGGGACTGAACTCTGGATCTCTGGAAGAGCAACCAGTGATCTTTACCAATGAGTTGTCTCTCTAGCCCGGCAGATTTCTGATATAGGAAGCAGGGACAAGCTTCCTTGGTGTTGAAGACTGAGCTGCATCCTGCCCAAATACCCAAATAATAAACACTGCACAGAACGGTCAGCTGGCAAAGAACCAGCGGTGTGTTTTCTCCAAACTTCATGTCTTTGATGTGAGCTATTATTAAATGACAATTAATATGAGCTATATGTACTAGTCCTTCCAAACCTCTTTGACATTTGCCCAAATCATGCCTTCCTTCTATGACAAGAAATAATTTACAAGAGATTATTGTGCTGTAGTTACACAGGAAGGGGATGGGCTTGGTTGAGAGGTCTGGCCCTGTGTTTTTTATTAGCTTTACTATGCAGTTCCTTCCATTCTTCTTCCCTCTCTTCCTTCTTTTGCTCCTTCTTTGTTTCTCAGGTTCACTTTATCTATTTTTACTTTTACACCACTTGCTAGTTATTCAATGTATTTGAGATCCATAGAGGAATATTTTAGAAGAGTTTGGGGAAGGGCCCTGGATTTGTGTGGCTATCCCCACTCCTGCTTCAGGCCCAAGCCATCTTTAGCGTCTTCCACTGTTGCATGTAGATTGGGAAATGGTTTGTTCAGCATACAAATGAGTCACATAATGCCAGCAGCAAAGAAAGTGATCAGATCTTAGTTCAGTTCTAAGGCATTAAGAAGAAAAAAAATTTAAAAAATAAATCTGGATTATTTTTTTTATAATGAATGCAATCTTCTTAAACTAATAACCAGAGAAGAGCTATGATTGTTACATGTCTAAAACTCCCAAATGGCAAAATATAATTAAAGTTCAAACTGTTGAACAAATAAACCTGTTAAATACATAATATTATCAGGCAAAATAGCTATGTGTTTATCACTCTGCCACTGTAATTACATTCACTGAAACTCTTCATGCATATATTCATATCTCGCTAACATTATAGAGGCTAAACCATAAATTGCAGAAAACTGAGCATGGTTTTGTTGAGAAAGAGTGTGCTAAAAGTGCTTGTTATTAAAAAGTAAATGTCTTGGATTTAATGTAACTACTAATTGCTTGACTGACTCTTCTAATGATGTATATACAGGTCTCTGAATAGTGATCATTGCTCACTACCATGAGGTGCAGGGGAGAAAATCTGTGACACTATCTCTGCCAGTCTCCTGGAAAACAGATAAGGAAACTCTTCGTTAAGCTGGAAAAAGAATATACCAGAAAGTGAATGAACCTCTATTGCTACTCCCGTGTAAATAAAAGTCAAACATTTTAAGTATTTTCAACTAATTGGTAAAGATCTGAGTAATTGGATCGATACGGATTCAGGGAGGTCTGTTGGTTATTAAGAGTCAGGAGAGGTCAGGAAATTAATTCCCATGGGCTGAAACTGTAAGCAAAACATAAGCCAGAAGCAACTTTAAAAATGATTTCTGAAGCCGTGACAAAATTGGTACCAAGGATTACTTGCATAGCAACTGAAGAGGATGGGTGAGTGGGACAGAGAAGAAGAAAGCAAACCCAGGACCTACAAATGAAGCAGGGTTCCTGGAAAGAAGGCTTGTCTGCAGGGATTGGTGGATTCGAGCTGCAGGACTGCTGTGGAGAGATTGACCACTGCAGGTCCAGCAGCTGATTACCTTATCTTAGGCCAGTTCTAGCTCTCTAAACCAGCTGTTTCCTGTCTACCTGTCTGCCAGAACTAACAGATTTTTAAAAAGAAAAAACAAAACAACTTTGGAATCTGTTAACTTGGGGGCCACTATCTTCCACCAACTGGGAAGCCAAGGATGCTATCAGATGGCATCTTGGGCCTAAAACTTCTCTCATCTAGCTGAAACCACCTCTCTCACACCACCAATGAGTTTTAAACTTGCCTTGACTAATGGTTTTCTTTGTTCTGTAAATCTAAAGGAACTTTAGATTTATGAAGCTGTCGTATGAAGCTTCATGAAACTGCTTCCACATGGAACATTTGGGGTAACTTAAATTTGGGGTAACTTAAATCTGTCTTCTGGAGCCATGATCATTCATGATGGCCCCAGAATAAACTATCTCTCATTGCCCTTAAGATGAGAGCTTTGTTTTTGCATCTACACTATGAAGAGAGAGCACTTAAGGCTTTATTAATAAAAATATTGTTAATAAGATCAAATGATACAGAAGTGGAGATTGTAAAAACAATCATAGTTATACACCTTCATAAGTAACAAGGGCAGCAGTTAATATATTTCTTCTTAAAAACTTCCTACTAATAATTGGTTTCATTTTATTTTAATATTTATTAATTTTCATATATTAGTTTTTATCATTAAAATACCTAAGATATATGGGGATCTTAGAAACAAATATAAGAGAGGTAATATATTAGCTAAAGGGATGTGAAGACTCAGAGATTTCATTCTGAACAATTTTTTTCAGAATGTATATTTATTATATATATTATTTTTATATATACATTTATATTATTATACATATATACAATAAACTACCTCCAGCAAGAAGAACCATGAAACAATCAGGAATTACATAAATGTTACATTCATAGGGTTTTTTTTTTTTTTTCTCTTTGTTTTTGGCAGCTTTGAAGAAAACATCTTTCCTATCTTGGTGCATCTAAAATTCTGAATGTAAATCAATATCTATCATATCTCATCATTATCAACTTAAAACATCTATCTAGACCTAAAAACACCCTAACCCCTAAACATCTGAGCAGTTTTTATGGCACCATTTGAGAAGGCCCAATTTTTTTTCTTTTTTTTTTTTTACATTTTTTTATTAATTTATTCATATTACATCTCGATTGTTAGCCCTTCCCCTGTTTCCTCCCATTCTTCCCTTCCTCTCACTTTGCCCCTTTCCCCTCCCCTATGTCTGTGATTGAGGGAGAACTCCTCCTCCTATATATGCTCTTAGAATATTGAGTCTCTTCTTGGTAACTTGCTATCCTTTCTCTGAGTGCCGCCAGGCCTCCCCGTCCAGGGGACATGGTCAGAGAAGGGGCACCAGGGTTCATGTGAGAGTCAGATCTCACTCTCCACTCAACAGTGGAGAATATCATGTTCGTCGGCTAGGTCTTTGTAGGGGTTCGAAGTTTAATGCCTATATTCTCCTTGGCTGGTGCCTTAGTTTGAGGAGGACCCCAGGACCCAGATCTGCCTGTCATAAAGTTCTTCTTGTAGGTTTCCAGAACCCTGTGGGTCCTACTATTTCCCTATTGTTCCATGCTACTCTTGCCTAAAGTCTCAATAGGATGTCCTCTCCTCTGACCCACTTTCTCAGAAAGTAAAGTTTTTCATGGTACATATCCCTTCGACTAGTGTTTTGATATAAGTGAGTATATACCGTTTGTCTCTTTTTGCTTCTGGGTGAACTCACTCATTATGATAATTTCTAGACCAATCCATTTGTCCACAAATTTCGGGAATTCCTTTTTTTTAATAGCTGAGTAGTATTCCATAGTGTAAATGTACCACAGTTTCTTAGTCCATTCTTCTACGGAGGGACACTTAGGCTGTTTTCATGTTCTGGCTATTATGTATAAAGCAGCTATGAACATGGTTGAGCATATGTCCCTGTTGTGTGGTAGGGCATTTTCTGGGTATATTCCAAGGAGTGGGATAGCTGGGTCTTGGGGAAGCCCTATTCCCATTTTTCTGAGAAAGTGCCAGACAGCTTTCCAAAGTGGTTGTACTAGTTTGCATTCCCACCAGCAATGAAGGAGTGTTCCTCTCTCTCCGCATCCTTGCCAACATGTGGTGTCATTTGAGTTTTTGATCTTAGCCATTCTGATGGGTGTAAGATGGAATCTCAGTGTCGTTTTGATTTGCATTTCTCTGATGACTAACAAGGGTGAGCATTTCTTTAAGTGTTTCTCAGCCATTTGATATTCCTCTGTTGAGAATTCTCTGTTAAGTTCCAAGCTTCATTTCGCAATTGGGTTGTTTGGTTTTGTGGTGTTTAATTTCTTGAGTTCTTTATATATTTTGAATATTTATCCTTTGTCAGATGAAGGGTTGGTGAAGACCTTTTCCCAGTCTGTAGGCTGTCGCTTAGTTCTACTGACAGTGTCTCCTGCCTTACAGAAGCTTCTCAGCCTCATGAGGTCCCATTTATTAATTGTCGACATTAAGGCCTGGGCTGTTGGTGTACTTACTGTTCAAGAAGTTGTTTCCTGTGCCTATGTGTCCCAGGCTCTTCCCCCACTTTTTCCTCTAACTGAATTAATGTCTCTGGTTTTAAGTTGAGGTCTTTAATCCACTTGGACTTGAGTTTTGTGCATGGTGACAAATAAGGGTCTAATTGCATTTTTCTACATGTAAACATCCAGTTAGACCAGCACCATTTGTTGAAGATGCTATCATTTTTCCATTGAATAGATTTGGCTTCTTTGTGAAAAATCAAGTGAGCAAATGTGTGTGGATTCATCTCTGGGTCTTCAATTCGATTCCATTGATCCACCGGCCTATTGCTTTGCCAGTACCATGCTGTTTTAATTACTGTTGCTCTGTAGTACAGCTTGAGATCAGGTATGGAGATTCCTCTGGAGAATCTTTTATTGTATAGAATTGTTTTTGCTATTCTGGGTTTTTTATTTCTCCATATGAATTTGAGAATTGATCTTTCAATATCTTCAAAATATTTTGTAGGTATTTTGATAGGAATTGCATTGAATCTGTAAATTGCTTTTGGTAAGATGGCCATTTTTACTATGTTGATTCTCCCTATCCACGAACAAGGTAAATCCCTCCATATTCTGATGTCATCTTCAATCTCTTTCTTCAGAGGTTTGAAGTTTTTTTCAAATAAGTCCTTCACTTGCTTGGTTAGAGTTACTCCTAGATATTTTATATTGTTTGTGGCTATTGTAAAGGGAGTAGTTTTTCTAATTTCTTCCTCTGCCTGTTTGTCATTTGTATACAGAAAAGCTACTGACTTTTTTTAGTTTATTTTGTATCCTGCCAACTTGCTGAAGGTGTTTATGAGCTATAGGAGTTCTCTGGTGGAATTTTGCGGGTCACTTATATACACTATCATATCATCTGCAAATAGGGATAATTTGACTTCTTCCTTTCCCATTTGGATCCCCTTGATCTCCTTTTGGTGCCTTATTGCTCTGGCTAGAACTTTAAGAACTATATTGAAGAGATATGGGGACAAAGAGCAGCGTTGTCTGGCCCCCGATTTTAGAGGGATTTCCTTGAGTATCTCTCCATTTAATTTAATGTTGGCTGTTGGTTTGCTGTATATAGCCTTTATTATGTTTAGATAAGTGCCTTGTATTCCCGATCTCTCCAGAACTTTAAACATAAATGGGTGTTGGATTTTGTCAAATGCTTTTTCTGCATCTAAAGAGATGATCGTGTGGTTTTTCTCTTTCAGTTTGTTTATATGATGGATTACATTGATGGATTTCCATATGTTAAACCATCCCTGCATTGCCTGGGATGAATCCTACCTGGTCATGGTGAATGATGTCTTTGATATGCTGTTGTATTCGCTTTGCGAGTATTTTGTTGAGAATTTTTGCATCAATGTTCATAAGAGAAATTGGTCTGAAATTCTCTTTTTTTGTTGGGTCTTTGTGAGGTTTAGGCATCAATGTGACTGTGACCTCATAGAAGGAATTTGGTAATATTCCGTCCATTCCTATCTTTTGGAATAGCTTGAATAGTATTGATATTAGCTCCTCTTTGAAAGACTGGTAGAATTCTGCACTGAAACCATCTGGCCCTGGGCTTTTTTTTGGTTGGGAGACTATCAATGGTTGCTTCTATTTCTATAGGCGAAATAGGGCTATTTAATTTGTTTATCTGGTCTTGGTTCAATTTTGGCAAATGGAATCGGTCAAGAAATTTGTCTATTTCCCTTAAATTTTCGAATTTTGTGGCATAAATGCCTTTAAAGTAGGTTCTTACGATTCTTTGTATTTCTTCGGTGTCTGTTGTTATGTCTCCCTTTTCATTTCTGATTTTGTTAATTTGGATAGTGTTTCTCTGTCTTTTAGTTAGATTGGCTAACGGTTTGTCTATCTTGTTAATTTTCTCAAAGAACCAGCTCTTGGTCTTGTTGATTCTTTGGATTGTTCTCTTTGTTTCTAGTTTATTGATTTCAGCCCTGAGTTTGATTATTTCTAGGCGTCTATTCCTCTTAGGTGTTTCTGCTTCTTTTTTTTCTAGAGCTGCCAGATGTGTTGTTAAGTTGTTTATGTGGGATGATTCCTTTTTCTTTTTAAAGGCATTTAGTGCTATGAATTTTCCTCTTAGCACTGCTTTCAATGTGTCCCACAAATTTGGGTATGTTGTTCCATCATTTTCGTTGAATTTCAGGAAGTCTTTTATTTCTTCCCTTATTTCTTCCAGGACCCATGTGTCATTAAGTAGAAGGCTGGTTAGTTTCCACGTGTTAGTATGCTTTTTGTTATTTCTGTTGTTGTTGAAGTCCAGCCTTAGACCATGGTGATCTGATAAGATACAAGGTATTATTTCAATCTTCTTGTATCTTTTGAGGTTTGCTTCGTGACCAACTATATGATCAATTTTAGAGAATGTTCCATGGGGTACTGAGAAAAAAGTATAATCCTTTGCGTTTGGGTGGAAAGTTCTGTAGATATCTGTTAGATCCATTTGATTCATGACATTGGTTAATGAGGTTATTTCCCGGCTTAGTTTTTGAATCAAAGACCTATCCTTGAGCGAAAGAGGGGTGCTGAAGTCTCCCACTATTAATGTGTGGTTATCGATGAGTGGGGCAAGCTTTGTTAATAACTCTTTTACAAATGTGGGAGCCCTTGTATTCGGAGCAAAGATGTTCAAAATTGTGATGTCTTCTTGGTTGACTTTGTCTTTGACGAGAATGAAGTGTCCATCCTCATCTCTTTTGATTAATTTTGGTTGAAAGTCTATTTTATTAGATATTAGAATGGCTACCCCAGGTTGTTTCTTGTGACCATTTGCTTGGAATATTTTTCCCCAACCTTTTACTCTGAGGCAATGTCTGTCCTTGTGGTTGAGGTGTGTTTCTTGAATGCAGAAGAATGTTGGGTCATGTTTATGCATCCACTCCGTTAGTCTGTGTCTTTTTATTGGAGAATTGAGACCATTGACGTTGAGAGATATTAATGACCAGTGATTGGTAAGTCCCTTCATTTTTGGTATTTGTAACAGTCGAGATTTTGTGACGTTGTGATTTTGTTGTGGTATAGTTACCTATTTCCTATGTAGTTTTGGTTGTAGTTTGACCAGTTGGGGTGGAGTTTTCCGTCTAATAACTTCTGTAGAGCCGGATTTGTGGCTATGTACTGTTTGAGTTTGGTTTTGTCATGAAATAACTTGTCTTCTCCGTCAATTTTGCTAGATATAGTAGTCTTGCCTGGTATCTGTGTTGTCTTAGGGTTTGCAGCACCTCTGTCCAGGCCCTTCTGGCTTTCATGGTCTCTGCTGAGAAGTCAGGAGTAATTCTGATCGGTTTGCCCTCATATGTTACTTGGCCCTTTTCTCTTGCTGCTTTCAATATTTTTTTCTTGTTCTGTAAATTTTGTGTTGTTATTATTATGTGGCAGGAAGATTTTCTTTTCAGGTCTACTCTATTTGGTGTTCTGTAGGCCTCTTGTATGCTCGTATGCATCTCCTTCTTCAAATTGGGGAAATTTTCTTCCATTATTCGATTAAAAATATGTTCTGGGCTTGGAGTCGGCTAACTTCTCTTTCCTCTATCCCTATTATTCTCAAGTTTCGTCTTTGCATGTTGTCTTTTAATTGTTGAATGCTCTGTGTCAGGAACTTTTCAGATTTAGCATTTCCCTGGATGGTTTTTTCCAGTTCTGCGATTGTATCTTCAAGTCCCGATATTCGTTCTTCCATTTCTTGCAATTTGTTAGATAAGGCCACCTCTGAGATGCTTGCTTTCTTCTATGATGCCTCTTGATCACATTTTTCTTCTGTGTGTTCCTGCATCATAGCTTCCATTTTTATCTTCATGTCTTGTACTGTTTTAATGATTTCCTTCATCTGGTTATTTATATTTTTCTGAAATTCTTCAAGTGCCTCTTTATGTGACTCTTTTAACTCTTCAGCCCTCTTATTTGCCTCCTTCTGCATTTGTTTACAGGTTTTATTTGTTTCTTCCATTATCATCTTCTTTACCAAGGGCTTGAGGTCATTTTCTTGCCTATCCATTGCTGTTAGGTTCTCTAAGTTGTTTTCATTGGGAATGTTGGGATCTGGAGATGCCAAACTGTTTTGTTTCTTTTTTTAGTGTTCTTTCGCTGTCCTCTTGTCATTTTGATGGCTCTGATGTTGGAAGGTATTTTGTAGTGACCTTCGCTGGTTGAGAGTGGTTAATTGATGAGTGATTATAGGTCAGGTGCTCTTGCGTGTGGGTATCAGGGAGTATTTCCTTGGAACAGGTAGGTCATCTGGTTTCACTCCTGGTGATTTTCCTCTGCACCGTTGGCTCCAGGCTGAGTCAGCCAGAGTAGATATCTGTTTGGACTTTATTGCTGTAATTCAGATCAGCAGTTTTGGGACCCAGAATAAGGTCCACACACAAACGTTCTTGTTGTGTAAGTTGATCCCAGCTGCCTGTGCTTCCTGTGGCTTCATAGTCAACACCCCAGGTAGTTCAGATCATCTGGGGGTATAGCTGTCTTTTAGCTCTGTCTCTATACCCTGTAGCGGTGTCCAACCTCTCCCAGAACTATATGCCTGGAGGGACCAAGGTCACTCTTGGTCAGCAATTAGACACTGCAAGCAAGACCCACGTTTCATCTCCCAATAATGTGAGAGTACCTGCCTTGTTGGGGCCAGGAGCCCCAGATAGGCTCTCTAGTTCCGGGAGTGTAGGGCTAGTGCCTTGCAGCTGGGAGGTTAGGGAGACTAAAGTTATAGAGCTCTGGTGGTCGCCCGCGGAATCAGCTCTTCCCGCTGGGCTATGGCGCTCCACTAACACTCTAGGTCAGCAATTAGACACTGCAAACACGACCCATCCACGTCTCGTCTCCCGATAATGTGCGAGGGCCTGCCTTGCTCAGGGCCAGGAGCCTGAGTTAAGCTCTCTCGTCCCGGGAGTGCAGGGCCAGTGCCTTGCGGCTGGGTAGGAACAATAGGGTTGCAGAGCTCTGGCATAAGCCCGCGGAACCAGGTCTTCCAGCAGGGCTATCTTGTTCAGCTATCGCTCTAGGCAAGACCCACGTCTCCCAATAGGTCTGTGGAAGCAGTCCAAGCTGATTTCTCACTGCCTCTGTTTGCAGGCTCAGTCCGCTGTGATCTGTGTTAGGTTGGGCCCCGGATGGTCAGCGAGCTGCAGTACCACTTTAGTTGTCTCTGTTGGGTCCCGCCGCCTGTGTTTCCACTCCGCCTAGGCAGGTGACCTCTGCAGTTTGGGGTGGTGTGGAAGGAGGACCTAGGGCAGATTCACCCTCTTCACTGAGACTCCTCTGTCTGGGGACTCCGGAAAATCCCCTCCCCAAACAGCGAGTCTGTGCTTTATATACAGCCTGCAGATTGCATGTGGATTCCATTCCAGAGTTTGGGGAGTGCGTTTAGTACCTCCGGGATGTTGCTTGTCCCAGGGGGGTAGGCCCCCTGTTTGGTCTGTGGCCTTTGGGGCTCCACTCACCTACAGTTCTCAAAGTCCAGCAATCTGTTGCTCCACTTATGTCACTGGTCTCCTCGGAGTAGATCAGATACGTGGCTTATTGGTCGGTGCCATCTTGGAATCCCCAATTTATTTTATACTTTATTTTGAAATTACTTAGGGTAGTTAAGATTTCATTTTAAGTGAAAATGATTGTGTCCTTTCTGATAATCTTATCAAATTCTGTCTTTTGAAAGTACATGTTGTTTCTGAGTCTCCTGCCTTTAAAATGCTATTATACTTTCTAAGCTTTCTTGCTCCCATTCTGTAGGGGTATCTTACACACCCATTGTTAAGGAAGATGAGGTTCAAGGAGATCTTAAAGCACTGTAGAAACTCAAACAGGAGTTAATTACAGAGTCAGCACTTTGCATTAGTGGTCCTCAATCTTTATCGTCCACTTGGTGGAGTCATGACCATCTGGCATCCAGGCATGCTGAAAAGCATGTATTAGAGAGGCCTAAATGCAGAGGCAAGAGTCATCCTAAATGTGGGTGATGCCATCAGTTGGTCTGAGGTGATGAACTGAACACAAAGCAGGAAGCCAGAGGAGCACAGGCCTTGTCTTGCTCTCCTATCTGGATGTGAATGCAATGTGCTAACTGCCTAACAGTCCTGGATCATGGTGGACTGGATCCTCAAAGTATGAACCAAAATAATCCTCCCTTCTTACATTACTAGGTTTCCATGGAAACAATACAGTAACTAACTGTATTATGATCCCAAACAGAAGTTTTCCTCTAGTGACTTCCATGGTACCATAGGTTCACACAGCTGCCATGCAGCATGGAGGAGGACAACAGAAGATACGACCCCACAATAGTTCTTTAGACTAATTCTTTAGACGCAGATTTTCATCTCATAAGCATACAGAGAACACATCTTGTCTGAGTACTTTTAACTTATCTTGAAATGCAATTAACATCAATTCCAGCAGAGGACAGTGCCCAAGCAGGCTGTTATATCCAATATTAACATGACAGTAGTCATTTGACAAATAGAGCTATCACCTCTCAGATATAAATGAAAAATATCTGAATGATTTTATCCTGTAATCTGTCATTTCTTAATTGAAATTAATTAAACCCATGTCCTTTTGTTTCTCCACACAACTGAAACCCTAGGGTTGAGAAGGAACAGAAACAATCCTCCATGGACTTGCATATTTCCAAGTGCTTAAAATGATATACCAGAAACAAAGCAGGTAGCTATCTAGAGACTGTGCCATATAAATCTTGAAAAAAAATGTATAAATAATAATGTATAAATGTATAAATTATATCCCGGGTCCCTCTTGTACCAGATTTATATAGCACAAATGTGATATGGAAAACAGACAGTAACTTTAATATATGTAAATATCTAAATTGCATAATTTAAGCACAAAACTATAATGTAATGCTTATTATTTTAAATTTATATTTCCTGCATTCCCGTTGCACAAGATCATATATTTCTTGATTGCTACATTTTCCATTTCCAGTTTTTGAACCAAACACTATCTCTGAAATATTGAACAAAATATCAAGCCGGCATTAGTCCATGAAAATGAAGTATTGCGCTTGTTCATACGAACTGCCCGAAAGCAGAGTCCCTTTTCATAATGAGGTGTGTGCTAGCAGCATGATGGAGTGGCTCTCAATTGGTGCTGACAAGCTTATTCTGAGTCTGTCTCCCCTCAATTGCATGCTGTCTGTGTCCTCACTTGCTGTGGACACCACCATGTGCTTGGGTGGGATTCTTGAAATTTTCTCTTGTGTGATATTAGTGACCTGGGCTGCAGAAAATGTTCCTTAAGCTTGCTGAGGAGGGTGATTGCTGATTTCTTTGGTTGGTGCACTCTATTTTCTCACTTACTAGGAAGGAATGAGGGGTGAGGCATCTTTGTTTAGCTCTACAATGGATGATTTTCCAGCCCCTTTCATGCATTCTCTTTGGAGAGACAGGCCTGGAAACCGTTTCTTGCTCTATTTATGACTCTTGGTGCATTGTCAGGGCTTTTTTGATTCAATGCAGCTTTCAAGTTGAAATGTATGTGCTCACTTCTCATTTTCTTAAAGAAAATAAAACAACTTCCATCTTTGGTCACTGAAGCAATTTCTCCTTTTGCAGACAATCATGCAAGGATCAGGTCCATCTTCCTTGTGGCAACAGACTGACTAACGGATATCACAGACATGTCCTCTCCGTGTCGCATCGAGTGTCTGTACTTGGTCTGAGACCCGACAGTTCTCCCTGACCTGCTTTACTGTTTCTCTCTGTCTCTAAGGAAGGCATGATCTGTCTCACTGTTTTTTTTTGTTTTGTTTTGTTTGTTTTTTTTTTATACCTGGAAATTACAGACGTGACTGTGTTTAATGTCACTCTTTCCTCAAAGAATTCTATTCAGACATGTATATATGTATGTATGTAGAAAAAATTAAGAAGTGACATTTTAAACAAAGGCTTTGGATTCTAAATAATAGTCAAAATATATTTGAAAGAAATTTCTGTGAATATCAATTTCCATATTCTTTGGATTCTCTCATATAAGCCTTTGACTTCTTTTTCCCTTATTCGCAGTGTCTTCTCTCTGTATACATGTTTTACTTGTCTTTGAGATACTCCAGTTCACTTAGACAGTACATATGTGAAAGGCTTTTACCCAGAAATGTTATTTATATGTATTATATGGTGGTTACTCCCACCAGTGCCTCCACAGCAAACGAGTTCCTATTTGTGCAAGAAAAAAAAAAAAACCAGTCATAACTGTTGAATAAAATGAGGAGATAAATAAAGAGGGGTCCTTCAAGCATAAACACTGTAGGGGAGGGGAGGTAAAGGTGCTGATAGTGAAAGCCCTAAGCAGTCTGACAAGTAAGGAGAAGCAAAACGGAAGTGGTACCTTGGTGTCCGTAACTGTGTTTTATGTTTAATTTAATCAAAGTAACATGAAAGGTCTTTTCCTTGCCTGAGGTGTACAGTTAGGATTCACCAGCAGGTGTGAAAAAGGAGAAAAAGAAAGCACAAGTCAAAGTAAGCAGATAAAGGTCATTGTAGGCCGGTGTTTTCAGGAAGCTTTCTGGAATATTCCACTGTGGCCTACATGATTGAAACACATTTTTATGGATCCCAGGTTGGACTTACATCATTCTTTTTTCCTCTTTGTCCCCACTGCTCATTTCTGCTTTCTTGCTTTTGATTAAGTCCTAGGTCAATTTATTGTGTTCGTGTAGAAGGCTATGCAGACCTGTTAGCAGCTCCGGTAGTATGCTTGTCATGGGCTCCTCAGCATGTGGCAAGTATGTCCTTCTATGTTCCTGTGTGAGCCAGACAGACCTGAGATCCAGGGAAGCAGAAGCCATGGCAGTTACCAAGACTGAGTATATACCTAGTGGAGTGGAAGTCTTGTTGCTGGTCAGGAAGGAGAAATGTAAAGAAGTCCCACCCACATATCTATGTGCCCACATTCTTAATGTGGTTTTTAATTTGCATGCGTATTTAGATAGTGAAACATTGATTTGCTGTAGGGACCAGGGTGAATTGACTTACTGTGGACCACTGTCATAGAGAGTGAGCCAGCACCCCCCCCCCAAAAGTGAAAAAGTTGGTCACATAGTGAAGGGAATCACCGAGGACATGGTTTTGCCCTTTGGATAATCTTTGCACTTTTGGTATATTTGCCCAGGTACTTGTCATGGCACCATTTCTGCGTGCACCTTACACTTCAGAGCACAGGTGACTTGTGGAAGCAAAGGTAGCAGGTGCATATTTTAGTTCACATTTGGCAAAACACCCAACACATCCATATTGTCTACGTTAAACAATCAAGGCCACGGACCATGAAGGAGGTAACACTGAGCGAGCCAGTCTGCAGACAAAGCTGCTTCCTGTGTCCTTCCCATAGCAGTGATGAAAGGGACAGGAAATACTAGAGAATTTTCCATTTTGAGTCTTTTGTCTACCAGACATGAAAACAAGGATGAGCAACACATGAAAGAGGCACATGAGAATGAAGGAGAAGCACTGTGTTGCAACAATAAAATAACAATGTAAGGTCCTGGAAGAAGAAAGGTTCTTGATAAGAACCCTCAATGCCCCGTGGTTATGGGTGTTAACTTGAAAGAGATCAGTGGCACATTCTGCCCAAGGTCACCACATGATGCAATGAATCTATGATGAACTACATCATGTCTTATCAGCTTGTGGCATGGTGGGTGTGCTCATGGTTTAGAGCAACAGAGACTGACACCAATGGCAGTAGCCCTCTAGTAACCAACTTTCCACAGTTGCTAGAGAAATTGGAACAGTACTCAACAGAAAGTAAGAAGTCTGTGCACAAATAATAAGTGACAGCTGTTGTCACTTAGGTCTGTCATGGACTAGGTGGCTAGTCAAAAATCAACAACTATGAGGTATGTGCCAGGCTTAGTGACATATACCTGTAATCTCAACACTTGGGAGAATGGGACAGAAGGATTGATGATATAATGAAACTCATTTGGGTTAAATTCAAGACCAGCTTGGAATGCAGAGTGATACTTTTTCTCAAAACACACACACAGAAGAAAGAAAGAAAGAAAGAAAGAAAGAAAGAAAGAAAGAAAGAAAGAAAAGGAAACTAATAATTTTGTTCATATCTGGCTGGCAAAGAAGAAGAGCCAAGAAAGTCTATGCTAAGCCTTTTATAGTGATTTAATTCTATGTATCTGGATACACTACCCATTCCATAAACCCCCAGAAATTTGACAGGAATTTTAAAAAAACCACTTGTACTTTTATGTGTTCTCCCCCCACCCCTTTCTGTGTGTGTGTCTGTCTGTCTTAGTCGTTCCTCTATGGTTGTGTCTGTAGCTGTTGCCGACATCAATGATTTATTTTCAGTGAGATTCTATGCTGCCTGAAATATATTCTGACCTCCCTGTGGTTTTCTTTCCCATCATTTTTCACTTCTCAGTCTGGCCATAACTGCAGGCACATTTCTGACCTTTGAAAACCCAAGTGCCTGTCTATCAACTTCCTCCATTATAGCACCTTTAAGCCTGTTTTCTTTTATTTACATGGAAAGGACTATCCTATTCCTGGTCCTCACTTTAACATTAATACCTTGTATTTTAAAAACATTTAAGACAGAGTGGGTAAAAATGACTAAGTACTGTCTCCTGGGGGGTATGAGAGCTTCACGTAGGAGCATTACATTTACCTAATTTATAAAAAAAGAAAGTAAATACTCGTAGAAGCTGTTTTTCCTAACACTGCATAAGCTTAAGGAAGAAGACCATGTTGCTCACCACTGTATTTTCAGTTACTATCACACTGCCTGGGATTTTGCAAATAATTACTGCTAAGTACACAAACTCTCATGTTTTACAACTTCACTCTGCTATGAGATAGTTCCTGGCCCACACATAGCCATGGAGTTCTTGCAATGTGGCTTGAGCCATGTTACATATAACACACAGTGAGCTCAACACTTAGGGGGAAAATCTATCCATAGGATAACTTACTAATGATTTTACACAGCTTGTGACATGGTATAATGTTGTATAGCTGCTTCCTCCAAACTAAAAGATTCCCTCCTGGAAGGAGCAGGGAAAACCTTTAGCTAAGATGCCACGAGGTTGCAGGGTGAGTTGACAACGTTGGAACTCCTGAGATTTCTTATTCTAGTTTCGGAAACACCAGACTAGGAAGGAACGAAGAGGGTCAGAGCGATGGATCAGTGAGTATTAATGGTTTCCTGTGTAAGCTTAAAGATCTGAGTTTGATCACCAGAATCAAAGTGGTTACAGCTTCTACAAGTTTTCCTCTGACCTCCCTACAACAATGGTACATGCCCCAACTCCTACAAGCACACAAGGTAAATAAGTAAAATGTTACTTATATTTTTAAATAATGAAATAAGGTTTGACTGGTTATCTTAAACTGTCCAACATTCATGGTATTTTTGGGATCATTTTTTAAATGTTGCATTTATGGTGTGTGTGTGTGTGTGTGTGTGTGTGTGTGCGTGTGTGTTATGCATGGCACCATGCATGTGTAAAGGTCAGAGAATAAATTGCAGTATGGATTTCACTTTCCATGTTGGCATTAGTTAAATTGCTGTTCCTGTGGAAAAAAAATTCCACAATAAAGGTAACATATGAAAGAAGGAATTCTTTTTGAATTAAGAAAAAAATGTCTGTACTGACAGGGAGATAGGCAGCAAGTAGAAGGCACAGTAGCAGAAGAAGGAAGCAGAGATATCACAGTTTCTGCAAACAAGAAACAGCGACAGAACACGAGAAACGGGCAAAGCTTTGAACACTCAAAGACCCCTAGTAATATACTCCTTTCATCAAACCCATGCCAAAATCTCAACCAGTACCAACAACTGGGGATCAAATGTTGTAATACTTGAACCTATGGGAACAATTCTCATTCCAACCACCATGTTCCATTTCATGGCCCTCATAGGTACACCACCACATCAATATGTAAAATGTTTTTACTTAAACTTTAAAAGTCCCCATAGTTTTATACAGTCTCAACATTTTTTTTAAGTCCAATGTCTATTCTGAGATTCAAGGCAGTCTCTTAATAGACTCTTACATTGATCCACTGTAAAATCCATAAGCAACTGATTATTTCATGGTAAGTAGTTTACAATTCCATTCCAAACAAAAAGTATGAACACAGTGAGAATCAAAGCAAAACCGAAGCCCCACAGAACAAACATCAAATCTTGCAACTCCAGGTCTGATGTCTGGGACTTTAATTTCAAAGGGCTTAGATGGTTCTTCCCTTTCCAACTTCCCTGTCTGCAACATATATCTCTCTATTAGGCTCTTTATAGTTTTCTTTATCAGATATCTCAAAGTTCTGGCATTACCACCATCTTTGATTCTCTACTGCAGTGAAGGCTTTATGTGCACAGATTCAGATAATGGCCTCTCAAAGTCTTTTGCCCTCTAAGGGCTTTCATGCTAAGACTCCTCAGAGGAAATATCTATGACACCTTCACTCTTCTATCCTCCATGCTTGCAAAGCCAACACTTCATAGATAACACTACCAAGTCTGGCTGCCTGTTTGGAACTCTTGGCATGGGCCTCCTCGAATCACATTAGCAGCACAGTTTTTATCTAGATGCTTTCCAGGAGCAGAAAACAGCCAAGGCTCTCTTTCATGAGTTGGAGGTGTAGCTGGTCCGAATCTTGCCTTCCAGGTACCTCCCTTATTATAGTGTGCATCAGGCCTTTCCTTAATGGAATTAATGTCTTTAATGAATATAGACTCTCTTAAAGCATGTAGTTTGGTTGCATCATTAAGCTTCTTAGTGCCTCTTCTCTTCAAATTGTATGTTTTGTATTTCATTCTGCTCCACTTACTCTTTTTTATTGTTTATATGCAAAAGTATCATTAGTAACAACCATGCTCCAGATTTTATTTTATTATGTTTTGACATTTTTTCCAAACAAATTCATCCATTACCTTTTAATCTCAGGCAAGTTGCTAGGACATGGGCAGATGGCAGCCAGAATATTTGACAAAATGTCACACAAGTGACCTGTAGCCTAAGTTCTAGGATTGTGCTGCTGTGAGACCTCTTCAGCCATGTCTCCACAGTATGCATTGTTCTCAGATTTATTATTTTCCAGTCTAAAGTAGAACCATTCTCTATTTTTTGCTTAATATCATCCAGTTACTTTTATAATACAAAACCCTAAAGTATTCCAAGTTCCTTAAAAAAAAAAAAACCAAAATGAAACACAAAACAAACAAACAAGCAAACAAAATACAAGATCAGTGTATTCACAGCAACATGCAGCTCTCTGGTACCAAAGTCTAAATTAGTTACATTTCTGTTGCTAAGAAAAGAACACCATGTCCACAACTCACAGAAAGATGAATTTTCTTTGCTTACAGTTTCAAGGGAGAAACAGTTAATCATAACATGTTGTGTGGCATGATAGCAAGTGGTAGGCATGGGGGCCATAGCAGGAAGTTGAGCAATCAGATCTTCAGCCACAAAATGGACCATAGAGAACAAAGTGGTAATGGAACAAGGCTATAAATTGCAAAGCCCAGCCTTCTTGACATATTCACCCAACACAGCCATACCTCCTCCCAAAGTAGCATCACCAAAAAGGGACCAAGTATTCAAATACATGAGCCTATGGGCCATTTCTTTATTAAGTCATCACAATGTTCAATGTTTGCTGGTACTTTGTGCTTCAAGCAAGTTGGTCTTCAAGCTTCCAAAGATTATCCTGTTTTTTTTCCTAGCATATCTTCTCATGCTAACTATGATTGTGGGTTCTACTGAGGCTTGTCCAGTAAGTTCTGGAGATTCAAATTCACGTCCTTGTGCTGGCATGGGAAGAACTTTTACCTACTGAACTATCTCCACAGTCTTAAGGAAGTCATGCTTTAAGAAAAGATGCTAATAAAGCTGACACATTTTACCAGATAAATACTTAATTTTACAATGTAAGTCAAGAAATACTAAGTAGCTCATCCAAAATGACACTGAAAGTAATGATTAGATCCTGGATCTAATCATAGAAATACCAAATATCTGTCTCTGTCTCTGTCTCTCTGTCTCTGTCTCTGTCTCTGTGTCTGTCTCTGTGTCTGTGTCTGTGTCTGTGTCTGTCTGTCTGTCTGTCTGTCTGTCTGTCTGTCTGTCTCTCTCTCTCTCTCTCTCTCTCTCTCTCTCTCTCTCTCTCTCTCTCTCTCTCTCTGTGTGTGTGTGTGTGTGTGTGTGTGTGTGTGTGTTATATCTTCACTGACTAATGCATCACACACCTTTAATTCCAGCACTCAGGAGACAGAGGCAGGCGGATCACTGTGAGTTCGAGGCCAGCATGGTCTACAAAGTGAGTCCAGGAAAGCCAAGGCTAACACAGAGAGACCCTGTCTCAAAAAACCAAATATATACATGTGTGTGTGTGTTTACATCATCAAAATCCTGGTAAAAATTATGAAGACCTTCAGAAATTCCAGAGGTGGAGAATATTGATTGGTGCTTACAAGTATTTGCTACTGTTGCAGAGGACCAGAGCTTGGTTCCTAGCACTTCTACAGAGGCTGCCAGTTACCTTTAACTCCAGTGTCCCTTTCTGACCTACAGAAGTATCTACAAGCACATGGTACACATAAACACACACACACACACACACACACACACACACACACACACACACAAACTTTGTAGCTGAAGAAAGCAATGGATTGGGGAAATTTTATCTGGATGCCAACTCTACACTAAATAATCAGCACAAAGGAGTGCAGCCTTATTAGCACATTTTCTTCTTAGTTTTTTCTTAAAATGTCCATAATCATAATCATAGCAGCAAACATTTTAAAATAATTGTTCTATCATGATTTTTATTAAAAATGCCCTATGTGTTTTACCGCATTTAATCATACAGCAACTCTATAAAATAAATAACTATTTCAAATTTGCAGTTCAGAATAATGGAGTCCAAAGTAATTTCACCACTCCTAGGCTGCAGAATATTTAAATGGCAGAAGCTACAGTTATATTTAAAGTAAACGTTACTCCAAAGCTTTGTTTAGAAGCACTAATGCAGGCCATGTGTCTGTAACAGTATACTTATTTGTTGAGAATATTGGAATGCTACATTAAGGACTTAGAATTTATGTTAGACGTTTGCTGGTCCCTATAGCCTTTCAAAATAAACACAAAAGATGCTCTTGAAAACATGAGACTCTCTCCCAGAGTGTTCTTTCAACTTTTTTATATTTTTTACATCCTTGGTTTTGTTTTGATTTGTTTTGTTTTTAGGGCATACACTTAACATATATGGGTGACTGATTCTGCTGAATTCCTCTGCAAATACATATAACCATGAAAGCGCAAGCATATATATATATATATGTGAATGTCCATGTCTAGTGTGAGTATTTGCAATAACACAGACCCTTGGGAGTAACAACATGCCTGTCAAAACATAGCAAAGGGCCATAGTCTGGGTAGAATTACAGTACTATTACCAGTGACATGGGCGCAATGGCTGAATGTCTTGTAACTACTGCCTGTCAGTGCCTACTCCTATCTTCACATCCAAATTAAATGGTACTGAACAGCTGCCTGTGGACTTGGCCAGGAATACATGTTAGTGTAGAATTTGATTACCCAGATGGTTACTTCTAACCATGGGTCAAAAATAGTAACACAGCATGGGCTGAAAGTATTTCTTTCATGTAGGCTGGTGGTTGCACAGTTTCTCTAAAGATCCCCTCCTCTGTGTAGAATACACACAAAGATGATGGCTCTTAATAATCAACAAGGACTGGAAAGAAGTTGACAATAGTGACTATCAATCATCTCTATACTACTTGTCCCTCAGACTTGTTACCACATCCCTCCCCCCTTCCCTTGATGTTTCTCCAGGAATAGAATATACACTCCTTCCCTGAGCTTTCTTAAACAAGTAGGCTTTACTTTTGATAAAGCCTCCAGATAGTCAGCACAGTGGCTTTGCACTTACAAAATAAAAGAGAGACAATTTGACTAGGCTTCCTCACAGAGCAATAGACCAACAAGTCAAGAGCCTTCAAGTTCTATGAGGAATCACAGTGGAAGACATTACTTTGTATTGGTAAATTAAAATTTTTTATTATTGGCGGTCTCTGTATGTGTTGTATATAGTGAGTGTGAGTGCTAGTGAGCATGTGGAAGTCAGTGGACAACTGTTGTGAGCCTACCTTCTTTCTTCATTGTTGAGGAGAGTCTCTCGTTTCTGCTATGCTAAGTATTGTAGGCTAGATTGTCTACAAATTCCAGGAGGTTCCAAACAGTGCTCCTGTTCCCACTCCCCACCTTGCTCTAGAAGTGCTAGAGTTCCAGATGTGTACCATCACATGCAGCCTTTTGTACGTTCTTGGTAATCACAGTCAGGTTCTTATGCTTGTGGCAAGTACTTTTACCTACAGACCCATCTTGCTGGCCTAGCTCACATTTCTTGTCTAGCTCTTGCCTATTTCAATGCAAGAAATTATCAACAGTGTTGAAGAAAATCAAAGCACTAGAGCACTGCTTTCAAACAGTTCAAATTGTGACAAGAACACATCTCCGCCCCACCCCACCCCCAGTAGCATTAAAGCAACTCCTATGGATAACTGTGTTTTCTTGTCAGAACTTTCTCTGAGGCAGAACCACACACTTGCATATGGACCCAACTGTTACCTTTTTCTTGACATGCTTTGACTTTTAGGGCACTTCTCGACCCTATGGACAGACAATTGCACTACCTTGATTAATTCTGTCTCTGCCCATTTTCCCTGATTGTTTCAACAGCAAACCTGGGGACAACTTGTTCTGAGTTTGCTTGTTGATTTTAATGCTTTTCTCATTCCTCTTCCTCTTCTAATCACTTATCCCCACAGGCAGACACTGCAGTCCTTGCCTTCATCACAAGAAGTAAATGAAATATGGGGCACAAGAGGGGAATAGGGCGGGGGTGGGATGGAGGTAGGAACGGGTGAATATAAGTGATGGGATAACAGTTGAGTTGTAATTTGAATAAATTAATTTTTAAAAGGTAGTAAGTGAAGTGAGCAGGGGTGGTGAAGTAAAGTGCATAGGGTTTCACTTCTCTGCATATCACTCTGTGCACAGTGAGGGTTCTACAGGCTCTGATGGCAGCAGCATGGACTATCATCCATAGAGGATAGATAAGGATTAGGTCTAATGCTGGAAAACCTTTAGGAATGGAAAGAAAGCCTGCATTCACGACAGAAATAAAAAGGGCTATTCTCTGGCAAAACATAAAACAGCATCTGCTGCAACAAGCCCGGTCTGAGCCACTCAGAGCAGCATCTTTTGTTACTCAAGGATGGCAGCTTTGCTGAGGCCTTTGAGGACATAATTAATGACAGATAAAGGGCCTGTGCCAAGTGAAAAGCAAGGGATAAGTCACAATTTGATGTGCAACTACTTGATTCTCAGCCATGTAAAACTACAGAGAGGCTGTCACTTAGAATTAATGAACCACCTTAGTAGCACTGGGTGACTAATTTACTATTTTATGCAGAAGAGCACATTACCAGAGCTGTCTGGTTTCCAAGGAAAGATAAAGCCATGCACGTAATATACTCCTAGTGTACCCAAATGGGCGCTCTGCCCTTGGTATTGGCACTGTACCCCAGCCTACTGACATCTTGGCAGAATTCACTAGCTTCTCTGTGTTCAAGGTTCATGATCACAAAGACCAGAAAATTCCCATTCAGCTCACACATTTAGAGCAACAAATCATCTTTGTCAGTGCTTTTAACATGATAATTTTGTAGTGTCGAATAGGATAAGTAAAAACATAATCTTGGTCAGGTTTTAGACCAAGGAACTAAATAACTGACGTCACTTGCTTTTTGGTAGATTATTAACAAAGCTTTTAGTGTGCTCAGCAGATCATAAATATCATCAGAAACAGGTTGAACATTTTATATAATCAAGGCCATTCTCCTCTGTTTAGCACAGAAAATGGGAAACATGAAACATGTCCATACTTTATTATTTGATATCTACTCTTCAATGACTCTTTTGCATATCTTATTAAAAAGCTAGCAATGTTTTTCTCAACTTATGAGGTAACTAATAGATACAAGCCCTACCATTAAAATTACTTTGTTTCACTGCAAGGATATTTTATGGCTTTTTCTTTTAATGTCTGAACCATGAAATGAGCCAGAGGCACTTTATTGTCTGTTTATAAGTACCTATATGCACTGTTTTAATGAGCTGCCAATTTTTATTTCCCTTAAGGAGCCATCATAGTGCAACACTCATCTTCATACTGAGAAATTCACTTAGGCATGGTCTGTGTTTCCAAAGAAGCAAAGGCCGATGGTCTTCTCAGTTAAATGCCTATTGGGATTCTCTGTGTTGTGTAAGGCTCTGTGGTGTATCGTGCTGAAAGTATATTACAAAATTAGAAGAGTGGAATAATACAAACCACAATTGTGTAATTGTGTGTGTGTGTGTGTTTGTGTGTGTGTGTGTGTGTGTGTGTGTGTGTGTGTAATATTTTATTCTTTCTGTAGACCAGAGTTGAAATCAAATGTCTCCTCATCCTTCTCTACATTGTTTTCTATAGAAGGGTGTCTCATTAAACCCATCTCACAATTACACTAGTCTAGCTAGGCAAAAAATCTCCCGTCACTGATTTCCTAAGTGCTGGAGTTACTAGAATATCCTCTCATTATTGGCCTTTTGGATCCATGCTGGAGATCCAAACTGCTGTCTTCACTTGCATAGCACGTGTTTTATCAAGTAAGCCATATCTTCAGGCCTCAACCCAGTCAGATTTTCGCTCTTAAAATAGATAAACTAAGATGAATGTATGTTCTTAATCCCAAGACCTTGCCAATGACAATTTAAACTTTTAACTCTGTTTCAACTTTCTTAGCATGATATAGTGGGGCAGACACTGCCTTCCTGGGAAAGACAAGTTTTGCTTGATTTCGGTATTTAGGGATACCTTGAAGCAGGGGCTCACTATGTTTCCGAGGCTAGCCTGAGACACACAACAATTGTCTCATCTTACATCAGCCTTTGTCTTCTGGTATGACAGGTGAGTGGCACTGTGCCTAACTGTGGAATGTGTGTGATTCAGGCAACAGAAGTAAGGTGGTATACTGGAGCACCTGGTAAATTCTAGGTCACTGACTTGCCAGTGGTATGAGACCTCAGGCCCATTATCCAATGTGGATTATAAATTCCAGCTGGTTAAAATATTACTTTCTCCTTCCAGGGCGTTTATTGTTGAATTTTGCATAATAAGAAAGGGTGACCTCTTAGGCATGATTTTATATGAAGTTCCATCTTTGCATGAGCTGAAACACCTCACATGTTGAATGTTTAAATTTTGATTATATTAGAAGTGCTGGGTTTACGCCATGGATTTCTGTTCATCAAAGCTAAAAGACCATTGTATTTGGAAGGTCAAAGAAGCTATCTTGGTTCTGAAGGAAAATGTTTTAGGAAGGCTGGAGAATGTGTCTCCATGGCAGAGCCTTTGACTATAATACTATCTTGGGTTCAATTCTTGCACTGAAAGGAAGCAATCAAGACAACAAAACACAGAGTTATCCATAGTGGGTAGATAGTGCATATATCTGAGTGGAATTCGGGTAAGTATAGGGGGTAATAGTGTATGAAATTCTCAAAGAAGTGAAAAATATGTTTGGGTAAAAAGAAAAAAACCTTGTTCTCCATTTAAGAAAAATTTTAATAAATATTAATAAAAGGTTAAACAAAAGGAAAAATATACATAATTGTAAAACAGAAGCAATCAGAGGAGAAAAATTAATAAATAAACAATTGGTCTTAAGACCTAGCAGGGATCTTTGTATAATTACACATATTAATATTTATTGAATACTTTGTGTCATATACTTTACAAATTTCATCTCTGTTAATATTCTTTTCAATTCTATAAAGTAGAACATCATGCTAAATGCTAAAGTTAAGTGTCTGGGACTCAGAGAATATATAAAGCTAACCTTAGCAGTTGTGAAATAGAACAGGAAGCTTTGAAGTCAAGTCTCTCTAATGTTAGGACCCATGTTCACCACCCTGCTGGCTCCTAGCCAGCTGAAATACTCCAGCAAATATCCCTGTGCACCTGGTTCAGAGTACTGTTTCTTGGGTTTGAGATAATTTCTTAGGGGTTAATAGCCATTAGAAATCTATGTTGAGAAAGCCATGAACGAAGCTCCTTTGATATTCTATACTTGCTACATTCAAATTCAGAAAACTAATATATTGCAGGGTTAAACCAGGCATCTCCATTGCCCTTGATCTCCAAGTCCCTTTTTCTTCAGGATCAAGTCTAAGATCTTTGGTTTACCTCAATCAGAAGCTTTGGCATTAAATGAATTTTGTTTATTAAGGAGTCAAGTCATCCAATTTGTACCTTAGGAGGGCAAATAAGGGACAGAGTAAGGCTGCCCAGAGGACTTTAGCAAGTCACTCCACTGCATTACACAAAACATCAAGAATGTTAGGATGCTAAGAAACATGGAAATGAATTTTTAATTCTCCCAAACAATAGCAGCAACTAAAGCAAAAGCAATTTTGTTGGAAGAAAGAACCAATTGTTCAAACTAGTCATGTCCTTACAGTTAACAACACAAAGCATGTATTCAAATTTGAGAGACATGTTCCCTTTCTCACACAGCAAGGGACCTTTGTATGGGATGTTTGAGAGAAGTCCTTCTGTACTTCTGTAAACATTGTTGGTTCAAGAAGATGGACACTCCAGCAAAAGATAAGGGGTTCTCTGGAACTTTAGGAATTCTAACCATGTGTTTGCATATCCCTTATAGCATTAAGGCTTTCTGCATTTGTCCTCTACTGATCATGGAGCCTAGTGCTGCATCTCTGCATCTGGGTAAACAATGGATTCTTTTCAGATCCCACATCTGAATATTTATTCCTCACAAGAGCTGTGTAGAACTCAAAGTTTTTCTCCAGTCCTTGAAGCTCTCTAGTCCCTGAAGCCAGAGTCCTTTTGAGCCACACTCAAAAGTTGCCATACTTTAAGCTTCTGGTCCCTGCTTTTGATGAACTAACTCTTTCATGGAACTCCTCACCTCTCACTGAAATGAAAATGAATCCCAAATATGTGTATGTGTGTCCAAGGAAGGGGGGAGCAGGGGAAATACTCTGGGTCCTGGCATCGTTTGATTTGAGGGATCTGAAATGCTTGAAAGTGAATTCTTGAAATCTTAGCTGACAGCAATGAACTAACAATGAGTAACAAGAAACAATAAATAGTAAAGCAACTAGTGATGAAAGAAATGATCGTTTTTAGATGGACACCTCTTCTCCTAGTCAGCCTTCTGCCTTCAGAATACCAAATGGCTCAGTTTTGCTTCAGGAGAACTGTCTACTCTGATGGTTTTGAAGGCTTTGGGGTACTGTCATTATGTTGCTGAAAGTAGATGATAGATATGTTGAGTGTTTGCTTTAAATATTTTTAAACATTATATTATCAGTGCGTGTCTGAGTCATAGCATAACATAATGTTACTTTATTGGCTCTCATTAGTTTTGGGTCTCAGAGAGAAGATATTTTCTCTATTAGCTTTCAGAGATACCCGCTGCAGATGGAATGTTTAGATAGAAGTCTAACTCAGAATTCCAGTAAGAAAACCTTTTTACGCTACTTTTTATGTTAAGTTCTAGATGTCATGTCCTGGGATTAGGTACAATTCTTAGATCCCTTTGTATATGTGAATCAGCCTGCAAGTTCTGTCTTTGAACTGTCTGAACATCATGGCCTAGCTCTAATATGCTTTGCTTTGCACTTGATCTGGTTCCCAGCACTGATTGTGACTGGTCCTGGAATGAAAGGATAAAGTGTGTGCTCTGTCCTCTGCTATCAACAGTATATACTATACTCTTGTGATTTACTTTACAGTGGACTATTTGCATAAACTTGAACCTATTGGTCATTGTGAGAAAATAAACTCAGTTTATAAATTGCTAGGTGTCTCCAAACAAGACCATGTCTAGTAATGGAAACCTACCTAACTACTCAGTATGAGCAGAGACAAGGCAGTTGGAAGAGAATCTGCCACAATGAGTCTGCTAAACAAGCAAATCCCTAACAGCAATGTATTGACAGCTTCCTTATAGCCACAGGTAAGTGTAATCCTCATCTTCATCAAGGAAAGGTCTCTTCACAATAGAGACCATTACAGAAAACCACAAGCAATCAAAATGCAGAGTTATGAAGCCTAGTCCAAATGGATACATCTACCCAACACTCCTGAACCAAGGCTCAGGAAGCTTCAAAGCAGAGGTGGCAGAAGGAGTGTAAGAGCCCAATGGATCAGGGATTTTGCTCTGGGATTTTTTTTTCTTGTCATATCAAAAGTTACGTTCATAAAGCCTTACCAACATGAGTGTTCAAACATGAGCTGAACAAGGATGACACCGATAAATGTGTCAACAAGGGTGGATAAAATTCCACTAGGCCTCAACCCCACAGGCAGCTGCAGAAAGCTGTAAACAGGAGAGTGGTTTTCCCTATGGAAGCCTACACCAATTTGATGTCCAATTAAGTGGTGAGCTCTAAAATATACATTCAAGTATCATTAAATGGACTAAATGTTACTTTTAGTACTATAATTATATATATTTATTAAATATAAAATTATATATATAATCTCTTACAATTATCAATAAACATTTGTTTCTATACACATAGATAAGTGCCCTCACCTTCCACTAAGGAAACATCACACACACGTATACATATACATTACACATACAGATATACATACACATATATGCCTACTCTATAGTAATTTTTAAAAAGAGGCCATGAATTTGAAAGCGAGAGAGGAGGCCTGTATGGGAGGGTTTGGAGGGAAGAAAAGGAAGGGAGAGTTATTGTAATTAAATTATAATCACAATAATAAAAAAATTTCTTAATTTATAAAACAACATGCTATAACTTAAAAGTAATATAATATAAGAACACCTGGCCAATTATTGAAAAGAAAATAAAGTTATTTTGTTTTAAAATGCATGGTTTTGACTATGTATTTCTTATTGCATTTAAGACTGGCTTATAGACGATCCTAAAGCTAGCAGTGGAAGATTGCCTGCAAAAATATGGGCAACTGAGAAATGGAACATTCTTCTCTCCATAGATGTTTACGCACCAGGCACTCCCAAACACATGGAAGAACCGAACCTTGTTCCCTCCCTCATTTGGCTTCATGGAGACAGTGTTTCATTTGATTAGAAAAGACCAACTTGAAGAATTATTTCAGTATCTTTTCCTAACAGAATTTCCATGCAGAATTTGTCTGCATGCACCTATGTGTACACACACCCTTGTATCTGTTTTCTTCTTTGTCTAAATGCTTACTCTCTACTAAGCA
Source organism: Acomys russatus (assembly GCF_903995435.1). Classification (NCBI taxonomy): domain Eukaryota; kingdom Metazoa; phylum Chordata; class Mammalia; order Rodentia; family Muridae; genus Acomys; species Acomys russatus. The sequence continues at coordinate 11,820,266 of NC_067139.1, forward strand.
AACTTTCTTTTCTTGATCTTCAAATAGAACTAACTTCTGTTGCTCTTGCTTTATTTTACAGCGTCAGTTTACATCTCACTATTCTGAACCAGTTACTCTCTTTAAAATAAAACAACACTTACTGAAAGGGTACTGTGATTGACAGACAGGGACATTAAAATGGAAAAGAAGTACATCAAAGCTTTGCATGTAAAAGGTAAATGATACACATTCTGCAAAAAATGTAAAGCTCCTATGCCTTTTGACCATGATAAAGTTAACACCTCCGTACCTTACAGGAGAATGTAAAAAACGCTAAATTCCTTGGCAACATTCTTAAGACCTGTGGACTTGGACTTCAGTGACAACAAAGCAAACCATCTACATGGGCTGGTTTTCTCTGGCTCTAGCCTAATAGTGGACAATAAGCAAATCTGGCTTGGGAGGATGGAATTCATCTCATCAGGATGCTGTGGAGTGTGTGACAGCTCACATCTTTTTTTTTTTTTAATTAATTTATTCTTGTTACATCTCAATGTTTATCCCATCCCTTGTATCCTCCCATTCCTCCCCCCTCCCCCATTTTCCCATTATTCCCCTCCCCTATGACTGTTCCTGAGGGGGATTACATCCCCCTATATATTCTCATAGGGTATCAAGTCTCTTCTTGGCTACTTGCTGTCCTTCCTCTGAGTGCCACCAGGTCTCCCCCTCCAGGGGACATGGTCAAATATGAGGCACCAGAGTACGTGAGAAAGTCGTATCACACTCTCCACTCAACTGTGGAGAATATTCTGACCATTGGCTAGATCTGGGAAGGGGTTTAAAGTTGGCACACTGAGAATCACAGAAAGATGTATGCTGGTGCTCAGCTTACTTTCAGGATGGCAGCCCATAGAATGATGTTAACTACATTCATGGAAGGACTCCCTCCACCTCAGTTAATCTCTTCTGGAAACATCCTCAATTACAGCTCCAAGCTGCATCTCTCTGATGTTCTCAGTGCTTTAGAATTCTTTCAAGTTGACAATCCATATTAACCACCACACCTGACAATTGACTAGCAACTACTGAATTAACTTAAAAATTGCAGGAATTACAAATACCCACTATTTCTACTGGCTATTCCAACCTACTTGTGTTTTTTGTTCAATTTTACAGAAGTATTATTACAGCCGCTGATTTAATTAATAACTGTATGCTTATACATTAAGAAACTTAGAGGGGTAGAATAAATGGCACAACAGGTATTAATCTGTATAGATACCAAAAGATGGTGAGACATACATTAATTCTCTCAGTCTGTTCATCTCTGTCTGTGTCAGTTTGTTTGCTGTTCCCATCCCCATGGGGTATACTACACACAGTATGGTAGGTGCTTACGTGATGCACAATTAAAACTGGTATTTCCCTTCACTAAAAAAATGTTTTCCACTTATAAACATTTAGAATATTTTATCAATATTTTAATATTAATACATATGTAAAATATGTTACATTTAAATCAACCCCACTCCCTGTTTCCTCTACCTCAATTTCTTCCTTATCCCCTAATTTTTTCCCTGCCAACTTCCCTTGCTGAACTTAGCTTTAATACTCAAAGAATGCTGATGTTTTGAAGTAGTTCTATTTGTTTTATAGTATAGAAATCTACCAGTTACAGTTCCTTTTCAGTCAATATTTTTATTTTGTTTAAAGAAAAATAATTGGTCATCACTGTGGAAGGAGCCATGGGCAATAGAAATTAATTTCATGGGGCTGGAAAGATGGCTCAGCCAACTGAAGGCTAGGGTCGCAACCAATATAAGAAATTAATTTCATGTAGTGTTTTGAAATCAGTTAGGGGACATATTTAATTGCCGAGCTTAAACTCTGATAATGTTAAATGGAAACAGGTTAACATAACAAAATATCTACTTGGCCGTAGATTCATTCTGCTGTAATGGTCCTGACACATGGTCAGGGGACCTTCAGAGTTCTTTAGATTTTTAAAAGGCTCAATTTGATCAAGGGAATACTTATAATGAAACAAGATGTTAATTTTCTTCATAAATTTCCAGTACAGGTTCACAGGAGATTTATAGTGTGTGAGAACATAAGAGATGATTGAATGAAGAGGAAAATCAATCTATCTGAGTTGTACTATAATAGACAATGAGGAAATTTGTATAACTGTGTAACAATGACATTTTATTTCTCTTTTGAAAAATAATCTTCCTAAAAATAATGCTATTAATGTCAACACCCAATTGGCTTATTAGTTTATTTGTCTTACATTTACTTAGTGTGTGTGTGGTGTGTGTGTGAGCTCACACACATACATGGATAAGTGTGTCCTCGATGTGATCAGAGGACAGTGTGTGGGGGTCGGTAATTCTCTCTTTCTCTCATGCTGGTCCCAGAATTGATTAAACTCAGGGCCTCAGGCTTAGCCTTAACCCAATTAACCATCTCTCTGGCCACAGGTTGTAATTTTGTTTGTTTGATTGTTAGACAGGGCCTGACTCTGTAGTACTGGCTCGCCTGGAACTTGCTGTATAGATCAGGCTGGCCTGAACCTTACAGAGATCCGTGGGCCTTTGCCACTTGAGTGCTGTAATTAAATACATGTGCCACCACACCAGACTTAGAATTGCTAAGTTGGAATAGAAGAGAAAATAAATATTTTTAAGTTCCTCCATTATATTTCTAAAATAAATACTGAGTGACAGAACCCGTATCATTACAAATGTTGGGTGGTTTCAGAGTCTTTTAAGCGCATTAGAGAGTTCTGTGACCCAAATGTTTGATAATACTGTTTCAGAGCACCTAAAGCTCAATGCATTTTTGAAGACTTTGATTTCTAAAGATACCCAAATCAAGGACTAGCAGTGGTTACAACAGTCTCCAAAATTACTCTTTGCCTGCTTGGGAAAATTAGGTCCATGTTCCTTTTTGTTTCTCTTCTTTTCTTTCTTACTTTGAGACAGCCTGTACTGTAGCACCAGATGATTTCTCTTTGAACTCCAGATGCTTCTGTCATCAGCTCCCACCTGCTGGGGATTACAGGTGTCTGCCACCACATCAGCTATCAACAACCATATTTTTGAATTTGTCATTATTAGAATATAGATAAAAAGCAACTTTAGATATAATATTTTAAAGCATTCTTTTAGTAATTCCATTACTGTATGATCATCTTTACCAAGGATGGAACCTTTTACTCAAATAGGACAGGCTCATTGGTATATATTCTGTATACCAAAAAAATAAAGGTTTGATGACTCAATTTGACTATTCATTCACTAGAGTTTGATTATTTATATTTCTTATTTCCTTCATTATGATTATAATATTTCTGACCAAAATTATTAAGGCTGTCAGAGCGACACCAACAGAAAAAGAATCCTTGGCCCTGTGATTTGTTCCTGTGTGAGAATATATTCAAGTTTTATTAAACCGCTCTTCAATAAGATGTGCTTTGCTCAAAACTGGAATTAAAAATAGGATCTTCAACCTTGTTGTCATGCAAAATAAAAAGGTTGATACTTGTGAAAAATAATCTTGTGTGTGTGTGTGTGTGTGTGTGTGTGTGTGTGTGTGTGTGCACGCACGCGCTTACATGTGAATTCTGTTGTGCATGTGTGTGTGGACAGATAGATATGGAGACCAGAAGTCATTGACAGGTGTCTTGCTCTATCACTCTTTGTCACTCTCTGTCTCTCTGTCCCTCTCGATATCTCTTAAAACAAGATTCCCACTGAGCCTGGCAATCACAAATTTAGATTGGTTGGCCAACTACTTATGGAGCTACAGAGATCTGCCTATCTCCTACTCATTAGTGCTGAGATTACATATATGCAACTCTGTACCAGTTTTATGTGGAGTTGGGATCTGAACTCATCCTAATGTTTGTGTGGCAAACATTACATTTACTGAGTCATCACACTGTCTCTGCTCAAATCTGATAACTTAGATGAGTTTGTCCTAAAGCCTAGATAAAAATATTAGATAAAATAACATATTTATCAACTTCTGTTCCAAAGAAGGCCATTGATAGGTGTGATTTGGTTTTCAGAGAAAGCCTGCCAGAATTATGCTACTGTGCACATATCTGTAATAGCCATATTTGAAAGCCTAAATTTTTAATTCGGTGCTTATTCCCACTGCTTATGTTAAGAATAATAAATTAAAAATGCAGACAAAATGTAAGAGAAAAGTGGTAAAACTCAGGTCAGGATGAAGACACCAAACCTTGAGAACACCACAGAGAAACTTGAGAATGTTCAGCTCGTAGAAAGACAATGGCTACAAACTGCCAAAGGCAGGAAATTAGGTGAAACCCTACAATTAACGAGTTTATACTTAAGCCATAAAAAGGTAAATGTACTTTAAAACTTGTTATTAATGCTGTCGTTTTCCTTACTTTCTTACAACCCTAGCAAGTCTTTAAGAGTGTTCTCAAAGAGTAAACACAGTATTGTGTAGGGTTATCTAGCCAAAAGTTAAGGGAAATCTTTTTACCATCCTTCTGAAATTTCACATGGGTTGATTTTCCAACTCATACTTTCCAATGAGATAAAGTCCCCATTCTACTTGCCAGTTCTGCATTCCCAAATGAGGATGCAATGCAGGAAACACAGGCTGGGCTTGTCAAATGCACCAAACATGCCAGCCTTCAAGCTTAATGAGGACAAATAGCAACATATAACTTCCAATTAGTTTTGTTTTGTCCTTTTTCTTGAAATTTACCTGAATTCCAACAATTAGATGAAGTAAAGGGTATTACCAGAAAATTGAGGCCGGATTACTCATCTGTTTATATTTGATCCATGAGAAATGAAATCAGCAAAATGTGAACAGAAAAGAAAGGAAGGAAGGAAAAAAAAAGAAAAAAAAAAAGAAAAGGAAGAAAAGAAAAGAATAAATTGGGTGGGCATAATTGAACATAACCAGAAAAGGTGACTTCGCTCGAAATGGATGGCAGAGCTAAGGCTAATAGATTTCCACGGAAACATATTGTAGGCAAAATGGAAGGGTTCATGCCACAGAAAGTTCAAACATGAGCAGTTTTTGAAATTTAATGATTTTTCATTTGAGATCACTGATAAGAAAACACTTTTACTTGGCAGTTCTGTGGTATAATGAAAGTTAAACTCTGAAGGAAAGAGAAATGCAAACTTTGAAGTACATTTTTTAAAAAAGTGAAGCCTTGTGATTGAGAACCCAAACTGCTTTAAAATTAATTCTATTTTTTAAAAATTTAATTTTTTTCTTTTTTTTTTTTTAATGTGTAGATTTTGGGTGGGTATGTGCGTGTGAGTACCAGGCGCCTTCAGAGACCATAAGAGAGCACCAGATCTCTGGACATGATGTTGCGGTTGTGGTGAGCCTCCCCACCCACCACTTCTCCACTTCCTTGAAAAAACTTTTTGTTTTGTTTTGTTTTTCAAGACAGGGCTTCTCTGTGTATCGTTGGCTGTCCTAGACTCACTTTGTAGACCAGGCTGGCCTCAAAACTCACAGCAATCCACCTGCCTCTGCCTCCTGAGTGCTGGGATTGAAAGTGTGTGCCACTACGCCCAGCACTTGAAACAACTTCTTAACCCCATCACATACTGTTTTCTAATGGACCCCAAGTAAAGAAATTCTCTTATTGTAATAAACAACACATACCCCTCACTCATCTCCTGAGCAAGGGGTCAATATTAGTTAGTTTTCTCATTGTTATGATGAAATATCTAACAAGAAGCTACTTAAACGAGCATGGGTTTATACTGGCTCAGTGTCTGAGGAGACAAAATGCATCCTGGTGAGGAAACATGGCAGTGGCAGAAAAGCCTAAGCTATGATGGTTGCTGGAGTATATCTTAACATACCAGGAAGGAGGGGCTGGTCGCCAAGCGAGGCCAGGTTACAATGGTCAACAATAATGTCTTTCCTCTAGCAAGTCCTCACCTAAAGCTTCCATAGCCTACAAAAATAGTGTTACTAGCTAGGGACCTATTCAAAGACATGAGTTTATAGACATTTCACGCTCCAATCATGATAGACCAGAATAGCACTTCGTTTGAGTTTACATCATGGTGGGCTATAGGGTAATACAAGCCACAGTCATTTGTAGGGTGACAGAAGGGCATGGAATGGACAAGCAGCTCAATGCTTAGTTTCTGTATGTGGGCAGCATGGACTCTGCCTTACCTCTTCTCTAGTGCACTTATCAATCGGAAATCATTTTCTGATGTGGGTTTATAACTATGCAAAAATAAAGCAATACCAAATGATGTGTTCTCCTCCATGCTGCGGGGAATAAGAAGGAGGAGGAGAGGAAAAGGAGGCAGAAGAGGAAGAAGGGGAGAGAGAGAGGGATGATGTGGAGATCCTACTGTTGGGATGGGGAAAAGTCTACTTCAAGATGAAATCTCAAAATGAAGAATTCTCCATTACCAATATCCTTAGCCAGAACAAAATAAACCTGCACATTTTCTACATTTTTTTTTTTTACCAACAGAGTACAAAGGAGGTTTGACACAAATGATCAAGAATGAGAGAAAACTGTTAATTTGTAAGAAGGATGCAGCCTGTAGGCTACGAAAAATGAGAAAATTAAAGGAAAAGGTACCTGGATATCAAAGAATGTAAACAAAAGTATTTTATTAAATGACAAATCAAAACAATTGAGGATAAGAATATAGACATGGATTAATCAAAAAAATATGAAAAGATGAAAAATGCTCTCTTGCTTGAGTTTAATGCCTGAGTGAAAATCTCTGTTAAAGAAGCATTTTACCTCTGGTCTTGTGCACCAACTGTGGAGAAACAAGTCTTTGCAACCAAGCCTAATAAACCTAATTGGAGTGGCCATATGAGCTATCACCACAATGGAGGGGGAGTGGCAGAGAGAGAGGGCACAGAAAGGCAGAGGGGAGAGAGAGGGGAGAGAGGGGAGGAGGAGAAACACAGAAAGAGAGAAAGCGAACAGAGAGAAAAGCATGGGGGAGGGGGTTGAGGGAGAAATGTCTGTATTATATAGTGAAGGATGAAGGGAATCCCCTGCTCCTGGGCTAGAAAGTTCAAGGTAGAGGTCTGAGTATGCCAGCCACACCCTGCAGCAGGTAGGGACTGAGAGATTCTGGGAGAAGCCCAACAAAACTTTTCCAGACTGGGTGAGTTATGGTACAGGAAGATGCTCCTTAGGGTTAAGAGTCTATGTCCTATAAATTGGGGCAGAGGTGTCTGGGCTCATTCGAGATGACCATTTTGTGTCATGATTAAATCACAATGTGACACCCTCTCAGTGTCACAGTGACTGGGATTAGCAGATTCACTCCAGCGTAGCAGAAAAGCCCAGGACTCAGGAAATTGTTCCCATGTGCTTAGTCATTCAAATGCTCAGCACAGAACAAAAAACAGTGAGGACAGCACCCAAGAGAAGGTGTTCCTAAAGCCAAGTCCCCATTCCTGCCCTCTTGGAAGGAAAGGTTCACTAATTACTATAAGTGTTCTGAAGGAACAACAAACAGTTCCCACATGACTACAAGTTATTTTAAACTCCATTAAATGCTTCATAAACTCATAGCTGACATCACTTGTACTTTTTACAATATTTATGAAGGCTTCAAAGTAAAGGATTTGTGACTACTGTCAACACAGTCATGGTGGGTACAGTAGGTTTTTTTATATTTGTTTTTGAGAATTTCATAAATGAATACCCTATTTATATAATTTCCTCCCCTACTCCTCCAACTCCTCTCCCTTTGCTTCCTACTCCATCTCAAAATCGTAAAATTTTATTTAATTATACACACACACACACACACACACACACACACACACACAGAGCACACTGAGTCCATCTGGTGTTACACGTATATAAGTGTGTGTGTATGTTTAAGGTTGACTACTTGATTGGACAGCGTATCTGGGAGCACATCTCCAGGGGAAGAATAATTCTCTCTGGGCAGCCACTGACTTACTATAGTTCTTGATTTAAGGGTGCAGCCCAGCCTTGCAAGATTCCCCTCACCTAGAGTGGATCCACTGGAGTTGTCATTGTGCAGGTGTTGCTCAGATGGTCATATTGTTGGGATTTCATGCGTACAACTTCCCTGTCTTATGTAGAAGACACCAACTCACAGTATACACACTGGTCCTTTGACTCTTACACTCTTCCTACCCCTTTCCTTGGGGTTATGAAAGCCTTAGCTGAGAGGGTGTGCTGTGGCTGAAGCAGTTGTTGCTAAGCACCCACAGTCAGCTTTTCTCTACATTTTGAGCAGCCTTTAATTTCTGTTAAAGTCTCCACTGGATACTGAAGAGCAACAAAAAGCTACACATCTCTATGAATATATGAATAAGTGCTTAGAAAGCAGTTAGAAATTACACAGGTTTAGCAAAGTGGCAGCCATGGGTGCTCTTCTCCATTGGCTCACCAGCCATGGGAATTGGGAAGTGGAGAGCACCAGGCAAACAATTCCCTCATACTAAGTGGTCCATACGTCTGCTTTAATGATTTTGGGTTACCCCAAGAAATAAGTACCACGAATACACCCATTTTTATATATTACCAAGCTGAGCGTTATTGTGGTTTCTAGATATTACAGCTTACTTGGACAATTAATTGCCTTTTGCCTTAGCAGCGTGCATAGAACCTTCACAGTACGAGGCCTATTCCTCAAGGAGGAGGCTGTCAAATCACCTTGACTCTGCCAAGTTTTACGTCTGAATCCTATGTTGGCTTCACAAGAGGGGTTATCATCAGGTTCTAAAAGGCAGCCAAGGGCAACAGCAATAACCTATATTGTTTGGGGAGTCTCTTAGACTCCCTTGGCTAACAATTCCAAGGGAAGCTTCCCACGTTTGATGCTATTTTCTGCTAGATAGCCTAGGGCTCCTTTGGCAAGTATTACCAAACTAAGTAGCTTAGGTTCATTCAAATTGTTTATATATGTACATACAACTGCACACACACACACACACACACACACACACACACACACACACACACACAAACAATGTGTTTTTTCAGTAATATAGAATAATAGATTTCCCTACGGCTTTTCATCCTTAGTGTTCTTTATTCCTCTTCCTTCTTGCTCCCTGTCTCTGACCCTCTCCCAATGTAGGGGCAAAATTAATGCTATATCTTATATGTAACATATATTCTACAACTAATGCCGTGGTCTGTGAGAAGTTGTCCTCCAGGTATTCTCACTACTTCCTGAGTTCTGGGAAAGCCCACGCACTGCCATAAACTAGAACTGGGGTCAGAACAATTAGATACAATTAACGCCCAATGATCCTCTGAGATAAAACAACTTCCCTGGAGATTCAGCCTCCTGGACCCAACCTGCTGGAAGGTTTGCATTCCTGAGACTCACAGCTTTCCCTTGAGATCCAGCCTCCACCCAACCTGCCTGAAGGTCGACATTCCTGAGACTCACAACCCCCCCCCTTATGGTTTTTTTCTGCACTTCCCTGTCACCCTCACCCCTAATTACAGTTTTTCCTTATAAACCCATTACCCTTGAAGCTCCGGGATCATTCTCCTATCCTGCTCCATCAGGAAGGATTGTGATCTGAAGCTCTGAGCCTGTGATACAGGACCCTGTGTGTATTGCATTGGTTTCGAATCCTGGTGATCTTTTTTTGGTGGTCTCGCGATCTGGGTAATCTTGGCATAACACTTCCTCCTCTCCTAAAGGCCACTCCATGTTGTTCCAATTTCTTCGCTCATAGCACCTGTGTCCTAATATTGCCCTTGCTCTCCACCTCAATCCTTTTTTATTTTTTAGGCTTCTGCAGTTACACCAGATTACATACTCAAAACTAAAGATTCAGAACTAGGTTGCATGAATAATAAGAAACAACATGTGATCCTTATGTTTCTGGTTCTGGCTTACATCACTCAATAGATGGCCATCCTAACAAAAACAGTTTACAGATTCAATACAACCCCAGTCAAAATCCTGTGATATTCTTTATAGAAATAGAAAAAGCATGTCCTCAATTTCATATGGAAACACAAAAGGCCCAGGATATAAAAATCCTCTGCAAAAAGCACAATGTTGTGGGGATTATAATACCAGATTTCAAGCTATAATGAGTAAAAACAGCATGCTTTTCATACAAAAACAGACATGTAGATCAATGGAACAAAATAGATGATCCAAACATGGGTCCATATGATTGCAGCCATCTTGTATTTTAAAAAGATCCAAAAAACAAAAACAAAACAAAACAAAACTAAACAAACAAACAAAAAAAAAAAACCCACACACACACATATTCTCATACATACAATTATAAGTGTGTGTGTGTGTGTGTGTGTGTGTGTGTGTGTGTGTATATATATATATATATATATATATATATATATATATATATATATGTCCTTATCTACCACTCTGTACAAAAATCAATTGCAAATGGATCAAAAATCTTGATGTGAAACCTGACACACTAAAACTGCTAAGAAAAAGCAAAGGTAGTATCCTACAAGACAAAGATATAGGAAAGGGCCTTTTGAATACGATTCTATTATCTCAAAAACTAAGGCCAACAATTGACAAATGAGAAGTCATAAAACTACAATGCTTTTGTACAGCAAAGGAAAGAATCAAACGTGTGAAGAGGAAGCCCACAGAATGGAAAAGAACCTTGGCCAACTATACACTGAATAAAGAAAGAATGCCCAAAATATATTCAGAACTCACAAACAAAAAACCCAACAGCAAAGAGTGAAAAAGAAACACTACAACTTTAAAATAGGCTATTGACCCAATTAGGTAGTTCCTAAAGGAAGAATCAAAAGTAGCTAGAAATATCTTAAAAGGCACTCAGCATTTAAGATAATTAGGGAAGTTCCAATTACAACTACTATGACATTTCATCTTACCCTTGTCAGAGTCACGAAGATCAAGAAAACAAATGACAACATATGCAGGGGAGCATGTAGGGAGAGGGAAACCATCATGCAATTTTTGCGGTAATGCAAAATGGTACACTAACTTGGGAAATTAAAAAGTAAAACTATATTTATTGCTCCTTAGCATGCAATCAAAGCACTTAATCTCCCGTCCACTCCACAGACATTTGCCTAAATATGTTCATTCTAACTTACTCACCTTAGCTGGTAAATCAAAACAACCTAAATATTCTTTAACTGACAAATGGATAAGGAAGATGTGAGATATATATATACACACACACAAAATTATTTTGTCAGTTAAAAGAAATGATCACCAGAAGTGCTGAGCTATGCCCTGTCCCTTGCATGCTCCATTTTCCAGACCACAGCCATTCCTACACTCCCATAGGTCTACAGCCATCAGAGACCACCAGACAACAACCCTTTGCCTCAATTCCCAGCTGGCCTGGTCCTCCCAGCAAACCCAGCAGCTGTGAGCCATGCCGTGTCCACTCTGCACCCTATTACCAGCCCATTACTCAGTCTCAATCTCTGGAGGCCTACAGCTACCTCGAATAGAGTGGTGAGACCTCTATGACTCAGCTCCCTGCCTGCTGGGTCCCTCTAGGTGAGCTCAACAGTGGTGAGCTGTGCCCTGTTCCTTTCATGCTCCATATCCAGGACCACATGCATTTCCAGAGGCCTTGTGGCCATCAGGGACCACCAGGTAATACTCACTCCCCCTGTCAGATGGGCCCTGTAAAATACTCCCAATGGAGGTAAACTGTACCATTTTCTGGCCTACAGCTTGACGTGCATTACCTGAGACCTGACAATACCACAGAAAACTAGATGGTTAAAGGGCAGGATAAGAACAAAAACAAGAGCAAGGAAAATACTGTGCCACTGTTGCCCAGCTATCATACCACAAGCAGCCCAGGATATCTTAACACAACTGAAGCATAAGAAAATGACATTAAATCTAATTTTATGAAGATGATAGAGGCCTTTAAAGAAGTAATGAATAAATCCCTTAATGAAATAGAGGAAAATACAATCACACAGGTAGAGACCATAAAAGTTAAAAAAAAAAAATGAACAAATCTCTTAAAGAAATGCAAGAAAACACAAACAGGAGAAGGAAATGAATGAAATAGTTAAAGATCTGAAAATGGAATAAGCAATAAAGAAAACCCAAACTGTGGGAATCCTGGAAACCTAGGGAAGAGAACAGGAACAACACACACAAATATTACCAGTAGAATTCAAGAGATGGAAGAAAAATCTCAGGAGTAGAAAATGTGATAGAAAAATTTGATACATCAGTCAAAGAAAATGTTAAATCTAAAAAATTCTGACACAAAACATCCAGGAAATCTGGGACACTATGAAAAAGCTTAACCTAAGAACAATAAGACTAGAAGCTGAAGAGACCCTGCTCCAAGGACCAGAAAATATTTTCAACAAAATCATAGAAGAAAATTCCTTGCACCTATAACCATACAAGAAGCGTACAGAACATCAAGTAGATTGGATCAGAAAAAAACAAATCCTCCAACCACTTAAAATCAAAACACCAAATGTACGGAACAAAGAAAGAATATTAAAAGCTTCAAGGGAAAAGGAACAAGTAACTTACAAAGGCAGAGTTCTCGGCTTACACAGAGACCCTCAAGGTTAGAAGAGACACCAGAAGGCCATCTTCAGAGTACATGAACTTGGGCCCGTGGGGGTTCACAGAGACCGAACCACCAACAAAAGGACATGAGTGGGCTAGACCTGGACCTCCTACATATAAGTAACAGATGTGCAGTTTGCTTCTCATGTGGGACTCCTCACAGTGGGAGTAGGGGCTGTCTCTGACTCTGTTGTCTGCCTTTTGATCCCTTTCCCCTAGCTGGGTTGCCTTGTCTGGTCTCAGTGAGAGAGGATGCACTAAGTCCTGTTGAGACTTCAGGTGCCAGAGTGGGTTAGTATCCCTTGGGAGCCTCTGAGAATAAGGAGAGTTGGGGGAAGGGAGAGGAGCCATGAGGAGGAGAGGAGGGAAGGGGCTGGGATCAGGCTGAAGAGTGAATAAATAATAAATAAACAAATAAATGAATAAGAAGAAAAATAAAAGCTCAAGGAGGATAGTAACTTGTTCCAGATGGCAGGACTAGTAAAATTTTACATTCAAGAGTTGTATTTGGATTAACTTCATTATTTTTGTGTTCTGATTTGATTCTTAAATGTCAGCAAAGGCCCAGGCTTAGGCCCAGGGTGGTGATACTGAGAGGTGGTGTAACCTTTAAGAACTGGAGCCTAGCTCTTTCTCTTCCTATGTCTCTTTCTTTCCTCCTCCTTTCTTTTTCTTTCCTTTCCTACTCTTGCCCTTCTTCTCTTCCCTCCTTCCTTCTCTCCAGGCCACCCAAGTAAAACTTCTTCATTGGTGTTCCATAAAATCACAGACCCTATTCAGTAGGACCTTGTGACTATAGACTGAAAGAACCTAGCATTTGAAGAAAAATAAATCTATTTCCTCAACATAAGTTGATTTTCTCAGAAAATGTGTCACTGAAACACAATCTTATTAACAGACACCACTACGGGAACATTTAATTGTTGCATTCTAAGTTAAATTTAAAGAGATTTTTTTATTCAAAAATTATAAAGTGTTCATGAGAACATATCATGGACTATTCAAAATTCCTTTCACTCCTTCATATATAACAATGCATAGTCTTTAATACTGTATGAAAAAATAGTTTCCTTTAGTTGAAAATAGATTTTTTTCTCACATAATAAGCCTGATTGTGGTTTTCCTCTTTTCTTCTCCGAGTTTCTCCCTACCTTGACTTACATTCACATCTACATCCTATCTCTGTCTCACTGCAAAACAAACAGGCTTCTTAGGGATAATAATAAAATAAGATAAAACAACAACTTAGAAAATAGAGAAAAAAAAAAAAAACCAAAGTGAATGAAAGGAATGTTAGTATGTGACTACATACCTATCTTGGGTATATATCTCCCTGGGGTAGAAAGTCATATGTATTTCCCTATTTCTCAATGTCACAAAGTAAAAATGTAAAGACAAATTGAATCTTAAAACACCTATAAACTTCGTTATCACAGATTTGCTTTGCTTCTTTGAAGCTGATAGGTGCTGCTATCTGCGTACCAAGTGTGCCTATCGTATTTTGTTGCTCTTGAGATATCAGCTGGCACACCGATAGCATCAGCTCTCATTCTAACAAAAGCTCAGTCTGAAGAAGCTTTCCCACTAATAAATGTGTACAACGTGCCCATAGATAATGTGACTAAAATCCAGCCTTCTCATATGGCACATCTGTCTGATCCCTGCATCTGAATATGAGATCCATTGCTATAGTATCCATCAACTGAATGCTGGGATTTCATAGCATTCTATGAACAATTGCTTAGTCCTAAACATAAAGTTTTCTGAAATTCTTCCAGAATGAGAAAAACCATACATGTTTTTCTCTTCAGAATATCAGCCTTTCTTTCTGCTATTTCTTTTAAAATTACTTCTGTTTTGAGGAAATAAAGAAGATACGGGCTAAATAATATTTCTAAATGTCTTTTGGCTAGATTCGTCAATGCTGACTTTACTATCGCAACTACATAATATTCAACAATTTTCATATTATTTTCTACTAAGTCAGACACAGGTAGAAAACAAGAATAGCTCAAGCATGCACCGATCCAGAGAACTGCTCACAAAAACAACACATCAGTATCCAATCTAAACTCAACAGGAGAGATGTCTGTGGAATGAAGTTTGTAGAGGCGATTGCCAAGTGAACATCATGTTGGGATTTTTATTGCTTGCAGGGGGTAAGTCAGCCTTTATCTTTGAGAATACAGAAACGCTTTAGTAAATAAATCACATATCAAGAACTGTATGAGTCCTGAGATTCCAAAGTCTAGAGAATACGGCACCGGCATCCATAGAAATGTGTGATTCTCAGGGGGTGAAGAGCAGTGGTTCTCTCTTGCTACTCTCATTGTCTATGCTTCCTATCTTTAACCTTTCTGCTTTGCCATGCCTGCAACTAAAGTTCATGACTGCCTATATTACACAGTCTACAGAAAAGATTATGAATCAACTCCCCATTCTACCCTGTCCTGCCTTCATGAAGAAGAATAAGAGTCAGCCAGTATAATCCCCAGAGAAACAGATGTTTGAAAATGAATCTTTTAAAACAAAAAGCCTGAAGAAGATACGCTGATGTGCAGTTGGTGGCAACAGGCTCCGGGGCGGAGGAATGTTTTTTTAAAGATGTATTTCATTATATGTTATTAAATTACATTTGCGTCTCTGGGCTTGTGTTTGAGTATGTTCATGTGAGTACTGGTAACATTTGAATAGATGCCACAAGAGGAGGCAATTTTCAATGGACACAGTTTTTATAGCACTTAATGATTATTTAGTCACATTTTTAGTTGAGGAGGAAATTTAAATATCTAACTTGTCAAGCCCCTTGTGAATGAGTTGTCTCACCCCTTTGCTATAGTACTCTACCTAGTAGAAACATTCTCAACCTGGCAAAGAACTGTGTCACTCCCGCAACACTCTCTCACATAAAATTTCACAAAATCTAGATCTTCATAAAACTTCAACATCGGAAGCAACAGCTGGGACAAGGTTGTATTGATTGTTTCTTTCAAACAGAAAATATTCAATAATGAGAAAAATATTGTAGCTCCCTTCATCGCGTCTTTTAAACAAAACGCTGAGATTTTCCACCTATATTATTGAGGAAAGTCTACTTCTGTAAAAGTTTAAACAAAATAAAATTATAAAATTTCACTTTAAGAATTTTGTTGTATATTTATTTGTCCGATAATATAGTTTATATTATTCATAAATAAGTCTAGATGAGTGGCAGTTTATAAATAAATTAAACGTAAGAACACTTTTCTATTTCTAGCCTTTCCATCGATGGTAATGTAATCATAATTTCTAAGCTAATGATGCCAACTGTATATGCTTATTTTAATTTATATAGAGTGATCATGCGAAGACCCAAAGATGACTTTAATGATATATTATGTACTCATAAAAATGAAGACAAAAATAAAAAGTTGTAGTGGAAGAGCAACCCCTTCCTACTGTATCACACAGTCTTCAATTACATTTTGGAGCTCTAGCTACACAAAATTCACTGTGTTAGGGTGTGACGATCATATATAAATCATTTTTCTATTCAGGTGGCTTCCAGTATAGCTGGATAAATACAGCCCCTAAATGAAAATACCATCAATTAACGCAATACCTCTTGTTGTCTATAGAGCCAGACACAGGGAAAAATATATATATATTTCCTTCATCTTCACAGAGAACTGAAGAATATAATGAAATTAATTCCATTAAAAATAGATAATGATCATGAACTTGAGAATCAAGTTTGGACTTCTTTGTAAAACTCATGACCCTGAGAAGGAGGATGGTCTCAAAATACAATGGTTCCATTGATATTCCAGAGGGAGCTGTGCTCACAAGAGAGCTAAAACCCTGACGTCTCCCATTGTCACAACTGCCCAACTGCTGGGAACTCTGAAAGAACAACTTCAACACATCTGAGAAGCTCTTAGCATGTACGAAAGAAGCAGTCCTTAAATGGCCTTAGATTGAAGTGCTCACTTCAATTTAGGTGAGCTGTTGAGCCTAAATCTTACTGAACTCAATGTATGAAAGCACCTGTGTGCAGTCAGAATGTTCATCGTCTCTAAGGAGAAGCGTCATCTCCATCTCTTCTCAAGTGCAAGAGCAGAGAAAGGTAAGTGGGCAAGCAGGTCACGTTACTATGGGGATGCACAGAGCATAGATGATAGAGCAACATTCATCTATATCACTTGCAGACAGATTTATCCCCATTTAATGTAGTGGTCCTGGACTGGGTTTAGGAACCTGATCCAAGTACTTCCTGTTGTACCCAATGAGAGAAGAATAGTGGATGAAAGAGAGACAGCCAGCCTTTCAAATATAAGTGGGTTGCTTTTTCTCCATGTTTCACTCAACAACTATTTGCAAAGTGATACAGTGACTTTATAAAAGAGAGGAAACAAAGGCCTAGATATGTTAAATTTGATCCAATCAGCTTGTCTTTCAGGCAAGTGAAAGAGATATAGACATGCAAGGAAGGCACACTAAATGGTCCATTTCCCTTCCTCTATATGTATCATGTTATGAAACGGCAATAAGTGAAATAGTTCTTCTCCCCATAATAGATTTGAAAATCTATCAGAAACATATATGTAGAGGTGTATAATTTGCAAGAAATGTATAAAGTTATTCTAAATCAAATCATCTATCACTGTGTTGTGATCAGCCAGTTATAAAGCAAACTAGGTAATATATTGCTCTCAAGTCACAGTACTTCACGTGACCAATAAGCCCATTCTTACATTTTGCTTTGTTTCTTTTTCAGAAATATTTTCTCTTATTTTATGTTGAGTCATTTTCTATAATTCTTTTTTTTCTAAATTATGAGGCATTTTTGGAAGAAAGCATGAAAATTACTTAGAAGAGTAGAAAGATAAACAATATTATCAGTTCCCTCTTCCCTGAAAGCTTAGTTGTCCTGAAGTCCTCACACTGTTCTGGGAGTCCGATATATATATTTGTTATTGGCCACCAGCCACCTGACCCTGTCTACCTGGTATCTCGATTGGAATGTGACAACTGGCCAAACTTTGGTCATCACGTAATTCACAGCTTGAGATAGAATTTCAGAGTTGAACAGACAGCATTTGAATGCATCTATGAATATGGTTAGTGGACACTTGTCATCACTGTGTAGAAAAATACAAAAGTACTGTCTCTCAGCAAGTTGGAGCAATCCAAGCTTCTTACCTTTAGGACCTTTGGTGTGACAGAATCACTTTTGTCTTATGTTAGGATTTTTTTTCCTACAAAGAATGTTACTACAAGGCTATTTAAGCTTGTTCAACTCATTAAGCTGCTTTGCTCGCATAAGCTTCTGCAGCCCATTCATAACCAGCTGTACCCAGGAAAGTGGGATGACTAATGGTCTGAGGCCACAGGGTTTGTTTTCCTGTCAGATTCCTCAACAGCATGTACTTAAATCTTACTCACGACTTAATAAAGAAATGCCTAATAGTTGTTAATGTCCTAATAGCATCAACGTATGGAACATTGATCCAAAGTGTAGAGCTGATGAGAGGGTACCTGTGTCACAAGGATGGCTGGAGAAATCACTGGTTTCTTTCTGCCTTAAGCTGTCAGATTCCACCAAACAAATTGGAAGCAAATAGGGAACAGGGGTGATAGAAGAAATAGAAGCTCCACACCTCCAGAATAGCACTGAACAGTGGCTACTGTCTGCCAAGCACAGGCAGCCTGTTTCCTTATTTACCCATCTGGAATGTGGCATTTTGGTATCTCAAACAAAAGGTACAGTATTTTCAACCAGGATACAGTACCTCACATATCCAAGAAGCTCTCTAAATTCTATTTATTGGTCCTGGGGTCCTCTTGGTATATGTCTGAAGGGTGTACTTTATATTGAATGCGTTAGTTTTCTACTTATTCTCCAACGCAGGAAATGAAATCTTATTTGTGGTGCCATGGGAAGATTTAAGGGACAATGTGTTAGGAGAAATAAGTCAGGCATGAAAGGACACACTCTACATCGTCTCCCTCATAGATGGCATCTGAAAGACTGGACCTCATAAAAATTGAGAGTTGGAGTAAGGATTTTCTGAGGCTGAGGATAGTAGAGAGAGGGGCCAAGGATGCTGCAGGCACAGTGTAGAAGGACCAATGATGGGAAATAGAGCAAGAGAGGTATGACTGCAATGACAAGCCTTTTGTAAACTTGGGGAGTGAACAACACACAGAAGTCCCTGTGACCAGTTCTATCAAAGTTAACTTTCCTACATCCTCCGGAAACATCTTTAAAGGAGGACAGGATAGAATCGGTCTGATAAAATGGAAGAGTATGCAACTCCCCTGGGCTCACCAAATCAGTCTACCTTAGTCACATATTTTTCTTCACAGGTCTTTTTGGAAATGGATATTTTATCCAAAGTATCAGGTGAACATGTAGTACATACTAGAGTCCTGTGTCATAAGTTTAGAGGAGTTAATAACAATTTCCTCTCAAGGAGGATATAGCCTGAGTCACTTGAAAAGCCACCAAGCCTCCTCGGTGTGTGGAGGTGGAGCAGTGTAATGGCATCAGCAGAGGCAGCAACACAGCCAGGTACAGAGAAGCTGAAGCTGTGGAAGGAGACAAGAGGAGTCTCTTCAAGTGGACAGATGTCCGTCATGGTCCCCACGCCGGGGGCAGTGGATGTTTTTATGGTTTATTACGCTCTTTTAAGTAAACATAAAAAACTCAGTACATTCAGCAATTCTTTTAATGAAATAAGTGTCCCTATCTTAGAAGAGTGAATTTGGACGTAATGGGCCATCAGAAAGTCTCATGCTAGCTGACGGTTTGACTCTTAGCTATTTCAATTCAGTGTCACTCATCTTCCTGTGAAAAATGGATGCTCACCTCATGCAAAAGTTTTTCTTTTCAGAAGGGACAGCTAGATTTCTTTTCATAAGAATTATTCTAAGGTAACAGCCACATGGGATTAGAATGAGAGAATAGAGGAAAGAGGAAATTGGGTGTCAGGACAGCAAAGGGCCAAGTAGAGAAAAGTTCTGAGAAGTTATCAACATTTCCACCCCAAAGCTACACATTGGGGCTTTGTCAGAACTGAGTCTTTTGAGATCTGTCTGTCACCAGACAGTATGAAGCACACTGTTTCTAAAGGAAATCTTTGTTATAATTCTCTCCTGGCAGGAAAAGCTTCTGGGTTCACTCAACCCTTTACATCCTTTACAAAGAAAAACTATAGAGAGAACGATTTAGATTCCCAGGGGGCTCTCCTTATTTAACTAGCTCCACCTAACCAGATAACTGCCGAAGACTCCCGCCCTTCACTCACTGCAGCACACAGCAAAGAGCTTGCTTTTATTTTCTTCCCTTTGGGGTTCCTCAAAAGTAGAGGTGTCCCAGAAAGGAATCCTTTGTAACTGGGTCACCTAAGTGATGGATAAAGGGGCAGAAACAATCCAAAGATAGAGTCTCTAGTGCTCCTTCTCCTCAACACGACAATAGTGCAGAATCTCTGACCCAGATTCAACTGATAGAAGGCAGGACTGTCAATCTGATCCTAACACAAGGAAATGGCAGCATTCCTTCCTCACACGGGCTTTCGTAGCTGAGAGCCTCCAGCACACATTACACAAGTAAGTAGATTGTGACAATCCTCCTCTAAAGGCAGGATTACATCTACATTGTTTTACAAAAGTGAGCACTCAATGTTGAGAAAGTCTGAGAAGCACATTCATTCTCAAAATTCATAACCCTAGCAATTCTTTTTCTGGTTGCTCTATAGTTGAAATTTTTTTAAACTTTATCTCCAATTTTATGCTCATTGTTTATAGGATTGTTATTTCACTAAGAGCAAAACTGAAGAAATGTCTTCAAGACTATTTCTGGGTTTGAAATGAAAACAATTCCCTTCTGTCCTAATGACCATACCATTCTTTGCTCATTTATATGAAGTAGGATCACTGGCAGTTGGCAACTAAAAGTGCCTTTGGCTAACGTTAATAGAAATATTTTTACTCAAAGCATGACAGAAGGATGGAGAACCAGACTTTGAGAATAAAAACTTCATAGAAACAAGACAATTGCCTTTGAATAAAATGTCCAGCTGGGACATCACTTCTCCAACCAACACGGCTGGGCACTGAGGCCTTATTTTCAGATCACATCATCAGTTTCTCTTCCTGTTTGTATGACATTTGTCTTGATCTACCCTCTGTGAAACTTTGCCTCAGTGGTGCCTACATGTGAGAGTCCATCATGGTCCTGTCTATGAAGAGTTGGTTCTCTCTTAGAGGTTGAAAAGTGTCCTGAGAAATTTACCTGAGTGTCTAGCCATTGTTTCCAACCACATGTGTGCAGTCTTGCTGCAGGCTAGAATACATAAACTGGAGAATATTAACTGAATAAGGCTTGGTGTATGGGACTATGTGCTTCCAGTATTGCTGTTTCACTGCCATCCACAATCTTACTCTTGATATCTCAACCATGCTTTGTAAATACACATAATAAACACATTGCTTCCTCAAGGGAAGCTCTTTGATGGAGTAGTGTTTTCATTGTCTTCAAGACTTCACAAAGAGGGAGAGATTGCTGATAAGTCCCCAAGGGGTGGAGGGAGGTGCTTACTCATAACAGTAACTGGCTCCAGATTAAAATTCCTAGGCAAATACCAATTGGCCAGAGTGAGCTCATGTTCTGGTTGTCTGTATTTCTCACACACACCCTCCCTACAAGTCAGTTGCCATTACGACAATTTGTTTAAAAGATAAATCTTGAGAATAAGTAGCTGGGACTCCCATAGGGGTGTGCAACTACATAGAACATTTGCATGTTGCTATAGGAAACAGGCCAGAAACTGCAGCAGAAAAAAGAAATGTTTGCTACAGCCAAAGAAAGATGGACAGTGGCCACTGCATGCTTCTCTCCTTAATGGAATTTGTGTTTGTTTTGTTTTTGTTTTTATTTTTGGTTTTTGTTCTTTTGTTTTTTGTTTTTTTCCCTCAAATCTCTAGATTACTTACCAGAATCGATAAAGAAGCCTTGGTTTTTCTCTTCTAAGTGGGAGTTTTGTTTTTGTTTTTGTTTCTGTCTTCTTGGTTCTAAGGATACAAAGTTGACCGAGAGCAAATGAGAGAATAGGCATGGCTTGCACGAGCTGTTCCAGGCTGGCAGTGCCTCAGACACTCTGCAACTTTTTCTGTTTTCTGGAGAGAAGAGGAATTATCAGAAACTTGAAAGTGTTTTTCAGCTTTGATTTAGCCTGCATGTCACAGCAGCTGTGAAAGGGGGCAGGGCGGGTGGTGGGAACTCTTATAGGAGAAAAAGAAAAAATTAAAAGCAGATAAGGATTGGTTATAATATAATTTTGTTTTCACAAGAGTGAACAACCACCATGTATGAAAAATATGAAAAACATGTTAGCTGTACTTCAAGCAATGGACGTTGGGTCTACAATCCCAGTTGTTGCGTGCTCTGGGAATAGTGAATGTCATTGTTCATTTTTTAATGCTCTAGGCTGCAATTTAGTTTGTATCTGAAAAGAATTCTTGCTTTTATATTTCTTTTCTCTCACGGTCTGAATAATGGAGTTAGGAGACCCCCTAATGTTAGCAGGTTAGTGAAACAAAATCATTTTTGGGGAGTAAAAACTGTTTTGATTTTTATTTTAATATCCATTGGTTGTAAAGTATAGCGTGGGAATTTTCTCTCTCGACTTTTTCTTCCTTATTTATTCCTTGGCTTAGAGAGATTTGGAATCTGCAACACGTGCATCAGGTAAAGCCTCTTGACACCACTTCTGTAGACCTGAGCCCTATCTCAGTGCCTCACATAGTAGGAGAAGAAAGGACCCCTTGTAACTTGTCTCTCTCTGACCTCTACACATGTGCAGGTGTGTGCTTGCACACGCACATTCGCACATGTATACACACATACTTACACACAAATGAGTGTAATAAAAATTAAATATATTTACCAAACGTAATTAAAAATATCTTTCTTTTCACTAGAAATTCCATCTGAAAAAAAATGTGGGCTTTTGCAAAAAGGAGTAGATGAATATGGAGTCATCAAAACATAGTTATATGTTTCTTAGTTTGTTTTGGTTTACTGTGTGTGTGTTGGTAGGGGATCTTTTTTCAAACAACCATAATGTTAACTCTCCCTCCTCCCCTTGCAGTGCCTTCCCTTTTTCCCGCTCCTCCCCACTTTTTGTTCCTCTTTTAATTTTTAAATGATTTTGATGTCAGTTAGTGGAAAGTCACGAGGCAGCGACATGAATTACTTAGAAGAGTGCTTCTCTGGCATGCCTCCATATTCAAGTCACCTGAAGAGTTAAAGCCAAGCCAGTGCTGAGCAGGCTCTTCAGACCTATGCAGTGGGCCTCTGTAGATTTGGGGCCCCACCTTGGCTATTTTAACTCTTACTTGAATTGATGTAATCAAGCTAAATGTCCTTATCTCTGAATCTGGCCTCACTATTTCTTTGTGGTTGAGCATCAAGACCAGGGCACATGTGAGGATTGTGAGCAGAAGTGTTGCCAGCTTTGCTTCATGGATCAGGGGCCTCTCTCACCTTAATGCAGGAGCCCAGGCAGATATCAATATAGAAACAATAACAAAGACCTCACATCTTCCCTGAAATCTAACCCATTCTCCTCCCTTCCTAGTCTTATGAGGAAGTATTGATCCCTCCCACTAGGGACATGAATATTTTAGATTCCCAACACCCTAGATCTCAAAGATGTCTTCTTTACTGGGATTCACTTTGAGGGGCAGACAAAACTTGGTTAAAGGGGATGTGGGAATCTTACAACGAGCCCTGCTAGGATCCAACTCCAACAGCACAGAGCACAGATCCACCATGCTCTCTGAGATCCTCTTCAGTATCCAAGGTGAGATCTGACAATGAGTGTTTTATAAGAGTAACCTCAATAATTCCACAGCTGACCCGCAGACATCCCAGTATAACATGGTCATCAACCATGGCAGGATCTGCTTTCAGAGAAATCAGTAATGTTTCTGTGGGGAATGCCAAGCTATCATTTCCTGTCTAAAAGAAAAACATTAGACAGGTTTTACAAATCCTTCTATAAGATGCAAATTGGTGGAAAGAAGATGAATTGGAAATACAGCAATGTTGATTGGGACTCAAAAGAGAACTTCATAGTCATCACTCAGAACACCTTAATAAAACATTATTTCTAGTCTCTAGATTTATCTAGAATGATAGTTTCTCTCTATAGAAAATCTCTTTAGATGTGTCTGAAATGATGGACATTCACTATAAATACTACGAGTGGGACTAAAGCAAGCAGTGAATAGGTGACTGTTTATTATGTATCTTAAAGTAAAACTCACTTTGCATATAATAAGCTCAGCATGGCATAAATCTTTGTAGCAAGATTAGAAAAAAAAATCAACTGAACACTGATGCATTGTATTTGATTAGCTTAGTTTCCTAAAAGAACTCATCCTACCTTTCATAGCTTATACTATGGAATCTTGAAAGTAGCTTTCACAATCAATAAGACTGTCAAAATAAAGTAGTGATCAATCTTATATTGATAGATTTATAGCTGAAATAGGGAAAGGGAGACAGACATACAGAGAGAGAAGAACAAAAAGAGAGAGTGGGGGAGACAGACAGACAGAGACAGAGACAAACAGAGAATTACCAGTGGTGGGGTTGAGGGGAAAACATCCTATTAGGAATAAAGACCATTCTCCTCGCTGTGAATATAACCATAAAATAAAACACCTAGCACAGTGATTTGACTGGAGGGAAAAGGCAGGTTGAAGGAGAAAGACTAAGATTTAAAACTCACTAACATGAAAGGTAGTTCACCATTACCTCCTACTGGAATTCCATTTCTAGGCTTCCAGATGGCCTCAGAGATGATCACCAGTACACACAGGAATAGAGAAATATTCTAATTGTAACTCAAGGACGCTGAACAGATAATCACATGGCAAGAGGGTACAATGAGGATAGGTAGAAAAGAAATGCCATCACCGCCCTAGGATTGGTAGGCTGCTGAGACACTAAAGTGCAGAGGAAAGATGACTTCAATGGCCTTGTAGACTTTGAACATTCATATCTATTGGCCATATCTTTCCTCTGAGTATGGCCAAGGGAAGTCTTAAGCAGAGCAGAATATATTAAATGTAAGAATTCTGGCCAGAAGCCTAAAGTAAAAAGAAAAAAACAAAACAAAACAAACAAAAACAAACAAACAACAAACAAAAAAACGCTAAAAGACATGGCAAATACTGTGAAGATAGAGATGCAGGAGAGGGAAGAGGAATTTGTCTAATTGCATATGAGCTGTGCGTTCCCTGTGCCTTGCAGATACCCTGAAGCTTAGTAGCATGTGCACACTCTGAGGACTGAACTATGGGATAGGGTATAGCTCAAATCCCACACAGCTGCATATGGTTCATGTAGGACAGACTGGAACAAAACTGCAAAGTGTTTAAAAGCCAACTTAACCACAGGAGTGTGATGGAAACATGTGACCTGAAACAATTAGGCCAATTACCACTAAAGCAAAAATGGCATTCTTTATATGATTGTGGAACAGTTAAGGACTGAATCTAATAGTCAAAATACTTACATGAGAGTACAGGTATTTTTGCTTCTATAGAATGTACGAATTTGAAAAAGGAAAAAAGAAGGATTAATTGCTGCCATTGAGATGACATTGATTCTTTTAATTATTTAACAGAAATGTTAGTTATAAGCCTTCTCCAGGAAAACAAAAATGATAGAAACATGTTTGAAAGAAATAGAATGGTAGTAAAAGATGAAAAGAAGTAAATGGAATTTACTAAACTAATATAGCTCATAGTGTAACATTAGTATTTATAGCAAAACGATTAGGGCAGAAAGAAGAGGCAGAAAGTTGAAAACCAAAGAACAGCGTAAAGCAGGTGCAGTGATGTGCATGATGCCAGTAATGCCTGCACTCGGGTGGGGGATGCAGAAGGAGCTGAAACATACGGTCATTCAGGATCACCATAACCTACGGTGAGACTGAGGCTAACCCAACACACAGCAAATCCTATGTAAAAAGAAAAGGGAAAGAAAAAAAAAAAGAAAGTCAAAGAATGTATCCCTAAATGTATACACTTTCCAAAGCTAGTCATGATTTTGGGCAGGCACTCATGACCAGTAAATGGCAGGAAAGGAGTTTCATACTCAAATATGAATATTTTTCATATTATAAAATATAATATCTCTGTGATCATTTAGTTCATCTTTTAATTTAGTAAAGTCTCAGGTTTTAGCTTTAGAAACATGCCATCCATAAGTTAGGTGAAGCCTTCTGTTTATCCTATTTGCATAATATGACAATCCTAAGCATAGGGTTCTATATAGTTATTTTCCTTTATTATGACATAATTTTGTCCTGACATTGCAAATCTTTACTAAAGGATAGAGACTACATAAGGGAAAGTTCAGGGTCATTGCAAATTGTGTGTGCTGATTTTGGAAGAGGAAATCTCAATTGAGAAAATTCCCCCATCAAACCGTGGGCCCGACTGTGGTGCATTTTATGGATTGGTGATTGATATAGGTGGGCATAGCCATCCAAGCCATGACTGAGCAAGCAAGTAAGCAGTGTTCCTGCTTGGCCTCTGCTCCAGCTCCACCTCCGGGTTCCTCTCCTGACTCCCAGGAACAACGGATTTATACAATATAAGGTGAAATAAATCTGTGGGAATGATTGTAAACTTTGTCACAGGTGAAAGCAGTCTTGCCAGGCTTTGCCCTTAGACACACTACTGATATTCCCTGAGATTAACCTTGAGATAGACTGGGTGGAGCCATCCTGGGCCTGGAATTCAGGAGACAACCAGGGACTCCACCTGGACTATTGTGTTTCTAATCAACCTCGATGAGAGGAGGAGACCTGCCATTGCACATGAGAGACAGACAGGTGGAGAGGATTGAGAGGATGAGAGGGGCAGCAGGTTCAATCTGAGCTTGAGTGCACGTGGATCAGGAAGAGGATCAGCGAACAGAACAGGCCGGGCCAACACACAGGCCAGAGACACCTAAGGACCCATCCTGGGAAACAAATGCTGAAAGGTTCATTCTTTTTTCCTTTTAACCTTTTTTCCCTCTAGTGTAAGCTAGTTGGGTTGTATAATAAAGTTTAATTGTTAATAAACAAAGCCAACATAAATCTTTTCCTCTCCAGGTTGCTTTGGATCACAATATTTTATCACAGTCAATAGAAACCCTAACTAAGACATCAACTAAGTGAATTTTAACATAACAATGTAGATTAAACATGAAAACTCCAGCTAATTGAGCATAGTCCTCACTACGGAGATTTTGCTTAGAAACATTTTTGCCAATTTCCTAAGTATGAGCAAATACCCCAGATCAACCAAAAGGCTGAAAGCCACATATTGAATTCCTTTTAATGCCGATTTAGACTCTCCTGCTTGAAGTTAATAAATAATTATACCATTTATGTTCTAAAGCAACATTTTAACTTTAGGAGATTGAATCACCTGATTAGCACAGTTTGGCTTTTCCCTGGTGGTTGGTTGAAAGCAACAATTAACATCATATCAGAAAAACGAAGCTCAGCTGTTAAAGAGAAATTTATTTTTTATCCATATATATATATATATATATATATATATATATATATATATATATAATTTATTTATTTATTTTTGTCTAGTAGCAAAAGTAGCATTTACTAGGTAGTTATCAGTGTATGTGTCTGAATACAGTTTACTCCTGCTCTGTGATGCCTGGTGCACAAGCCTTCATAACTAGCTAGTAAATCCCTTGTCTTTGCTCAACTGGACTCCATAGAGAAGCATCATGGAAACATACTTCACATTGTGTCCCTCAAAGTATTTCCAGAAAAACGTAACTGAGGCTGGAAGACCCAGCCGTGTGGGTGGCACCATCCTGCGGATGGGGCCTTGGCCTGAGCTAGAAGGAGAAAGCAAGCCAAGTGACTACATTCACCTCTCCCTGCTTCCTGACTACAGCGCCATGTGATCAGCTGCTTCCTGCTCTGCTCTGAAGGCTCGCCTTTCAGGCTCTTTAGACTGTACCCTCAAAACAGGGCAGAAAACAGCCCTTCTTCCTTAAGTAGAGTCCTGACAGATGTTTTCTCTAGGGTTCTCATTCTGCCTCTGGCTTTCCTAGAACTCACTATGAAGCCCTGGCTGGCTCCATGCTCAAGCCAATGCTACTGTTGCAGCACATCGTATTTGGGTGTGGTCCACAGGACTGAACAAATGTAAAGAGTTTATGCTTGGAAACAATAGGCTTGTTTCATTAGTCTATTTACCTCATATGTCTGATTCCTTTCTCCCTTTCACCATGCCTTCATTTACCATGAATTACCCCACGTAGTCAGCTTTCCAGATTCTCACCTAGTGTGAGTAAAAGTATGCTGGCCTCACAGTTGATCTTAGGTATATGTCTTGGAAATTGTTTTTGTATACACATATTTATTATTTTTTAATTTTAAGGTTATAATTTAATCACACCATTTCCCACATCTTTCCTTCCTCCATACCCTCCCACATACCACCTTTACCAAAAATTTTAACAGATGCTGAGGCAATTCCCTCATCTCAATTCAATGGGAAGTATATGCGTACGTGAGTCTAAGAATGTAACCAGCCCTGACACATCAAACTAATTAAAGCTGGTGGAAACTGCAAAAAGAACAGAAAACAAAACAAAACAAAAAACCACAGCTCATTGGAATCCAGAAATCATAACCTCCCAGTTTGTTTTGAGGCATATTTTCTAACATTCCTTAAATAACTATCATTTTTTAACATTTGAATTCTTCCCAGCCCCCAAGAGAGGATAGTACCATTGTAATTATAGCACATTCTTCTGAGATTCATAACAATGTATTATTTTGCTAATGGAATATTCAAGTAGTCTGTAGTAATTTATCAAATAGTCCTGAGTCCCATTTTCTCAGTGTGAACCTTTTTATTCTCAGGTACATTGGTGTGTGTGTGTGTGTGTGTGTGTGTGTGTGTGTGTGTGTGTAAGGAGGGTTATCAAAGCTTTATTGTAATTCAAATTATCCATTCCACATCCTTTCATTATATATATATATATATATATATACATATATATATATATATATATATATATATATATATATATATATATATATGAGAGTTTAGAAATGTTTATAGAATTAAAATTATACAGGCTTAATGATAGAAGCAATTTCTGTACTTTAATATGTTTTTGCATCTGAACTCTAATTTTGAAATTTTGCTAAATTTCAGGTGAAAGGAGGCAAAAATGCAACTCAACTTTTTCTACACTGATCTGCTAGTGCCAGTCTGTACCACCAGCAGAGTGCTCCAACAAACTAGAACATCAAAAATGGAAAGCCTCGCATCTCGAACTCTATAAGCCTAGTATTTGTGAGACTGGGGCAGATGTTTTGGTGTGGTCTGAGCTACATGCTGAGAAGAAAGAGTGAAGGAGGGAAGAGGAGAAGGAAGAAGGGGAGGAGGAGGAAGAGGAGGAAGAAAGCACAGTAAAGAAGGGAGAGAGGGAGGGAGGGAGAGAAGGAAGGACTCATTCAGCCCCAAAGAGATGCCACCAAACATGACAAATTAAAGGTAGAAAAATTCTTATTGAAATTGATTCCATATTTTGGCAAAGAGGTCTTAGGTGTATATGTATTCTAGTCAATACATAATCAAGCAAATGATTGCAAACCATATAGTCTTATGTGTTGATGGAACCAGGTTGTATTATAGATTGGATCTTCTTATTCAAAACATTTGGGGCCAGACATTTTTGTGTGTTGTTTCTTTAGACCTTGATATAGCTGTTTGAATTTAGTGAGAAATCTTGGGATATTTAAAGACTAATTTCCATTTCACAAACATCTTCTACACATCAGCCCAAAAGTTCTTTTACACAATATTTTTAGTGCACAAGTGTTTTGAGGGGTGTGGGATGGCTACCTGTGATGTCATATTGGTTCTCAAAAGAAGTCCATTTTTAGATTGGATTTTTAATTTTCTTACTAGAAACTCACAACTTCTACTTAGATTTTAACACATCAAATTAAATTGAATAACCTGGGGTACATACTCCTGGTTGTGTCTGTGAAGATGTTTCTAGAGAGATTCTCAGATTATCTGAGGAGGTAATACCCATTCTTAGGATGTGTAATACCATTCCAAGAGTTGGGACCCAGACTGCATTTTTAAAAAGGGAAAACAGAAAATTAAATGATGGCCAACAGCCACTGCTCTGTGTTTCTTGATTCATGGAAATGTGAGGAGCCATGTGTACATATTCCTGTTACCATAACCCTCATTACACCTTCTTACCATAGTGGACTATATCTCTTAAAGTATGAACAGAAACAGTTCTTCCTTTCTAAGTTGCTTCTATTTGATATTATCATAGATTTAAAAACTTGGCTAACACAATGCACAGATAGTCAAACAATGACTGAAGGACAGTAGACCCTGACCTGACAGTAGGGTGGCTTCCAGCAAGTCAAACTTCACAGTTTACTGATTTTGTCATCGGAGGAGTTGAAAGACTCATTTAAACACAGCACAGAAGGTCCATGGGGATTTAAAATGGCAAAGA
Organism: Acomys russatus; assembly: GCF_903995435.1. Classification (NCBI taxonomy): domain Eukaryota; kingdom Metazoa; phylum Chordata; class Mammalia; order Rodentia; family Muridae; genus Acomys; species Acomys russatus. Next base: position 11,850,395 of record NC_067139.1, read on the forward strand.
GGACATGGGGTCATGCCTTGTGGAAGTGGCTCAGAGATGGCATGAAAAAGAGATTTAGGCCTTGCCATTTCCTATACAGTCACTATATAACCATCTCTTGCCTTTCTGCTCAAAGCTCTGCTCCAGCCCCACGGACACTAATGTGAAGTCAGAGTTAAGCTGGAGAAGCATGACATCTGCACCTGCCTGATGATCACCAGAAACAGCACAGCCTTTTCTTGTAGCAGAGAACAGGCTTTATAAGCAAAAGTTATGCTGAGTGTTAAATACATACATATGTATGTTTTTCTTTTAGACACAGACAAAAATTTGGTGAGATATGGCTAGCTTTGATTTAGATTATAGCTGTGTGGGATCTAAACTGTTGACCAAGGCATTTCCAAGAAGCATGTGGCCTGCTAATGTGTTTTATTGGTCAATAGAGAAAGAAAGGAAAGGAAAGGAAAAGATAGGAACAAAAAGAAGAAAGAAAGAAAGAAAGAAAGAAAGAAAGAAAGAAAGAAAGAAAGAAGAAAATAGAACAGTAGAGCAAAAAAGGGCTGACCCATGGGTCCCTGTGCATCTGTGTGAACAAAAATCTTCCACCTTACTGACACTGTGTTGCACCCACTCCATCGCCATGTTGCTAGCCTTAGCTGACTCTCTACTCCAGTTTTTGTCAGACACATTTTTGACAGACTACTTTTCATTGTTGGAGAAAGTTCACCCCTTTTCCTTTTTTTTTTTTTTTTTTTTTTTTGTTTTTTTTTGTTTTTTTTTTGGTTGTTTGGTTGTTTTTGTCTATTGTAATTGAGAAGCGGTAGAGGCTGAGCTGGGCTTAGTGCCAACAACATAGCCATAAAATCCTTCCTTGTAAAGATGAGGCCAGAGTAGGCTGGATCTCTCCTGAACCAATGTATGTTCTGGGAACTGTGCCTTCTGATTGGTTATGGTCAGCCCTTGAGGAGATGGTTCTGTTTGCTAGCACTATCTTCTCTACTGTCTTTCCACAGAAGTTTTATAGAAGAGATTGTGTGTGTAGTTTGTACATTTGGACTATATTATAATGAAATGCTGTGGGAAAAAATCTTTCATGAAAATGTTATAGAACTGAGGTGATAACCCAGTCAGTGACATGCTCTCTAACAAGCTTGAGGTCTTGAGTTTTATCCTGAGCCCCAGAACCTATGCCAGGTATGGCGCAGTCCAAAGGCAACCCAAAGGCTTGCTGGCTAGGCAGCAGCGGCTTAATAGGTAAGAAAGAGTCAAGAGCTCCTCTCTCAATAAAAGATATGTTTGCTGAAGTATGGCATAATGACATACAAGGCTGACCTCTGACCTTCACGCACATGCACATAGATACAAATGCATATGTGTACACCAACACACACACACACACATACACACACAGAGAGAAAGAGAGAGAGAGATTACTTTTAGCTAGTCCTGATGGCATTGGCCTATAATTCTAGCTATTTTGGAAGCTGAGGCAGGAAGATTACCACTTTAAAAATAGCCCTGGATATAGAGTGAGTTCCAGCTCACTCAAAGCAGCTTAGAAAGACTGTCTCAATATTGAAAAACAATAAAGAGGTCGTGATTGATGGATCTTGGTGATTTAGTACGTGTCTAGCTTATGAATTAGCTCATTAGCCTTTACTGCCATATTTCCTGTGGAAAGAACAGTCTTGCTATCATGATCTCATCCTTTTGCAGAAGCAGCCTGGAGTCTGAATGCAAAGGCTGTTAGTAGCAACTACTCTCAGCTGCAGGCTGCTCTCGGGATGCCCAGCGTCAGAGAGTGCCTTCTCTTCTTGGAGCCAGCAGCTTCGCCTTAGGAGACTTCAGACAGTGCTGCTTTCCCAACAGCATTGCTCCTGTGTGTGACGTCTTAGAATACTAACAGTTTCCATTTTATTACTTCATGGATATTTTTTTGAGTCTCAGTATAACTTTAGGGTTAAATAACCTGCAAAAATGCTTTATAGTCTTTGGCGAGCCTCCAGACCAGAGGAGTCTTCCTTCTCTGCATAAAATATAATATTATTCTGCAAGTGCTGTGTGGTCCTTTCGTTTCCATGGAGAGGCTCAGTATCAAAATGTATGCTCTAGAATCTTCCCACAATCACTCTTTTGGAACTTCTCACCAGAAGCTGCATGACCTGCTCATGACATCAAGCAGTTTTTCAAAGGGTGAGATACAGGAGGAGGACAGGTGTCACGAGGGAACATAAATTTCTAACAATTCTTGGAGCAGCATTCATGCCTCCTGCTAAGAACATGCGTGTCTCCCCACTCATAAATATATACATTCAGGCTGTTACCTGTATGTTTATGATTTCAGAGCTCACCATTTATTATCAGATAACCAATGTGGGGTTCAAAAGCAATTGAAAAAAAAAAAAAAGAAGCCTGAGTTTGAATGAGGGCAAAAAAGGTGCACAGGAAGGGTTGGATGAGGAAAGAAAACAGGAAAACAATGTAATTATATCTTAATTTCAAAAATATAAATGAATCAAAGACGTATCCAAAAGATACATGTAGGCATTTGAAGCTTTGTCCAAAATTTTTCAAGCAATTAGATTTATAAGATCCAGAAACTACGCATCAGGTAATATGCCAAGTAATCAATGGCACATTGCAATGGTCATTTATAAGTGAAGACTTTTAGGCAAAAAGGTATACTGTGTGACACACCACAACTTCCATGATGAGATATTTTTTAATTTTACTTTGTTTTCTTTGGGGGAGAGGTTGGATGACCAGAGGACAGATACTAATGGATGATGAGACAAGTAAGATTAGGTTGCATGAGGTATAATTCACATAGAACCAATGACATTTTTATAAATGTTTAAAAATACAATAAATATTATATAAATAATGACATTTTTTTAAAAATTAAATTTGAAACAGTTTACACTGTAAAATACAGCGTATATGTATTAGTTTCACATGAAGCTATGCAAAAGATTTTGTGGGTGGGTTGGTGTTCCCCTCCTTCTAGTAGGAGACTTGTCTAGTTCGAGGGTGTCCTCTTCAGTATCGATGCCCCTGCTCCTAGGAGTCTCTGCTAGAGTCCCTCTCATATGCTCCCAGGAGCCTACCCTGCCTTAGGTCTCCAGCTTGTCTTAGAGATGCCCCTGTTCACAGTTTCTCTTACTCTACACGCCCTCTGTCCTCCCATCCCTGCTCTCCCCACCCTTATGGCTCTCTTTGCTCCCTCTGCAACCTTGTTCCCTCTCTTCAACCACTACCTCTGTCTATCCCATTTCCCCTTCTTGCTGCTTATCATCTTTGGGTTCTGTGCATTGTAGTGTGTTTAATGTAATGTTTCTAAGTGAGAAGTCTTAAATTTCAAGTTGTTAACTGACTTCTTCAATTGTACGAGGAACTAGTACATTAATAGTTTGATTTTGTTTCTGAGCTATTTTTGGATTAATATACTTAAACACCTGAAGGATGCTAACTTTAAAAAGAAAAGAGGTTTGTTGTTTGCAGAGTTCTGAAGGTTCTGTGTCATAGTGCTGAGAACTAGGATTGGACTTGGGTCTGCTGAGGACTTGGCAGCATCAGGTATCACAGCAAAAGCATTTATATTTCGGAATGAAAGGTCACACTGCCAAATAAAAGTTAAAAGGAGCAGAAGAGAAAAAGTGTTGTGTCATAGTTTCTTCCAAGACTGAAACAGTCCATCTTACAAAGAAGCAATTTAAGACATAAGGAAAAAACTCAAAATAGCTTCAGGAAATCCCAGAAACTGAGCAGATTCACTAGCCCCCTCCCTCACAAGAGTAGACAATAAAGACTTCTAAGAGTCCGCTCCAAAGTGTCAAGCTGCAAAAAGACTCCAAGCCAAGTCCAGCTGCCCAGAAGAAGGAGAAACCCCACAGAGCTGCCTGGAAGAGGTTTAGACAGCCGAGTCTCTGTAAAGGGCACTCTCCAAAATGTTGAGCTGCCTAGCCTATAGGCCATGCAGTGTGTTCCAGGTGACATCATCGAGTCATTTTTTTCCTATGTAAAGAACACTTTACCCACATTTCTTTTTTTTTCTTTTTTTTATTATTAATTTATTCAAATTACATCTCAGTTGTTAGCCCATCCCTTACCCACATTTCTTTAAGTAACCCCAATAAAATTCATTGGTTCATCAATTGGACTTTGGTGGTATCTGTACTTTTGTCTGTGAAGGAATTTCTCTCTGTATCGAGTAGACCTATGTTGCATCTCCCAGGAAAATCTTGTTATGCAACAGCAACACCTCCCACTGAGACAGATAAAGAGGACCCACCTGCCCATGGGCAAGTGTTAAGCATTGTTAAAAGCTATTTGGTAAGTATTACTGTAAATAATTATTTCTTCAAGTGATTAGTATACCCATTCATTCTAAAACTGGTTTTCTTGTATATAAGTAAAGCTGTTGTGGGCTGGAAGAGCAATTAATTTCCTAATTAGCAGCTTGCTGCCCTGGCTGCCTTAACAAAGGGGCTGCCAATAAAACAGTCACCTAAACTATTCCTGTGCCAACACTACCTAATTTAGACACTAAGTGGATGTTGTGTTGATTTGAATAAGAAATATCCCCCATTGGCTCACATGTACAAACACTGTCCCCAGTTGCTAGTACTCTTTAAGAAGATTATGGAGGCTTGCTGGAGAAAGCAGTCACTAGAAGTGTGCATTGAGAGTTCATAGCGTTGCCACTTTTGGTTCACTGGGTCACTATGCTGCCGTGCCTTCCCAGTCATGACTGACTTCCTATCTCTTTAGAACTCTAAGTCAAAATAAGTTCTTTCTTCCTTAAGCTGGTTTTGATCATGATATTTTATCATACCTGCGGAAAAGTGACTAATACAGATGACTCAAGAGAAACTGCATAAAGCTCTCAGCTGATTGCCCTGCTGAATTCGTGTTCTCAGGCCGAACTTTGAAGCAGCTTGAACTGGGCCTTTTGCTATCATAATACTAGACAATGCAGTAACCATTCCCATCTGGGCCAGAAGGTGATTGATTGACACGGCCACAATCCTCTGTGAATGTGAGGTGTGCTGTATCTAAACAACCCTCCTCTGGCTCAGAGTAAGGTGCCTCAATTGCAAGACTCCTCCTGTGTTTGCTGCAGCATTTGGCCCAAAGGCATCTCACATTAAACTGACCCTTAGCTGGAAATGCCATCCCTCCTGGTTACCATTATCATGCTATGCCCAGCACTGAAGGAGAAAATTAACCTTCAATCTCTTCCAGTCATGAACCCTACACTACAATAATGACTGGCCTGACAATAGATGCCCACTGTTTCCATCATGGTATGACTGTTATGAAAATAAGGAATTACTTTCTGATTAGATCTAAGGCCTGCTTCTAAGATGGAACTTGTACCTAGTACTCTTAACAGGGCACAGGACATGTGACTGAATTGGTCATAAGCCCTAGGGAAGAACCTTATAGTATTATTCTACTAATTGGACAGAGTATTAAAATGACTCCTAGTCTTATTGCCCTACGTATAAATCAGTAGATGTTAATATCAGTAGATAGCAATTAACACATAGACATTTAGCTGGCCAATATACTGAGTATGAGATACAGGGTGTTCTTAGTCCTAAGCAGGATGCACATATCATGATCCTCCCCTTAGGCCTCAGATATCTTTTTGAAAGAAGACTGAAAATAATATAAGAACAGGAATGGAAGGTGGCTACAAAAACAAAAACAAAAACAAAAACAACAACAACAACAACAAAAAACAGTGTTTCTCAAATGTAACAGGGAAGTTATGTATATAAGCTCAAAGCAACTGTGACAACATTCACAATCCCATGCAAACTCAAGACAGAGAGAAAGAGACAGAGACAGAGACACAGAGACAGAGAGAAAGACAGAGAAAGGACAGAAAAGAGTCAGAGAGACAGAGAGGGTTTGGTTTTGTATGTTTCTTTGTTAGTTTGTTTTTTATGGCTGTGACCCATGGTAAGTAAAAACCACAGTCCAGAACTGACCCAACACCCACGAGCAGTTCAATACAGATCGGACTCACTAAGAAAAAAAAGCAAGAGAATTCCACTTGCGGTTGGATTTGGGAAGAACTAGAGAGGGCTGAATATTTTCATATAATTAATTCTCAAAGAATTAATAAAATCTATTATTTTAAAATGCTTTCTTTCACATGATTTTTTTTTTTTTTTTTGGCCTAACTTTAGCAGTGTAGGCTGAGCTGCTAACATGAAGGAAGACTCAGAAACCACAGGCTACCAGCAATGGCAGCCTGGAGACAAGAAGCAGCAGCTGACTAGTTGGTGGCCATGCTGCAAAAGCAGCAAGGTGGCCGGCAGCTTGACAGCTAAAGAAAGAAGCAGCTGAATCATTTGAGAGAGCAGCCAGGTCAAAACCAGCGGAGAACAGTGGACTTCATGTGGATGGAGAACTGGGGCTGAAGATGGATAGAGGCTTCAAAGAGCCACAGACAAACTCATTAGGCCTGGTAGCTGCAAGAGTTGTATAGTACTGTGAGGGTTTTAAGACAAGGGGAGGAGGATGAACTGAGTCCAGAGGTGATTTGATGAGCTGGGGAAGGTAGGTAGGGGGGCTCCCCTTTTCTGAGGAATAGTCAAAGAGAGATAGGGGAGGGAAGGTGGGACTGGAAGGAGAGGAGGGAGGAGGCTATGACTGGGAGGTAAAGTGAATAAATTTAATAGTAATAATAACAACGATAACAACAATAATAATACAGCGCCAGGGGGCATTGTCAAGAGCTGAGTATCCCATGACTGCAGTCTGCCAGAAACTTTAGTGTCAAGTGACTGACACTAAAGACCATTAGAACTGAGGCCTGTAACTGATACCAATCAATTTTCTCACTTCAAATCTTAAAGGTTCTGTCACTTGTCACATTGCTACACTTCCGATTAAAATGTAAGTACATGCACTTTGAAGAACACATCACACCCAAACCTATGCAGTCCACCTGGTGATTTATGAAGTCACCATAGTCAAAAACTTAGGAGAATAAGTCATTTGAAGACACTTTGTTTTCCCTATATGACTTTCTGCAAACTTGGATGTGACATCTCAGCAGCTAAGAATGACTGGCATGAAAAGTCGATTCCCCCAGAAATGTGTTAGGGCAGAAATTAAATTTTTAACCATCGAATAGAGCTGATTTTCTTGTTATTTTTTTCATTCTTTCTCCTGTAAAAGATGACATTATTTCATGAACAGGAAATACTTATTATCATTTTCTCAAGGAAAGGCTTTTTAAATAGTCTCAGATTCTGTGACAATGTTTATCCTTGCTGTTGAAGATTGGCTGCTGTGCTTATGCCATGATAATAGTTGGAGCTGCCTTCTGGTTCCTCTGTCTCAGACCAACATTCAGCAGGCCTAATTTCCAGCTTTCCTATTGCCCCAGGCTTTATTACTAATGTATACTCTAAGTGAAAACACATGACATTGGAAAGATTAAAACCCCTTGAAAACGTACCCAAACAATCATCTCACACTTAATTCTCTCTGGAATATATTCCAGTGAGATTTTTCCTTTAGCTACCAGTGTTGAACTGCACATTGGCATCTGCTTTGGAATAGACTCAGGAGAAGAAATAAAACAGGAGCCATTGCTTGTGCCAGCCTTATTTCAGACCCCAGAGAAAGGAGTTAGGGGAACTGATTCAAGAGAGACACTCCTCAATTGTGTCACAAATCCTTTTCTACCTGCTAGCCATCAATATCAGTATGTCATACTAAATTATTTCATTAACTACTTCATCGTCTTGGTAACCTGTTTGTCTTTGAAGACAAACTTTCGATCTGTCTGAATATGCCTGCAAGCTTTCCTCAAAGGTCACCTGCTAGTTCTTAACTGGGGAGTTATATGCATTCTTTTTCTCTCCTCCTCATAAATATATATTGCAATTGCCACTGTTATTAAAGAAAAATTATCCTTTGGTCCTTAGCGATCCACCATGCTCTGCTCTCCCTTCATTCTTAAGCTGACCTTGCTCCCATAGAAAGACAAGAAGACAGCCTTAAGTGACAACGAGACAAATTTCATTTTGTTGGGAACTGCCTTTTCAATTATTTCTCTTTTCTCTATTTCTCCTTGCTGACCTGGTCCAAGCTGTTGCTTTGACAGGGGTCACTAACCTCTGAATTAAAATATGTAAATTGTTATGCTTCCTGAACCAGAGACTATGCATTATAGTCGCAGAAGATCATTCCATTTCATTTTATACTGGGAAAATATCATCTCTTACTTCTGCCATTTCCTATTATGAGAAAAATGATACCCTGCAGACTGCTTTAGTAGTAGCAATATATTTATGCATCAGTATATTTCTATTTTAGAAATGAAAGATTATTAGTTCTTGTGACCCATATTGTGCCACAAGGAAAAATTTATACAGTTACAACCACTCTCAAAGACTTGTGGGTACATTTTAAATGTTTCAATCTTGAGATGAAGTCTAGATAATTTAAAACATTACTACACTTCATTTACTTAGCTTTTATTTAAAAGACAGCATATATAAAACAAATCCTAGTCATTGCACTTTCTTCCTGTCTCTCCCCAAGTTAATTCTCAGGACTAAGATGTATCTTTCCCCATCCACCTGGCTCAATCTGTTCTGGTCCAGGAAAAAACAAGTTACCTTTAAGATCTTCCAAAGTACTTTGCTCTGTGTGTGTATACAATATTTTGCCCATCATTGCTAAAAGATCTCTTCCTTGACCCAATTAAAAATGTGCTATATACATACCCACTGTGATGACAAATAAAGTGCTTAAGGCTTATCATTGATCGTTGTGATAGTTCTTGAAGATAACTGAATAATTATGAATTGTCCAGATTCCAAATTCTGTGTGGAAGCTATTTTATGGGAATCATCTGTCAATGAGAGAGATGGAAATGACAAATAAAACTGTTGTTAAAAGCAATGCCTGTTACTTTGGGATACATTTCTGATTCTGCTTATTTTTTTAAAATCTAGTTGCTTTAGATGAGTCTTTACTAATCTCTCTCTCTCTCTCTCTCTCTCTCTCTCTCTCTCTCTCTCTCTCTCTCTCCCTCCCTCCCTCCCTCCCTTCCTTTCTCTCTCTGTGTGTGTGTGTGTGTGTGTGTGTGTGTGTGTGTGTGTGTGTGTGTGTGTGTAAATGTTTATGTATACATGCCTGTAGAGAGCAAAAGATAACTTCAGGTGTAATTCTCAGGTGCCATCTATCAGCATTTTTGTTTTGTTTGTTTATTGAGACAGGATCTTTCACTGGTCTAGACATCATCTAGAAGGCCGGATAAGATGCCTAGGGAGCCCACTTGCTCCATAAGAACCACTTGCCTCTTTTTCCTAGGCACTGGGATTATGCGTATGTCACAGTGACTGGTTCCTTATGTGGATTCTGAGAATTAAATTTCGGTTGTTGTGTATGTAAGGCCAAGTACTTAATCAACTTAGCTATTTCATCAATCCCAGTAGTAGACTTTTAATTCCTCTCCAGGTCTTAAGCATAAGTATATGAATGCATTGAGAAAAACAACATGAATTTAAATTTTTACATAGTATAAACCATGGGTAGATATATGAAAATATTACATATCAAATTCAGATACAGTATAGCAGGTCTTTCATCTGTTGGTATGAGCAGTCCAGGCACAAACTATGTAACTAGCCTATCTAGACTCTATAATATACATAAATAAAATTACAAATTACAAGTCAATAGGCTTTAAGAGTGAGATGAGACATCTGGTCAACCATTTTCATTTAAACATGTCCAAAGCAGATTGGCAATTTTCATTCACACAACCAGTGATCCATTGAGGCAGACACAGAATACAAATCCTTAATCATTTTATTTAATGAACACCATGATAAGGACTGACATGGTGGGGGAAGCTATTTAAAGTCCAATGAAAGAATACACAGGAAGCAACAACAAGCAAATGGCTGCCCTTTACTATAGATTGAAGCTACCCAAACATATGCTGGAAGCCCACTTATCTTTAAGTGTTATAATGCTTGGATGCTCTTCTCTCATTTGATTGATCTTCATTTCCTCAAAGTTATAAAATGTATCCCTTAATACAGTATTCCAGAAAAGAGAATATGGTTGAAGGATAACTTTAAGATTCACTTTTATTTATGTGCATGTGTATGTCTGTCTGTGTATGTGTGTATGCCACATGTGACTGTGGATACCAGATAAGAACATTAGATCCCCCAGAGCTTGGGTAAAAAGTGATTATGAATTACCCAACTCATGCTTGGATGCTTGGGACTGAACACTGGTCTTCTAGAAGAGCAGCAGATAATTAAGCCCCAACTCATACTTCCAGCAGCTCCAGGTTGTTAAGGATGTGTGTGTGTGTGTGTGTGTGTGTGTGTGTGTGTGTGTGTGTGTGTGTGTGTGTATTGATTTGCAAGTTTTGTTATCCTTAGCAATATTCTTAGGTGCTTGGGTCTAATACGAGGAACATCATTTTTCTACAGCTCTTCTCTCTTTGAAGGTATGTGATTGCAGGATCATAGTTGAGAAAGATGACAAAGAAAGCAAGAAAAGGAGGCCAAGCCAGACATCTGGTGACAAAGTCACAGTTCACCCTGCCTAGAGGAACATTTGGGAAAAGTGAGTTCTGTCAATACAAAGTGTCCCTTATGACTCTAAGTCTCTAAACTTATAAAATAGGTTCTTTGAAGGAAAAATAGTTTTGCTTTCTCATTGAGCTTCTTTTGAACTGTTATACTTAAAACATCTTCTTGGACACAAGAGTAAATTCTACATTGCTAGAAATTTGCTGAATTCTAACCGTGCTTTATGATGTAATAGTGTAAGCATATAGTATTACAATCACACAAGTCACTTAGCTTGGGGACAGAGTGCTAAGGGAATGTCAACAGTAAAAGACAGCTACAGAGAAAAACTATGTAGGTTTGAGGATTTAACAAATCTTGTTTTAGGACATATATAAGTTTTCCTAAAAGGAAAAAATACTGGCATTCCAGTGCAAAATAATGACACTACTATTCAAATAACCTAAGTCTTATTGAGATTATTTATTTATTTTTGCCAAGAGAGCTTGCTAAGGTGCATATGTGGAGGTCATATTACAACTGTCAGCAGTCTGTTCTCTTCTTTTACTGTTGGTCCAGAGATTGAACAGGTGCTTTTATCCACTGAGATATTCTGGGTTCCTTTTCGTCCTATTAAATGCAGACATTATCATGAGAAACTATGACATTTACAGCAGACTAAGAGTTCATGTAATGGTATATACTCACTTGTAAGCAGATATTAGCTATAATATATAATATACAATAACCATATTACAATCCACAGAGCTAAAGGAGCTAAGTAACAATGAGGACCTTAGGGAAGATTCTTAATTCTCATTCTGAAGGGCAAATAGTATAGATGCTGGAAGCCATTGAAGAGAGGGAACAGGGTGGGAGCCATAATATAGTTGTCCTCTGAAAGACTCCACCCACCAGTGGACCAAAGCAGAAGCCGAGTCTCCCAGCCAAACTTTTAGTAGAGTCCAAGGAGTTCATGTGGACTGTTTAGTGATAGTTTCTTACTGGTGAGGTGTTAGGATTTTGAAGCATGGCTATTAGTGGGAAAGAGTTGCACTGAGAAGCAGGGGGGAGGGGTGGCATGCAAAGACAGCCTTGACAGCTTGGAGGGGCATTGCTCTCTACATAATACCAGCACGGCTGGGAGGCAGTGTCTTTCTAAAAACAATTCCCCAGCAGGATAGATGTGCAGGTACTTGGAATTTATAGGTTCTAATATTTTCCCATAAGAAAAATAAAAGCTATAAAAAATTTTTAAAATGCAATTTTACTTTTAGTGTTATACCTGTCAAGAGAGGCTATATTGTTTAATGAACAGGCTAAGTTGCTACAGCTGAGATCTCCAATGCAAGATTTTAATAAGATGGGGGTTTGTTTCTCCATGACACACTGGCTGGAATGAAATGGATCCAAGATGAAAGCTCTACCACAGTGGAAATAGGAAGGCAGGCCAAGGATTCAGGCCTCTCTGCCCTTGACAAGAATTTACTCACATGGCACCTAAGCTACAGGACAAAGCAATATATCTAGATAGATAGATAGATAGATAGATAGATAGATAGATAGATAGATGATAGAGATATCTCCTGTCTTTGTAGCTACACATTTGAAAAAACTAAGAAATTTGCTGAAGTACCAAAAGAAGGAAATTCGTGGATAGACAGCTGCCACTTCCTGCCACTTGACATCTGTGAAGGCAAATCCTGGTTGTCACCTTGACTGCATCTATACAGAAACCAACATGATAGACATTTCTGTGAGAGATTTTCTTAGATGACTTGAAGAAGGAAGACACCCCCGAAATCTGGGCCACACCCTCTGGCGGCAACCCAAATGAAAAGACACAGAAGAAGGAAACTGCTCTTTGCTTGCTCGCCCTCATTCCCTGGCAAGTCTGTGTATCCTGTGGCTGTGGCCTGTAGTAACTCCCAATTCTTCCAACTCTAACACTCTCCAGCAACACCAGCAGCTCTCCAGGAATCCTCAGGGTCGCCAGGACCAGATTTGGGCTGCCAAGATAACCAATCTCATAGAATAAGCAACTACCAGACTTTTGGCCTTTCTGTTGTAAAATAGCCATAATTGTACTTGGACAGCCTAATATTAGTCAGTTTAGTAAGTCCTCTTTTAACATAGCCACTGTGTCAGTTCTGTTCCTTTAAGTAACCTTGGCTAATGCACCATTCAACTGCCTTTCTTAAATTTACACACAACAACTCTATTTATTTATATAGTACAACGTGACATTTGTATGTAAGTACACGATGTATGATAGCTAAATTAAGCTGGTCAACATATCAACTGATTTTCATGTAATGAATGGCTATCATTTTTGTGACATTTATTTAAAATATGGAAAGATAGTATAGATTGGATTTCAAGCTAAATTAAGAATTAAGAAAATAAATAAAATTTAAAATAATAAGTAAATTAAAAATAATGTATGTACTTATTTTTAAAATTGTGTGTGGGGTGGTACTGTGAGCTTGTGTGTGAGTGCACACTTTTGAGGACTATCAATGTAAGTCACAGGATAGCTTCAGTGTCTTCTGTCCTCAGTCATCAGTCTATTTGGGCATTGGTAGTCTTCTCTCATCCTTGAGACATGGTGGCTTTGTTAGCTGGCGTTTACAAAAGACTAGCTGGCCCTTGAGCACCATGATATATTTTAATGAGGGTAGCAGTAAGTGATTTTTTTTCTCTCCTATATCAGACTATGTTTATTTATTTACTTATTTTTAGATTATAATATTTATTTTTTATTTTTCTAAAGATTTTATTTTATGTTTTGGCATATACACTTTTATTATTGCACATAAATAAAAAAAAGTACATACAGCAAAAACCATAAAACAATCAAGGATTATATGAATGTTACATTCATATTTTGGTATTTTGGCTAATTGTATTTGGCAACCTTTTAAAAAACATCTTTCCTATCTTGGTGATTCTAAAATTCTGAATGAGAATCAATATCTATCATATCTTCTCTCTGTTAACTTAAAACATCTGTCTATACCTAAAAACATCTTAATCCCTAAACAACTAAGGTTAATTATAAGACTAAACTATCTGGTCTTCAACCTCATCTGAGACTTAAGAAGGAACGAAACTTAATTACTTGAGTAAACCAGAAGGGCAGGTTAGCAGCTTTCAAAATGAGAAAAAAAATGACAGAGACCATTTGTTGCCTGAACAGTCATCTAAAACTCTGTAATACTGGAGCATCATCTTTAGCCTTCTGGTCCAGTATACCGGACAGACATATTTGTAAGGCAGGAGCTATTGAGGACTTGTTTACCCTGTCTTGGCAGAGTTTGGCCATCAAGTCTGCCTGTATCCAAGCCTGCCCCTTTTTAGTCAGAACTCTGTCTGTGGCAGAAACAAAGATGTTTTGCCCCGTGTGTGGTTTGCCACATTTGAAGCCATCTCCATAAGGAGATTCGTTGGTGCTCATCATCTTCTTGAGGTAGGCTTGGTGTTGCCAGGAGTTAACCTGTCTTGTGGTCACAGAATCTTTTAAATATTAAAAGCATCTTTAAATGCCATATTCTGTAGGTCTCTGAGGCTTTGAAGATCTTATCTAACTATTTTTCCGTATATCTATAGGATCATATCTATCTGCTACACCAGGGTGTGATAGAAATCAACTGGTAGTTGACATGACCATGATTTGATCAACTAACAATTAGCTTGTATTACTTAATTATAATAAGCAGCTTGCAATAGCACTTTCAAGGTATTGGAAATAAGCTTTGCATTATAATTGGGTTGTATGGATTCAATGCCTCATATTAGAGCATATGTATATATATATATATATATATATATATATATATATATATATATAATGTGTGGAGAATAATCTTAAATTTGAATTCTATACCAATGTATCAAAATTAAACTTATTTTGTATCAATATACCAAATTTTATACCAATGAATTAAAAATAACCTTATTTATTAGTAACAAATAAGACCTTAAGATGGGGAATAGATTCAATAATCTACCTTTTGTCCTACCATCCCTATATATTTCTATATCTACGCTTCTTTCTTTTCAACCCTTATCTCCATAGCTATGAAAGAAAGAGGAAAGAAAAGAGAGACATCCCTGCATCCAACCTGTTTTCTCTCTGAATAAGGCCAATAATAATTTATAAGCAACTCCCAATGAAAATAAGCATCTGTAGCCTAAGAGAGCAAACAAAAACCTACCCAACCCCCCTTAGTTTTTCTTGTTTTGTTTTGTTTTGGTGTTTGTTTGTTTGTTTGTTTTGAGGACAGAAAAAGAAATCAGAGACAATTTTTATTTTTAGTTGAGAGCCAAGTGTATTTGACTCTCTCAGCCCATAATTTACCTAGCTAGCAAGGAGGAGAGGCCAGGGCAGAGCAGGAAGCAGGAGGCCTTCACAGGGTTGCCCTTAAAGATGGTGGCTAGTCACATGATTGGCCCTAAGAATGGTGCCGAACAACCAGTGAAAGGCAGATTTGGAAATGGTATCAGGCTGTCATGATGTCCAGCCGCTACAGCTGCCAGCACAGGGGCATGCATGGTTGTACAGCAGGCTGCAGTGACCAGGCTGAGCAATGCCTCTGCTGCCAGGGAAGCGCCATGATGGCAGAAGCAGAGGAGGAGGCAGCTGTGGGTTTTCTGCTGACCCCTTCCAGGGTCGACTCTGCTCTGTGTGGCCCATGTGGCAGGAGTAACCCAAAACTGGAGGACTCCCCGAGACACACCCCAAAACCCCAGAGCTCGAGGTTAGGGTCATGGAACATGGGAGCGGCAGGGTTGTGCAATGATCAGGATGCTCTAGCCATGGTGGCTGAAGGAATCAAATATGTACTGTACACAGCTGGCAGAGCACGGCCAGCCCAAAGTCACTCGCACCAGAGGGACCCAAAATTCGTCACACTCTGCGGTGGGCATTTGCTTACCAATAATAGATGGTCTGTCTTGAACAGCGCCATTGGGCGAGGGGTGGGTAGGGTTGGGGCGTTGAGGGGATGAGGGAGTGACGACGGTGTGGGTGTGGGTACAGCCACAGGGCAGAGCGCTCCGGAAATTTACCCCAGCTTAGAATCACGGTCTCTGAGGCAGTCTTGACAAGCTGCTCTAGAAGGCTTCTTCACAGGTGGCTCTGAGCAAATGCAGCTTGCTAAGTCTGAGGTCCCAGCGGGTGGCAACAGGAAGCTGGAGAGCAGCAGAAGTTCTTAGAGAAAGGAATTTGGCTCTTTGGATTTTGTATCTCAGGTTTCAGCACCAATTTAATGTTTAATATAAGAATATGACGGTAAGAGAATAAGAAAGCAAGGCAACAGTTGTTAGAATATATGAAGTTTATTAAATGAGCATGAGGAAGAAGGAAAGGGGGAGGGGTACCCCAGAAACACACAGAGAGAGACAGAGAGAGAGAGGGGGGCGGGGAGGGCAAGAGAGCTCAGACCATGTTTAAATTAGCTAGCTATGTTCATTTTATCATTTGTAAGCCAGGCTGAATTGAGAATTCTGTTCACTACATTTCAGTCGTTACTTAAACATTATGCACCATCCCGCCACAGGCTTTCAAATATGCTTATTTATATGCAGCCTTTGGGCTTCCCAAAACTATTATAGAAGTGAGGTGACCTAGAGATGCCCAGGTTTTCTCTCAGGGATTGAGATGCCTACCTCATCTAAGGACAACAATTTATTTAAGTTTTGATGTGGAAGAGCTAACATAATTGTACGTAAGCTATTGATATCAAAATCAAAAAAAAAAAAAAAAAAAAAAAAAGAAGGCAATCTCAGACAAAGACCTAATAGAAAAATAAATTAAATTTTAATCTGAAATGCCCTATATAACTTCAATTAGCTTATTTTTCCAGTGCTTATTTTTCTAAATCATTCATGGCTGCCACTGATGTGTCTTAGCCACACAATACACTTCTCACAGCTCATTTTGTCTGCCCGTATGTTCAATCCATCCCTTTGAAGTAATTAACATAATCACTAACATTATAAGATCATTTTCCTCACTCCAAATAAATGACCATCCAACTGGTGCCTAGTCTCTACATTCAGAAATGCTTAAATAGTTCATTATCACCCAAGTGACTGTAGGGAAATGCTGTGCATGAGATGAAAGGGATAAGGACTCAGGACCCCCACCAGGAAGATGAAACTCAAGAATTAATTCCCTCTAAAATATCTGCACGTCAAGAAGATTGTGGAATGCACAGAAAATACAATCAAATGCAATATGAAATCTGGAGGTCATGAGAGTCTTCTCTAACAGTAAGAATATTTTTATTTCAGCATGTTTTAAAAAATATAACTGTGGCTTACATTTTTATGTAAATTGACTTAAATCATATTTTATAGTATATCTTATGAAAATAGTATAAATACTATAAGCTTCCATGTATAAAATCATGTTATCTATAAATAATATTCATGAAATCTAATACGTACATAAATATTAGAAAACATTTTTACTTTTAGTGAGGCAAAGGTTTATAAGTCTGATTATAACTTTTGTTCTTAATAAACAATAACTTTAAAATGGCTCCCATTTTAAATATCCACCTAACTAAAATATTTCTATACGCTTACCATTTCTTATTTCATGAAATTAAGAAGATATGAAGCATCTTATGAATACTCATTATGAATGGCTTTATTGATTTTTAAATTATAATGCTATATTAAATGTGGTGAATTAGGTAATATAAACAATATGTTATTTCTAGGTTTAAAGATTTAATAAATTTGCCTACTGGAAAACCTATTTGTAAGTCATTACACAGTAAGTTGGTAATGTCAGGTGAAAATGGTATTTACATTTTCAACTCTTAGAACACAAGAATAAGCAAAACCAGAAAAGAAAGAGTGATGGGTCGTTTTTCATGGTCAACATGACCATGAAGGGTTTGGAGTCATTTAAGAAACATCCTTTTGGAGACATGTGTCGGGGCTTCCCAGAGACTTTTAGCTGAGATAGGAAGATCTCCTCTGAATGTGGGTGGCACCATCCATGGCAAAAGAAGAAATGAGCCAAGGGCTAGCATTCTTCTAGTCTTCTTGATTAGCCCATATGTACAAAAACTGCCCACCACTCCTGGCTCCCTGCTTTTCCAGCCATGATAGACTGTATTGCCTCAAACCCTGAGGCAACATGCATCTGTCATCCCTCAAGTTGCTTCTTTTCAGGGATATGGTCACAGTAATGAGTGAAGTAAAAATGCAGAAACTGTTTATTCACAATATATTGGCTTTATATGTATATATATATCTTTCTTGTCTGAAGTAACTCCTGTCTCCATGTTGTGCCTAGCTCCTTGGTTTGCTGACCTGATACATACTGGTTTCCATTTCATTAGTGGTTGACAGCTATACAGTTCACCACTGCCTACACTTTATGAGGCTTAAGATACTTTAAACTCAAATGCAGTGTATACATACAGAGCCAGGTTTTTCCTTGTTAGCGGCAGTTCTATCAGAGAACACTAAGGTTGTCTTCCTCACTTCAAATTATTATCAGAGTTCTGCTTCACTTTGGCCAACACAAACTTTAAACATGCATTTGACATCTATATTCTGATTTTGTATTAGGGTGTAAATCATTAGATCATTGACCACTTATGGAATCTACCATGGACCATCAGGGTAGAGTTTAACTATTAGATGACTTTCTTTTTTAAAATATATTTTATTAATTTATTCATATTACATTTCAATTGATATCCCATCCCTTGTATCCTCCCATTCCCCCCTCCCTCCCACTTTCCCCTATGACTGTGAATGAGGGGACCTCTTCCCCCTGTATATGCTCATAGAGTATCAAGTCTCTTCTTGGTAGCCTGCTATCCTTCCTCTGAGTCCCACCAGATGACTTTCTTAGTAGAAGGTTTGGAAAGATTTGAGGTCTTGATAAATGGATCACTTTTTCTAGTCTGTCTGCTTCCTCACTCTGACCTCTCTTAATGTAGGCTTAGAATACCATAATAAAAAAATCATAATGGTCCACATCACAAACAGTATTTGTATTCAGAAACTGATTCTTATGACCCACAGGTGACAGTGACTCAGGAAAAACAGAACACTCCAACTCATTAATTTAAACTAGAAACCAACAGTTTATCAGGCCATATATGTGCCAATATGATTGATACACTTATTCCATGTAAAGAAACATCATAGAAATCAATACTATGCAAATTCAGGAAAATAAATACTCCCTGCTGTCCTTTTCCTCCACAAAGCACAGAAATGACCATGCTTGGCAGGAAGAGAACATTTGCTACTTCAAGAGGTCATTTAGTAACCTCCGGTGGTTTTGTCGGGCTGAGTGTTAAATCATGCAAGTGTTTGTCCTCTTTACAGTGTAGCTATCTGATGGCCACAGTTACCATTCTTATGTCTAAAACCATTTGCACTCATTGTATCTCATGGATAGTGGTAATCAGAGAAGTTTCCACCATTTGATACCCATCAATCTAAAGTTTAAAGATGTTAAATGCTCATTCCCGTCAGGTTTATCTTGGGCTTATAGAAAAACTGAAAAAAGGCAGCAAACTTGAATTCAGAGGTACAAGTTCTACTCCAATGGCTAGTGAGAAACAGAATTTTTTCTTTTTTTTGGATTTTTTATTTTTTACTTTTTATTTTTTGGATAGATTCTTTTTCATTTTCATTTTGGGGAGATTCTTGTTTTGTTTCCTTTTTATTTATTTATTTTTTCTGTATTTCCAACTGTTGCTTTAGTGAGGAGGGCAAAGCTGCTTCACAAAGGGTATCTGTCCTCAAGCTATAAGAAAGATGGCCAGGCTATGAACACATGCATAACAGATGGAGGTAGGCAGGGGTGGGGTCACCCTGGACCTTCTCAGCTACCATGGCCGGTTTTGAGTTTGTTTAAACTGAACTAAGAAGATATTTGTTGAACTTTAGACAAAATAAAGAAAACCCATATTTTTAAAATCTCATCACTGAGAGATTCAATGCCTCCTTTGTGAATTTTTTAGTCTCGTAGATATAAAAAAAAAAAAAAAACTAGAAGCAAACTGAGAAGAAATCTCTGGTACAATATTTTTGGAGTTAGTAGAAGTGAGATGATGGAGAGAAAAGTCGCACTTTGTGTGATAAACAGAAGATTCAGCAATGGAAGTCTATGAGCACTTGCATGGTTTGAGGGTGTCTAGAGAAAGGAAGAGAGAGTAGCTTGATCTTAGCTGGTGTGAAAAGGGAGAGAGAATGAGGAGAGAAGACACATAACGTATTTCAATTTAGAACTCAAATGGATGACAGGCTTAGCAGTGAGAGTTTGCAAGCACTTGACTTAAGGAAGGAGCTGCTGTTGAGTAGGAACACACATCTCATTAATGGAACAACTATTCCTTCCATCCCATCATAACAAGTCTGCAGGTGTATCAGACTTCCACCTTCTAGACTTAGGCTTGTCTCTGAAGGTCATGAAATAGGATTTTTTCCCTTTCTGGGTAGTAGGTTTCCAGCCTTGTGCGTTCAAGAAAAGTGCTTGCTGTCTTCATTGAAATAATATTAACAGCCACTGAAGAGGCTATTTACAAAGGAGAAAACTTACCATCAGCAATGCTGCTTGTGTCAAAGGATACCAATGCATTTATACAAATTTGTCTTCTTACTGTTTATAGAAGAGAAGATGGTCTTGACAGTGGATTAGGTCACTGTACCAGAGGAAGGCACGAAAGATGCACATATGTCATAAATGTGCCTAGGAGATACAAGGCTTCAACTTTCATTCCCTTTCTTTCTCCTAAGTATCACCTATCCAGATTACCCTAGCACCTTTGGACAAGTGTCCTTCCAGTTGAAATATTTTAATGTAAGGTCACAAGTGAGTGTACCCTAGAAGAATAATGTCCAGCCCCATAGCCTTCTCTTTTCCAAGAGAGTTAATTTCTTGACAATTTAGGGTTGGTAGTTTCATAATTACATTAGTAAAATTCTAAGCAGTGTTATTTCAAGTTTGTCTGAAGAGAGATTTAATTATAAGTAAATAGAATTTAATTTAATATTACCTATAAATGATACAGAAAACTATTTTACTTCCAAAAATTATCAGTATTGACCAGAATGAGAGTCTGTGGTTTCCCTCCATTAACACTCTATATATTTCTAGTTGACAGAAAAAAAAAAAATAAAGTATGCTTTCAAAGGTTTTGTTAAATTGCCACCTTTCCTCCTCTTGAGATTCATAGAGAATTTATTTTCTCTGTTCATCCAGGTAACATCCTGCAAATGAGCCTTCGTACACTGTCAGCTCACTCATTACAGATTTCAAATGTTGTTGCCAGTCATTTGGAAACACGAACGGCTTCTTGCCATCTTGTTAGGCATGAAAGTCAAGGCACTTAGCTTCTCCTGTAAAACAAAAGACTGAAACATACTCAGGCAACTATTTCCAAATGGGCTATCTCTCAAGCCCACCATGGGTAAAACACCAAGGACTTGGACACATGCAAGGATAAAACCAATCTCCTTAACTTCTGATGGCTTTTATCTGGCAGAACACCCGCTCATGCCCTCACAGCAAAGCGGATCCCTCCCATTACCATTATTGTTCAAAAGGCTAAACTAGAGTTCCCATGGTAACTCCCAGCGCCACGAGAGCCTGACTAAGGTGAATAATAGATGGCCTGCTCACTGGGAATTCACCAAAAGGCAGATGAAAATTTTAACCCACTCACATCTGATTTCAGTTTAAAGTCCTCCATCCTTCCCTCCAAAGAGCAGAGTGTGAATTTTAGGCTAATTAAATATTTTTAGATATCCTGAAAGTATGTAAGAAGTTGAAAAATGTAAGGTACACCACTGTCCTGACCCTATATTCTTATAGAATTGACCAGTTAGGGGGTAGAAAGATGGCTCAACAGATAAAAGCAATCGCTGCCAAACAAGATGACCTGAGATTTAATCCTGGAACACAAAGAATAGAAGACAACTGATGTAAACAGGATGTACTCTGACTTCCATATAACTCTGACTTTAATATGTGGGCCACGGCATGTGCACCCCCCACCCACACACATACGTATAATATTACATGCACACCTCACTTTTATTAGGGATGCCTATTCCCTCCTTCGGAGTCTTTATTTATATGAAGTGTACTGGCCCCTTCCTGATTTCAGGCTTTGTAAGCCTCTGTCAGGAACCAAGTGAAGCCAGGGTATTACTCTCCCTGTTCTATGACTGGCTGACTATGACTGTTTTTCACCACTCAAAGCCACAACTGGTCTCTGGCCTGTTCTCCACACTTGGGTTTCTCTGATTTGCTTACTCTTGATCAACTCTAAAAGTTCCTGTTATGGTTTTGATCCAAGTGTCGCCTACAGACTCAAAGGTTTCATGCCTCATCCTTCAATGATGGTGTTGGTTATTTAGAGAAGTTGCAAAGCCTTTAGAAATTAGATCTACCTAGAAGAAGTCAGGGTTCTGGGGGATGAGCCTAGCTGACTATCTTTCTTTTATTCTTTTTAATCCGAGGAGATGTGAGTAGGCAACCTCATTCTACTTCCACCACAGCACTTGACCTGTTCTCCTCACACTGCCTTCTCTTCCAGATGACCCCCCCTGAAATAGATCCAAAAAGATCTTTCCTCTCTAAAACTGATTTTTTTCATGTATTTTGTCACAGAAACAAAAAAATATAACTTTCATGAGACCTTATTTTAACTACGTGTTCTTTGAGAGTGCCACCATATGTCTCCCTTTCAGGATTTGCCTTTGTGTGCAACATTAGATTTAAAAATATTATATAATGACTAACTTTTTATGACATAATCAACTATCATGGTCAAGGGGTAAAGGAGAAATCTAAGGTATTTTTAGGTTTAATATTTCTTGTAAAGAAATAGTTTCATATAGGTGCTGATGCAGTCAGTGGGTGAAAATCTTGCCTTAGGACTTGCCAACCATTGTTAAACTTTTAGAATGAAGACAAGAAGGTGAGAGCTAATACGCATCATATCTCATCTATGTATCATAAATTTTATATACCGTAAACTCTAATCATCATAGCAATCACATATAAATTAGAGTAAATAAAAATGATAAATACTCCAAATCTAACCTCATCTATCTTGCTAGTAATTAAGGAATTGATACACTATAGAAATTATATGTATACATATATGTATGTATGTATGTATGTATGTATGTATGTATATATTTCAAAGATTTGAGGAACAAGTCAGGATAAGGAGGAATTTACAACAATATTTCAAGGACTCAATTGCTGCTTTCTCCCGGGGTGGGGGGGGGGCAACTTTAGCTTCCCCAAGCACTAAGTTAAAGTTGGTTGTTGCTGCTTCTCAGCTCTATCCTCAAGTGTCTCTGGTTCTCAGTGGTGATGAGGTTGATGACCCTCCAATGGAAAAAACAGTCACTCATCAAGTTAAATCATGGGACCTTCTCTCTCAATTCACATTGATACTGTTCCTTTTATGGGAGAAAAAATACAAAGAATGCACATTATCCCAGAAAAGCACAGGTTCTCAATAGAGGATCACTGCTGGTGTCTCAGGCAACATGTAGAAATGGAACATGGATGCCTTTCCACTCTTTGTTAACAAATGGTTTGCCCAGCAGAAGGTGTCTCAGAACTCCCAGGCCACATCAACAGCCACTGACTCTCATCCATCCTCCTACTGAAGATTATGGAAAGGAGAGTTGCCAGTAGCTCAGCTTCCCACAGCTTTTCTCACCCTGCCTTTGCCTCCTTATCCTGGAGTTTCCTCTGGGTCTACTAATTTAAATCAGCACTCCAAAGTCCCACTTACAGCAAGGGGAATTCCTCCAGCCTCCCCCTGAGCCTCATGACATCATTCCTCCATCTGCTTGGCCTCTTTCTACCATTCTCACAGACTTATTTTTGGAGTGGGTGGATAGACATGGGATCCAATTACCACCTATCTTCCCTTAACTGCAAATGAGCAATCCATTGCAGATGGCAGAGCCAGCATTCTTCAGCATCTCCAGAGATTATACTTTGAGATGGTATTCTCTTCTCAACTTCCCTTTTAAGGATTCATTTTCCTTTCATTTGGAATTCACACAATTAGGCTCTCTAAATCTGTATGTTTTCCCTTGAAGATTCCCGCTCCTATTATATTTATTTTTTGTCTCATTTGTCTTCTCCCTTTTCTACTTTTTCACCCCTCTTCCTTTATCTGATCAATAATTCCTCTCCTCATAGTTTTTCTTCCTGGAAAAATTGGCAGGAAAAGTGATAGTATCAAACAATGTTTCATAGGCTTCATAGCCTATAGATGGAAATTAATCTGTTTTATGAGAGAATAAGTTTAATAGAAAAATTATGCTATGACTGAGGGCATTGAACAAAATGTATGGTTGATAACACTATAAATGTGGTAACATTTATGTTTAAACTTCTACACACAAGAACATTATAGGTTAATACAACTGAGTGGGGGTTGATATCTTACGTATATTTCATATACAATTTTCTCAAGAATTAGCCTTTTCTATAATGTATTAAAGTATTGATGGTACACAGGCAACTATTGCATCCAAAACCAGGAATACAAGTTTATTACATGGTCTCGCTCCATTATCCCCAATTTCCGTGTTAGCACTACCTAACCAGTACCCAACATCATTCTATTTGATCTCAGAAGTAGATTTTGTTTTTCTCTAATTTCAAATGCCAGCTGCTTCCAATAGCAAATAAATACATCTCTTGAGAAGTCTATTTCTCATTCCTGCAAAAGCAGTATACACGACTGCTGACAGAGGAACTGGAGAAAAATGTGACTCCTATATAAGAAGAGACATTATTCTCCCATGAAAAAACAATGAAACCCTATCACTTACAGGAAATTACAGGACTCTAAAAGACAGTGTTAAGTGAAATAAGTCAGGCACAGAAAGACAAATGCCATGTGTTCTCATTATATGTGGAATCTATAATCATTGAACTCCTAACATTTTAGACAGTAACCTAGCAGACAGCAGAGGCTAACAAAGGGGTTGGTAGATGCAAAGAATGGTTCAACAGTATAGTTCAGTAAAGGGAATTCTTTTTAATTTTCTACAAATAGCAGAATACCTATTATTGATAATTAATTATTTCAAAATAACTACTAAATTGGACCTTGAATAGTTACAACACATATAAAAAATAAATGTTTGAGAAAATTGGCATATTTACCTTGATCTGATCATTACATTTTGTATACTTCTATTCAACTGTTATTATGAAGTACATAAATATATCAATAATTATCAATCAGTTAAACTTTAAATAAAATTTAAGATACACCTATTAAATAATTATGTTTCTGAAAATACACAATATTATAAGTTACTTTTTTTTTTTTTTTTTTAAAGAGATTTATTTATTACATATACAGTGCTCTGCCTGCATGTATACCTGCAGGCCAGAAGAGGGCACCAGATCACATTATAGATGGTTGTGAGTCACCATGTGGTTGCTGGGAAGTGAACTCAGGACCTCTGGAGGAGCAGTCAGCGCCTTTAACCTCTGAGCCATCTCTCAAGCCCCCATAAGTTACTTTTATACTTCACTTATTTATAAAAATGTGCTGTAATTATTCTTTACACTAATAGTCAGATATAATTATAGCTCTCTTAAAGATATGATACATCCTATATAGTTTGAAAACAGAGTTTCTAATATGTAGATTTCATTTTGGAAAAAATAAATGTAAAATCCACCTGCCTTATCTGAACAGTTAACCTTATCTCAGCCAGTTTTCTCAGTATCATAAATACCCCAAGGTGGTCACATTTAGTTACATAAATCCATAAAGCACAAGATTGATTTTTTTTTCAAAGGAATTTCAATACACGTTTTGCTATTTGTATGGGGGCAAAGAGAAAAGGGTATAGGCATAGCAATAAAATATACTATGATAATTTGTGGAAGTGTCAAAGAAATTTCAGGGTATGTAGAAGAAAAATAAATACTCTTTGGCAGTAAAGACTTAGTTTCTATTCAAATGATGTATATTAAGTTATCTTTAGCATAACATTTGGAACAATCATGAGTTAGTCTTTACAGAGAACAAAAACTATAACAATTTAAAAATATTGTGTGTGTGTACATGATGCACATGAGAGAGTGTGTATAGTGTGTTGGGGGGAGGCAAAGTCTCCATCTAATTCCACATTACTTAACATTTGCTGTGACATTTACTTGGACTTTCTAATGGCATTTATACTTAACAATTTATTCTCCACACGTTTCCTGCAATGTTATTCTGAGAAAAAATGCACTTAGTAAATATTGGCCAAGGATAAGGGATAATGATATGTCAAGGAAGCTAATATTGGCTTTGATTTTAGCAAATCTTCCACTCTGTATGTTAAAAAAATCAGCAACCATTACAGTTCACATGTGAGCTCTAATATATGACTTATGAACTATCCTAGATATGATTTCAGTGCTGTGAGAGAAACAATAATATCCTTAGTTGTTATAAAACATGGCTTCCTAAAATGTCATAAGTATATTTTACTTATTTCAGAGATTCAAGTCTAATGGCCTTAAAAGTGATAGAACCAGAATAAGGAGGGAGGTGGGTAAAATAACAGTAAAAATGTCTGAAAAAAAAGTCATAAGAAATAATACTATTCATGGTTTACCTAAAAAAAAAAAAAACAAAAAACAAAAAAACAAAAACCATATGATACATGTGAGTCTGTATATAAATGTATAATTTAAATAAAATTGTTTCATCTGGACTGACAATTCCCTCAGAAGGAGCCAAACAGCATCGAACAAAACACCTAACCCCAGGCTGGAGAAGCCCTCTTTTGGCTTGTTGGTCAGAAGACCTCTATAGCAAACAGGTTATTGCTAT
The DNA here is from genome assembly GCF_903995435.1 of Acomys russatus. Lineage (NCBI taxonomy): Eukaryota > Metazoa > Chordata > Mammalia > Rodentia > Muridae > Acomys > Acomys russatus. The sequence continues at coordinate 11,876,808 of NC_067139.1, forward strand.
TGGCTCTGGTGTGACCCCACAAATGGAATGTAAGACACCATGCACTTCACACACAAGGCCTAGAGGTCCTGATCCATACCTGACATGAATACTTACTTCATAAGGACCAGTTTTCATGGCAACAGAAGATGCCATGCGATCTTCCAAAGGAAGAAATCAACTAGAAGTCCTACCAAGCTATGACACATATGAGCCGCAACAACCACCACCGTGCCATGATAGCCAAAAGTGTGTTTTATTGGGATACGTGTCTTAGCATTAACCAAAAGCTCTCTCATAGTTTTATTGCTGAGAAGTGACACCATGACCATGGCAACTCTTAAAAAAGAAAACACTGAATTGGGGCTAGCTTATAGTTCAGAGGTTTTGTCCGTTATCATCATGGGAACACACAGGCAAACCTGGTGCTAGAGAGGAAGCCTAGAGTTGTATATCTGGATCCATGAGCAGCAGGAAGATGCTACGAACCACACTAGGCCAGTATTGAGCTTCTGATACCTCAAAGTCCACCCCCAGGAACATATTTCCTGCAACAATGCCACACCTACTCCAATAAGGCTACACCTCCCAATAGCGCCAGTCGCTGTGAGCCTATCGGACCATTTTCATTCAAACTAAACATTCCATTCCCTGGCCTCATAGGCTTATAAATATACCATAAACAAAATACATATAGTCCAACTTCATAAGTTCCTATAGTCTATTATAGTCTCGACATTATTTAAAATTCCAAATATTTGAGAGCCATACATTCTTTTAACTGTAATCCCCTATATGATCAAAATCAAAAAGCAAATAGCATACTTCTAACATATAATGGCACAGGATATATATTACCATTCCAAAAGGGAGGAAAGGGAGCATACTGTAGAAACATGGATTGAAGCAAGATGAAAAACCAGCTGAGCAAACTAAAAACTCTGCATCTTCATTTTTGATGTTGAGATGATCTTCAGATCATCAACTCCTTTCAGATTTGTTGACAGGTTGCCTGTAACAAGTTTCTTTCTCTTTGGTCCTACAGCCTTTTGGCAGCTTTCCTGAGCAGCTATCCCACAACTCTTGCATCTCCAACCTATTGGGGTCTCCAAGACAATCCAAGCATCACCTTTAGGGCCTGACACAATGGTCTCTCTAGGTCTCCACATGGGGATACCCCTGCCACACAGCTGGCTTACACAGCTTCCTTAGTCACAGAGGCAGATTCCATTAACCCCTTTCTTGTATTCTTGACTCTAAAGCCAAAACCACATGGCCAAAGCTGCCAAGTTCTACTGTTTGCTGGGGCTCAAATATGTTCCCTTGTTCAAATACGTTTTCACCAGCCTTCTGTTTTAAACAGTTTCCTTCACTGCTTGGGGTTCACTGTTCTGAAACAGACTCTGTAGACCAGGCTGGCCTTAAACTTAAAGATTTGCTAGTCTCTGCCTTACGCGTGCTGGGCTTACAGTTGTCCATCACCAAGACTAGCCCTAAACTCTTCTTTAACTCTTTTTCACTTTTAGTTAATTCCTTTTTCCAAATTGGAAGCTTAGGAGGATGAGGTCTTGCTCTAGGTCAGCACTCCTTTTATTGCACTTAGCATCAGGGTCTTCTTTAATCTGTTTACATTTCCTGATGCCCCCTTTCTCCTCAGAAGATACACTTTGTATTTTTCGCTGCTGAGATTACTCGGTTCCATTATAAATCTACATAAGTGTGACTACTAATAGCCAAGCAACGTAGTCAAAACTAGGCTGTCTGGAAACTTCCCCTGCCAGAGCTGTTAATCCATAAATCTTCCATTTAGACTCATACAGTTTTGTTTGTTTGTTTGTTTTTGTTTTTTGTTTTGGGGGTTTTTTTTGTTTGTTTGTTTTTTGTTTCTGGACAAGGACAAAAGAAAGCAGACATATTCTTTGGCAAAATATCACAAGAATGGTCTTTAGGCTACATGCTAACATTATCCTTCTATGAAATCACTTCATCTGGGCCCCTACAGTTATTTTTTTTTTTCTTCTAAAAATTTTATTGCTTTAGGACATGAATGAATGTCATAAGTTCAAAAAAACTAAAAATTTAAATTTTGCACAATTTTTTTTACCATATGAGTATATAATTAATGGCAATATATGATGACTAAATGTATGTATAAGGCACATAACATACATAGAACTTCATGTTTCAAACATGCAAATGTATTTTATTCTCAGCAGTATAGCATTAAAAACGTGCAAAGTAACTTTTTATTTCACTTTTTCACATGTGGACTTTATCCCTAACTCTTATCTTTGACTCATTAGTAGTTACCCTCAGGACCATTGCCTTCCATTCTTCTTCTAGTCCAGCCCAGGAAGCCGCACTTAAAGTTTTCAATTGCTCTTGTAATCTGATGTCTTGAAATCCACATTCCTCCAAAGGAATGCATGGTCAGGCCCATCAAAGCAATACACCAGTCCCTGTTACTAACTTCCGTCTTAGTTAGGGTTTTATTTCTTTGAAGACATCATGGCCATGGCAACTCTTGTAGAGAAAATCATTTAATCACACGTGGCTTACAGTTTCAGAAGTTCAGTCCATTATCATCATAGCAGAAAGCATGGGCTGGCAACATGCAGGAAGACATGGTGCTGGAGAGGTGGCCCCAAGTTCTACATGTGGACCTGCAGTCAGCAGGAAAACACTCAAGGCAGGCTTAAGCTTCTGAGACATAAAATCCTGTCCCCTGTGACACACCTCCTCCAAAAACTGCCAACAAGGCTACACCTTCCAATAGTGCTAGTCCTTATGAGCCTATGGGGACATTTCCATTCAAACTACCACACTCCCTAATTGGACTTAAGAACTATTCAACAAGGAAGAAATCATGCCTAGAATTGAAAATCTAGTCAATTATTTAAGACTAGTAGAGTCATTGATCTTGGAAGGCAACCTACAACTAGCACTTTGCTAAAACAGTGTGATTCCATAAATACACTCTAAATATTTGTTCTTAGGAACACAGATAAGTGTAATCCTCATTCTTCATCAAGGAAACATCTCTTCACAACAGATGGAGATCATTACAAGAAACCACAACTGGTCAAACACAAAATGTGGAACCCAGTGCTAATGGATATGTCTCCAAAACAGGCCCACCCCGAAGGCTGAAGAGAAGGAGGAAAGATGTAAGGGCCAAAGGAGCAGAGGATTTGCTGTGAGACTCTGTCTTCTAGTAATTTCCAAAGTCACACTCATTAAGTCTTACTAGCATGACTGCCTAAAAACGAGCCAAACAAGGACAATAGCGATAGGCATGCTAACATGGTCAGGAGAAAGAGAAAGACCATGAGGCCTCAGCCCTACACACACAAAGAACAACAAGCCAATAAGAAATGCTGAGAGAAGGAGAAATGTAACCTGTATATAATTCCTGATTGTTTCATGGTTCTTCCTGCGGTATGTAGTTTATTTTATTTGTGTGTAATAATATAAATGTATATGTTAAGAAAAAGAAATATAATAAAAAAAATTAGGAAAAACGGATACACTCTTCTTTTGGAATTTTGAATCAGAAGCACATTTTTGAATGTCAAACCCTGTCAAAGCAAGGGATTCAGCTCATTTCTTAGAGGAAACACATCTCATCAAGAACAGGGCATTGTCAAGTTCAAGATATATGGGATAGTTCTTGGAGCGAGTCAAGAGGTCATTAGTGGTGGAGGCAGAAGCAGAGAAGAATACTACAATTGGAAGTAGAATGTGTGCCATCTCAAACATGGGCATACGTGTATTCTGCAAGGATCACAGATACAGTGTAGAGAAATAGCAGGGATAGATATGACTGAGAGACGTGAAACTAGAGAAGCAAGGTTTTGCTTGTGGAAGAAATTCCAGAGCCTGTAAAGATTTTACACCATTCTAACAGCAGTAGGAAGAGATTGGATATTTGAAGCCGGGCAGGCATTGGCTCAGTGCTGCCATTATATGGCTGTTTCTAACACATATAACAGCCTGGATGCTATTAACACTTCCCCATGCAAAGAGCAAAGGAGGAAAAAGCACAGTCCCTGGCTATTTATAATATCACTTACATAGCTTCTGTTATTCCTAAATAACTGCCATCTGAAAATATCAAATTGAAAGTTTCAAGCATAAATTTTTAGTACATATTTTATTATAATTTATTTACATTAGGACTCAATTAAAATCCCCTTGACCTTATTTTCCTTTTCTCTCCCTCCCTCCCTCACATACATTTTTATGAGTTTTAAATTGCACAGTACCATTTTTAATAGCAAGATGAAGCTCTATACCTTCCTCTTCTGTCCTGCCCAGGACATGTCTAATCTCTTGGTCTCATGTATTCATATCCTATAAACTACCCATCCTTAGTAACTCAGTAGCTATCCAAGCCTCTGTAGCAATGGTTCCATGTCCTGGTGGTGATGATCAAATAACGTCGTGTAGTTACCCAACATTATATAGTAATGCCCATGCCAGTCACACTAGTACATCTTATTGCGCAGATATTGCATCATCTCACATCATCATAGAAGGTGGGTATGTACAATACAGTGACGCTTCTTAGAGAGACCACCATAACACATATTTACTATACTATGTGGTTATCATTCTTTTATGTTATTATTTTACTCTTTGAATCTCTTACTGTTTCTAACATGAAAAATATTATAAGCAGGAAAAACAGAAATGCAGGGTAGCATGCCATCATAGTATTAGCATTCATTGGAGAGGTGTCTTAAAAATATCTACATTGACTGCTGAATGTGTGGAAAGAAATTAAAAAAATTCTATTTCCCACACAGTTTGAGGGTAATCAAATTACCATCCAATGGCCACGGAAGGCTATAAAATCCTAGAAATACTTATGAGTCGCAGCCCTGAACATTGATATCACCAATCAGTCATTTAATCAACATTTGCCAAACATTTCCCATTAACACATCCTGTGCTGTCTAGGAATAGAATAGTTAGACAAAAAGCCAGTATTCTCAGCTCTGTGAACCAGAGTCCTGGATGTTTTTGAAAGAGTTCACCAAGGGACATAGACTAAATACTAGAAAGCGTTTAACATTTGGCACAGGAAACACCATATACTTGTTAATTATTAAACAATCAGAAATCAAATAGAGATCATTGTAAAGTAATGAATTCAATGATGTTGAAATGATAGCAAAGGACATAGGAGAATGGCTTTGACAAGTCTCTTTGAGAACTGATGATATTTATATAGATTGGTACACACACACACACACACACACACATACACACACACATACACTTTGTGAAGTGCCACTATGGTGGGGAACAGCAATGAGATGCATAGATGAAGTCTATTATGAAAACTGTGTGAAAGTCCACAAGCCTGGAAGTGATGACAGAGACTGCATGTAATGGTCACATGCTTCATTCTAAAAGCTGAGATAATACATGGGAATTTTAGTCTCAATGTGATGGAGTATCATTACACTCAATTATTATAGGTAATTCACTTGGTTTGATATATAAAATTAAAAATATCACTCTGGTTCTCCTTTGGAAAGCCTATTTTAGGAGAGTTGAAACAGGAAGGCATTTTAGGAACCTGTCTTTGTCACCTAGACAAATGGTTTACTCTAGAACTGATTGAATTAATTATTTCCTGACAATGAAGAAACATGACCTGCTGATGAATTAGTTGAACTGAAGGGGAAAAGGGGGAACTGTTAGTTTGGGGCAAGCAGGAGTGGAAGGCCTACTTAGTACTGAGACGTCAAATGATGTAGAAAAATAAGAAATTTGGGTTCTTGTAAACTTACTTACCTGTTAATGTTGTTTTGCTTTGTAGACAGAGTCTTGTATAGCTTAGGCTATAGACAAGAATGCCCAGTCCTGAAATGCTGGGATTACAAGTGTTTCACACAGTGCTCGAGACAGAATGCAGGGCCTCATGGACACTAGTCCAGTGCTCTGCTCATGGGCCAATGGAGCCATGTCTCCAGATATGACTTGCCTAGTTACAATGCCAGTACTTATGTAGATCAACCACAGTTCTTAAACAGTGCTTCCTATTCTTAACTTTTCCAGTGGTCATTTTTTCTTTTAGTTGGAAGACAATCATTTTTGAATAATTAGATGAAAGAAAGTTTGTGTTCTTATTGGAAATTTGTGCATTTTGTGCTTCTATTACTTAACTTCACTGCGTTTCCCTAGGGCATTTTACATATACCATGAAGGGGTTGTTTATTCTTCACCTGTATATCAATATAAACAAACTATATGGCTCTTTCCAACTCTTTATAAAAAGAAATAAGCACAAGTTTAAGTCAATTTGCCACAAACAAGCTTATATGGAAGAGAAAATTTATCACGTAAAAATCTAGTGAGCCTGAAGCTGGAGTGATAGCTCAGTGGTAAAGAGTACTGTCTATTCTTATATAGGACATGCATTCAATTCCCAGTACCCATGTGGTGGCTTAAATCAGTCTCTAAGTCTAATAGCTGGGGATCCAACACCTTCTTCTGGCCTCTGAAGGCACAGGGATGCATCGACACAGGTGTATAAGTAAGTAAATCACCCACACATATAAAATAATAGTAAAACGTGTCTAGAAAGCATCCTAAACTCCTTGATTAAGAAAGGGTAGATGTAGACACTTTAGATTCAGTATGTGCCTACATTATTAAAGCCAGCGTTAGCTCTGTGTGAAGCGCGCTGGTGACGTGATTATTTTTGGGTAGTTTTGGAAATGTAATCTTCAGCTGCAAGAAGTTATTTAAACTCCTGAAACCCATAAGTCAATTCTCTTTAGGTCTGACTAATCAGAAGAGCAAGGGTTCTCTGTGAAGAACCTTCTACATAGATACATGAACTTGAGCTTAGCCAAGAATAGGGAATCCCACTCTATTTGCATTTAGAAATAAGAATTTGGATCAAAGAAAACTGACAATTACTTTTCAGAAAGGGGAAATGCAACCACAAAAAAACAAAAAATAACATATGAGCACATTTTAGAAGGTATTACATGTTGGAACAGCTATAGAAATTAATTTTTTATTGAGGTAATCAACCTGGAAAATATTTAAAGTCAGTCTATTCAGGAACTTTCCTTAAAATAAGTTATTTCTAAGAATTGTGGATTTTCGAAAACAATGTATTTTTATTAACTTTAAATATAGTAACGCATATATTTTAAATAGTTTTGCTTTATAATAGAGTAAATGTCAATGACCATGTGATTTATATAAGAGTGACGTTAAGAATGTGGTCAGAAATTTTAAGAACTCTAACCAAATAGTACTGGGCTGGAGAGATGGTTCAGAGGTTAAGTGCACTGACTGCTCTTCCAAATGTCCTGAGTTTAATTTCCAGCAACCACATGGTGGCTCACAACCATCTAAAATGTAATCTGATGCCCTCTTCTGGCATGTATAAATAAATCTTTTTGAAAAAAAAAAAAAAAGAACATTGATATGCTGGCCTACAGGCTTAGTGTCATCACTAGATGCCTGCACTCCTCTTGCTGGCTAATGTCTCTTTAGCAAATGAGTGTCTTGTCCACAAGACAAAAGAGATAAGTAGGAGAGAAATCAGAATATAGTACCCAGTAAATGGTTCTCCAAGAAATTCTCTTCTTTCATCCTGCAAAGCAGAGAAGTGGTTTTGCAAAAGAATCTACAACAAATTCATTCTTACTCTGTTTTACCCGATCTTGGATCTGCCCATAAGCTGACTTTATTTTTTTAATTTCTGAGTTAAATTAAAACCTACTTCACACACATACAGAATTTCTCTCCAAACATATGCACACACTAGTCAGTTAAATCTATAACATATAGAAAAGGAAATTCTTTAGGTAATTAAATTTAATTTGGACATTGGTGTTGGCATTTATAGAACTTTCTAGAATAGGGTCCTGCCCTTAACATTTTGTGCCACAAAAACCTTTATCAACCTGGTGATTCACATTGATCCACCTTTCCAAATAATATTTATAAACATAAATCAAATATGTTAAACCTAAAATAACAACTGGCCAAGTTGGATTTTGAAATAGCATTTCAAAATATTTCTTTTTTAAATTATGATATTGGTTCATGCAATTAACTGTACACTGACACATTAAATAAAATGATTTAACAGTCGATTATGAAAGCTATAATACATTTTAAGAAACAATGATTGTAAACAACGTGTAGTATGTGCAGTACTAGATATAACAATGGTTAAAAAAAATAAAAAGGAGTAAAGGAGAGAAAAAAATATCTTTGTGATCACTAGAGTTAATCAAAACTTCACATCTCCAGTACTGCTAAAGGTTATTTTCTATGTTTAAATATGAAGAACATGCTAAATTATTTTAATGGCTAATAAAATATTTAATCTTCCTCTTCCTGGGCCATCTCTTTCTTACAATTAGGTTGACTGTGGGGTTCTCTACCACAGTTGACTCATCTATAATACAACTTCTGTACCTAAGGCTCTAAGAGGGTCGTAAAAATGGGTAGTGTAACTGGGGATATTCAGAAGACCAGGAAGATTATGGTTTCTCACTATGACAGGGAAGATACATCCATAAAAATCTCAACATAGCTGCCTAGACAAGACCTGAACAGTTCCAACACATGACATCCAAATATAGTGAGGTAAATTCAATCTATGAGCAATTAACAAAACCCCACCCCTAAATGAAAAGCTATGCACAACTAAACACCTCTGAGAGAGGGCCAATTAATCTTCTCCAGGGATGTGCCCCCAAATTGGTTATCTAGTACCAAATTATCATCCTAGAAACATGTACATGCAGGCAACACGGAGCAGACTCAGTATGCTGCATTTGTATGTTTATTTCCTTATATGCATATGTAATAGCAATGCTTAAAGATGATGAGGCCATGGATGTGGGAGGGATTAGGAGAATATGGAAGGAGTAGGAGGGAGAGGAGGGAGGTGTAAATGGTATCTTTTTTTAAATAAGAAAATTTAAAGGGAGTTTTGGATTTTGAGTTGCAGTGTGTAATACCTTTTAAAACACCATCACCACTCTTTTAACTTGAATTCATTCTGTGATGTGTGTGAGTGTGTGTGTGTGTGTGTGTGTGTGTGTGCGTGTGAAAGAGAGAGGGGGGGAAGACAAAGAGAGAGAGAGAGAGAGAGAGAGAGAGAGAGAGAGAGAGAGAGAGAGGAAGAGAAGGAGAGAGAGAGAGAGGGAGAGAGATTTGTACAGTGTGATATGTGATATTAGTATTAACGTTAGTAAGTAAGAAAATAACATTTGCCTCAGCCAACATACATGAATTTTATGGTAGTTGATGTTATCAGTCCCACTAAACTTTGTGGATATCTTGATAGTCAATAAATTCAGATGTTGTGGAAAGACAGTGATAGGGTTTCTGGTGTAGTGTGCTCACATATGGAGCCTCTTTGGTGGTGTCACCATCCATGAGTTTTCTGTCATTCATAAAGCAACTCAAATTAAACTCATCGATTTACAGCTCTGGTGTTGTATGGAATTGTTTCTGTGCTCTGTTTTGGTGCCCTATCAAAGACTTTTGCTAACATGCCCCCAGGAAAAAAAAATCACATAATTCCATGTTATAATGAAAATAAATTTTAGATTAAATTGTGTTATACATATAAAATACATAAAGCAAACATCTACGTGCACTGAGGCAGTAAAGAGTGAACATTATTTATTCTGTAAGTTTGGCAAATCTCTTTCTGTCTTAGCAGGCATCCTAAGCACTCACTACCTCATACAAAGTTCCCTTGAGATGGTTCTAACAGCATTATGGAGGCAGGAAATGGTGACTTTTACAGCCAGCATCAGGCTGTGAAGGACGGTGGCATATGGCACAATCTAAGGCACCAGCCCAGCGCTTCCTTAATTTCAACATTCTGCTTATGCAAGTGCATGAAATATTGGTAAACATTTCAGCCAAGTTACATTTCTGGGAGCATTTTAATTATTAGATTTATAAATATGTAGCAGTGTCTTGCTTGGGTGTGTGTTTGTGCACCACAAGTATGTTTAATTCCCTAAGAGGTCAGAATAGAGATTCCCTGGAAGTTGAGTTAAGTTAAGGTAGTGGTGAGCAACCACGTGGGTACTGGGAACTGAAATACAAGATCAAGTGTTCTTTACCATGAAGCCACCCTCCCCTTGGACAATTTTCATCTTACCTTAATAGAACGTAGAGTTCTATCAATGATCACCCTCAATAATGACCACTAATTTTACTGAGCAATGAATGTCTGACATTCATTATGCTAATTAGATCCCACTCAGCTGTTAAAATGTGGAGAGGAAAAGGGCTTTGAAACTACCCATTCTTACATAGTGCAAAGGCATGCATGGCCTTTGCAATGTAGATTCCTAATTACAGAATCTGATGGCCCTTAAGCTCAACCTTCCACTAACTAGCACAGGCATAGAGTTGCACTTTATATGTCAGTGCTGGAAATAAATTATTATGGGCTGTACAGAAGTTCCCTGACTCAGTTTGAATATAACAAATGCAATATTTTAATAAGTTCTTTTCTTATGAATTTCTTGGTGTCTGAGTTAATTAAGTGCCAATGTTTAAGATCCGGAGTGCGGTCAACTTGTTGAATCAATTGACCATTACTGAACCTCCGTGTGTTTTCCCTTAAACCTCTCATCATACCCTTTCTGCCCCTTGATCAATTTAACAATCAAGGATGGAAAAACATGCAAATGAATTTCATGATTAAAACTAGAACTTGCTTTAACAAATCTAGTTTCCATCAATGATCTCGAATTGTCTTGTTTAATAAGAAAGCTGGCGTAATAAACAGTGTGCTATTTATTTGCTATTTTATGTATCTCCTTTTGGATCTTTATATGGAAGAAAATGTAAAGGCTATGCTAATTCTGTGTTACTTTGAAAAAGTCTACACATATCTCTCTACAACAGGAACCTGAAAATACGTGCCAGGAGCATACCAGGTTATTGCTGTCTAATTGTAGCTAACTTTCTTTTCCAGGACAACTAATCTTTCAATAACACCTGCAAGAATGGATTGAAACACACTTCTTGCTAAAAATCAAAGTCTTTATGTAATTGATGTGCTAATAGACCTGCAATTATTTGAATCTGTGATTTCTCAAAGAGAAAAAGTACAGGAATGGATAACATCTAAACAAAGCATCTATTTTGCAAAGGGAGCTGTGATAATTGTCAAGACACAACCTGTTTTTATCAGTTATGAGAGATTTTCATCCATTAATATGTAGCTCAGTTGGACATCAGAGAAACTAGCCCCCATAGGAATGTTCTCCACATCTCCCATTATCTCATTTCCCATACTCTTGTCCTGACCTACATTTTATACCTACTCTCACAGAGAGACTAGGCTTTTTACATATGGGCTTTTTAAACATTTGGCTAGCTATGAACCTGTATCTACAAAGCACCATGCAGCCTGACTGATGTAAGTTTGGACAAATGTATGCACCAATAAACTATCACTTTAAAATGTTCCAGACTAAATATTTTAGAAGTAGACAAAATAAATATTCCAAAGTGCTAACCTGTGAATTTTCCATTCTGTGCTGTGCTAGTGCTTTCTATGTGAGGCTTCCAATCCCAGTAATTCATTTTTAATGTCTTCAAGCATCATGAAGAACAGCCCTGTCTGCAAGTGCTGCTGGCTGTCCCTAGATGCATCCTGAGCTCTCTACTGACAATTTTCTCACAGAAAGATTGGAGCAAAGCAAAGAACTCTCATAATGAGGTGGTCACTCCTTTCTTACTTCCTGGTCAGGCATGACCCGGGAGGCCAAAAGACAGAGAGTCCAACTGAGATCACCAAAGAAATGATGGCTGTATTTATACATGAACTTTCCTAATGGTGATTCTGTATAACTATAAAAACTATGGCTGCTTTATCTTTTGATCCCATCCCTAGTATAGCTTGAAACAAACTTCTGATGTGGTCATTTGTAGCGGATTATTAAGAAAGCACAGCTGTTGTCGTACTAGTGAAGCCGTTTTCAGATGGAGTGATAATCCGTAACCTGCCTATGAGTACTTTCTTTATGCCAAATCCCATGTAACGTCTCACCTGTGCCAAATTATTTGATTGCCACAATACATAAACACTGTGCCACTTCCCAACGCGTGCTCTCATTCTCCCCATTTCACAGGTGAGTATATGAAGGAAGGGAAAAGTTAGCTAAGGTACCACATGAACTAAGAACTAGATGCTAGCAAAAAAAATAGAGTAGCAATCAACTGTTTTACATAGCCATAGATGAGTATGACATGTTGAAAGAAACAAAAGAAAAAAGAGGTGGGCTATTGTTTTAGCTGAGTATTTCCTTTAATGTTACTATAATTTTGTTTTAGGAAAGTCATGACTCTACATGTCTCTGACATCCTTGCTGAAAATGTTAATTTTTTGCTAAGCCATCTTGGAAATCCATGGTACTGATGCTCTCATTTCTGTGAAAAATGTTATACACAAAAATAGAGTAAACCATAGTAGGACAAAGTAAAACTGCTATTAAGTAACCATGGCAGTATTTTAAACACACATCTTGAGTCCTCATTACAGGAATCTATTTTAGAGTTTCTACTGACACAGTGAAAAAGTCACTGTGTAAATTGCAAACAGAAAGTACATTGTTCATTAATATAATTTATTTCTTTTATCTGTCTCTCTAATATTATAGTTGCAAATTTATACATGTACACATAAATTATACATTTGCACACAGTCTTGAATTTACAGAACTACATAATTTTCCTCTTGGTTAATAACTCAGTCCCAATAGCTTTTAATATTCCCATACAGATGTGTTCTGCTGTCAAACAATATAAAAAATAAATACACAGCATTTATTTCTAAATAAAATATGCCTCCCATTTTAGAAACTTGATCTCACCAAGACATTAATACCAAATTGGACTTTTCTATTTTCTTTAAGGAAAAAAATAGATTAAAGCTTTCTAAGTGTGTCAATCCAAGAAAAACTTTAATTAGAATCCCCAGCACTTGCTTAGAATGCAATCCAAGTCTTATTTCAGCTTGACAGTAGGAGAGAGAATTCCCCCTTAATTTTAGGCCAAATTTTTAAATTAAAAGTTCCTCAGGGAAAAAATGAGTGTGGTCACTGCTTTCCTGGTTTCCTTCTGATGATTAAACAAACCTATACAATGGATTTAAAATACACCTTCCACCCACTGGCCTCCTCTTTATTTCTTTCTCACTGAGGACTCAACAGGCTGACTTCCAAGGAGTCCCGATTTGAGATAAGAAAATCTAGAAAAGCTTGGTTGAGTCTTCAGGTAAATGTTAAGTCTGACGGTTTCACAGACTACAATAGAATAGAATAGACTTAAGCAGCACATGTTTGGGCTAGAGATATGGGTTAAGAGCACTGGCTGCTCTTCCAGAAGATCTGGGTTTGCTTCCCCTTACTCATGCCAAGGTTCAAAACTGCATATAGGTCTGGTTGCAAAGGATCCAACATCTCTTCTAGCCTCTGTGACACACACACACAAACACACACACACACACACACACACACACACACACAACCATGCACACACATCTTTTTTTAAAGTCTAGACAGTTTTAATATGACAAAAGGATTTGTCATAGGCTCAAAATGATACATTTCATGAGTGATCCCCATGGTTAATTACTGGCATTAGGTACTGTGTGAATTTGAAATTCAAGACAAGTCCCTGTGGTTTCTCTCATTTCAGTCAGGCAAAAATCCTGAAATCTATTCAGACCAGTTGCTGAGCTGTCAAAAGTGCTTGGCCTGAAAATAAATAGATCTTTGGCCAGGAAGCCTGCAGTTGGGAAGGGTGGAAATATCTTTGAGGATGTGAAGTGGGAAAATATAAGTTGAATTGACTCACATTGTGGCTAACATTGAAGGCACTACAGTTGAAAAGAGATACCTCCGCCTAACTGGAGTTATTGTTCCAGTGGTATACTCTTACCAGCAACCAGACCTACTGGCAACATCTTTGCAAGGCCTGGGGACTGAATATATAAAAATAGAAATCAATTGAACAATATGACAAATAGATGATGATCATTTCCTATGTCATTTTTAACAGTATATAGTTTTATTTGAATGAAGTTCAGGGACAAAGGAAGAATTATTGCATTGTTTTAGTTAGGGTTTCATTTGCTCTAATGATACACCATAACCAAAAACAAGCAGGAGAGGAAAGCGTTTGTTCCTTATACTTACACATTGTAGTCTATCTTTGAAGGAAGTCAGTAAAGGAACAGGGCAGGAACCTAGAGGCAGGAGCTGACACAGAAGACATAGACAGGTGCTGCTTACTGGCTTGCTCCTCAGCACTGGAGCCAAGCTGAGACCTTACATCTGATACACAAGCATAAAACGTTGAGAAAGAAAGATAAATAGGACAGGCATGGGCTTTTGAAACTTCAAAATCCATCCCCAGTGACATACCCCTCCAGCAAGGTCACTTCCTAAGCCTTCCTAAACTATTCCACCAACTGGAAACCAAGCATTCAAATATAGGAGCCTATAGGGGCCATTCTCATTCAGACTACAACATACATTAATACAGATATTTGCATGTTATATCCTAGGGGTGATAATGATTGAAAGAATTAACAATGACAGGGGGACTGGAGAGATGGCTCAGAGGATAAGAACACTGGTTGCTCTTCCAGAAGTCCTGAGTTCAATTCCCAGCAACCACATGGTGGCTCACAGCCATCTGTAATGAGATCTGGTGCCTTCTTCTGGCCTTCAGGCATACATGCAGGCAGAGTACTGTGTACATGATAAATGAATCTTTAAAAAAAATGACAGAAATTACAAAAAGCCTACACATACATGGGAACTGAATAACTCTCTACTCAATGACAACTCGGTTAGGGAATTAAAAAAAAAAAAAGCACTCCCTAAAATTCAATAAAAATGAAGGTACAACATACCTAAACTTATGGGACAGAATGAAAACAGTGCTAAAAGAAAAGTTGATAGTACTTAGTGCCTTCATGAAGAGATGGGAAACATCTCATACCAGCAAATAACCACACACCTGAAGGCCGAAGGGGAAGAAAAAAAAGAAGCAGAAACACCCAAGGGGAGCAGACAGCTAGAAATAATCAAACTTACAGCTGAAGTCAATAAAATCGAAACAAAGGGAGCAATTCAAAGAATCAACAAAACCAAGAGATGGTTCTTTGAGAAAATCAACAAGATACATAAACCCTTAGCCAAACTAACTAAAAGGCAGAGTGACACTGTCCAAATTAACAAAATCACCCTGAACAAGATGCATGTCCAAGTGGATTAAAGATCTCAACATAAAACCAGACACATTAAATCTGTTAGACAAAAATATGGGGAAAAGCCTTAACCTCATTGCCACAGGAGACAACTTCCTGAGAAGAACACCAACAGCTCAGGCCGTAAGACCAACAATTAATAAATGAGACCTCACAAAAGTGAAAAGCTTCTGTAAAGCAAAGAACACTGTCAATAGAACAAAATGGCAGCCTACAGACTAGGAAAAGGTCTTCACCAACTCTACATCCCACAGAGGGCTAATATCTAAAATATATAAAGAACTCAAGAAACGAAACCCCAACAAACCAAATAATCCAATTAAGAAATGTTGTACAGAGCTAAACAGAATTCTCAACAGAGAAATATTGAATGTCTGAAAAGCACATCCTTAGTCATCAGGGAAATGCAAATCAAAACGACTCTGAGATTCCATTAATATCCAACAGAATGGCTAAGATTCAAAACTCAATGAGGATGTAGAGAAAAAGGAACACTGCTCCATTCCTGGTAGGAGTGCAAACTTGTACAACCACTTTGGAAATCAATCTGGTGTTTTCTCAGAAAACTGGAAATAGTGCTACCTCAAGATCCAGCTATTCCACTCCTTGGAATATACCCAGAAGATGCTCCACCACACAACAAGGACATATGCTCATGCTCAACCATGTTCATAGCAGCCTTATTCTTTTCTTTCTTTCTTTCTTTCTTTTTTCTTCTTTTCCCCTTTTTAAAATATTTTAATTTATTCATTTACATCTCAATTGTTAGCCCATCCCTTGTATCCTCCCATTCCTCCCTCCCTCCTGTTTCCCCCCTACTCCCCTCCCCTATGCCTGTGACTGAGGGGAACCTCCTCCCTCTGTATATGCTCATAGGGTATCGAGTCTCTTTTTGGTGACCTGTTATCCTTCCTCTCAGTGCCACCAGGCCTCCCCATCCAGGGGACATGGTCAAAAATGGGGCACCAGAGATTGTATGAAAGTCAGACCTCCCTCTCCACTCAACAGTGGAGAATTTGCTGTCCATTGGCTAGGTCTGGGTAGGGGTTCCAAGTTTACTACCTATATTTTCCTTGGCTGGTGCCATAGTTTGAGCAGGACTCCAGGACCCAGATCTGCTTGTCATAATGTTCTTCTTGTATGTTTCCAGGACCCTCTGGATCCTTCTATTTCCCCATTCTCTCATGCTTCTCTCACCTAAAGTCCCAATAGAATGTCCTCCCCTCTGACCCACTTTCCTGGTAAGTAAAGTCTTTCCTGAGACATGCCCCTTGGGCTAGTGTCTTGATATAAGTGAGTATATACCATTTATCTCTTTTTGCTTCTGGGTGAACTCACTCATTATGATAATTTCTAGTTCAATCCATTTGTCTACAAATTTCGAGGATTCCTTGTTTTTAATAGCTGAATAGTATTCCATAGTGTAAATGTACCACAGTTTCTTTATCCATTCTTCTACTGAGGGACACGTAGGCTGTTTCCACATTCTCGCTATTATGAATAAGGCAACTATGAACATGGTTGAGCATATGTCCTTGTTGTGTGGTAGAGCATTTTCTGGGTATATTCCAAGGAGTGGAATAGCTCGATCTTGAGGAAGCCCCATTCCCATTTTTCTGAGAAAGCGCCAGATAGATTCCAAAGTGGTTGTATTAGTTTGCATTCCCACCAGCAATGAAGGAGTGTTCCTCTCTCTCCGCATCCTTGCCAGCATGTGGTGTCACTTGAGTTTTTGAGAGCAGCCTTATTCTTAATAGCCAGAATCTGTAAACAACCTAGATATCCCTCAACCAAAGAATGGATACAGAAATTGTGGTACATTTACACAATGGAATATTACTCATCTATCAAAAACAAGGAAATCATGAAATTTGCAAGCAAATGGATAGAACTAGAAAAGAACATCCTGAATGAAGTAACCCAGATCTAGAAAGACACACATGGCATATACTCACTTACAAGTGGATACTAGCCTAACAGATGTCCTCTGATAGACTCCACTCACCAAGGGATCAAAATAGATACTAAGACTCAGAACCAAACTCTGGGGAGAACACTGAGAGTCATATGGAAGAATAGGGAGACAGAAGGACACAGTGGGGGCAGGCTCTCTACAAGGAGACCATCAAAGCCAACAAATCTGGACCCAGAGGGGCCTGCACAAACTGATGCACCCACCAAGGACAATGCCTGCAGAGAACCTAGGCCCTCTAATTAGATGTAGCCGATGGACCCCTTATTTTCCATACGGAGCAGGGACTATCTCTAACATGGCCTCTGGTACCATGATTTAATCACTTCCCATTGGCCAGGTGGCCTTGTAGGCACAAAGAGAAAGGGATGCAGGCTATCCATGTGAGACCCCAGATAAGCTGGGGTTAGATGATAGGGGAGGAGTGCCTCCCTGTCAGAGGACTAGAGGAAGAGAATCAGGGGAGAAGGAGTAAGGGTGTGAATAGAAGGATAGGAGCAAGTTATAAAAATTAAAAAATTAAAAACCTAAAGGAATAATATATTAAAGAAGACAAAGGTAAAATATATTTTTATTAAAGGTAGAGTTAAATGTGAAAATAAAAGCTTGCTCATATTTTCAAAATGTTTTCCTTCTAAGATTTTAAAATATATATAAATGTAAAATTACAAATTAGAAAAAAGAATATCTAACCATTGAGATGTAATATGAATAAATTAATAAAATAAAATAAAAATAATTTTAAAAAAGAAAGAAAAAAGAAATCAGCAGCATAAATAAAATGTTTTAAATAAAGTTGACTTTATAATTTTAAGAATTTAGTAGTTTCAGTTGCATAAAACAATTCCCATTTTATCATTCAACATAAACAACCATACCTTTTGTATTGGGTTCATGCTTTGTGTATACACAGTGTATATGCATGCCTTGGTGTATATACATATAACCCTTTGCATCAGGGGTGGGCTTTTTTGGAACTCTTCATTACATCCAAGATCTACAGATGCTCATGTCTGTGCTGTAAAATTGTATAGTGATTACATAACCTCCTTACATTTCCACATTCAGCACAACTTCTTCCTAGAGTGCTAATGATGCCTAATAACATATAAATGGTATTAGTGTCTATATTTAATTGTTTAGGAAATAATAATAAGAAAATAATCTGTCTGTAATATTGTTCAAGTATATTTTGTTCTCTAAAGTACAATATCTGTAATGGGAGGCAATCTGCAGAAAGGGAGAAAGATGGGGCTGTGGAGGGACAGGAAGAAGGAGAGAATTTTTAAAGTCACATAAATATTTAAATCTTTAAAATACTCTCCAACCTTCATGTATATATTCTGAGGCCAGGTACCCTAATTCTTGTGTGCTTTGTAGTCTACCAACCTGAACAAAAGGAAGAATAATTAAGTGGATGCTGTCTTGATTGCATTTGAGAACTGTCCTTTCCTAAGTGTGAATGCTGTGTGTATATTCACCAGACATTTAAAATACTTCATATGTATTTTGGAAGAAGACCATTACTTCCAGTTTCTGCTCTAAAGTTCTCACCGTTTTTGAAGCAGATTTGTTTCCAGCCCTGGCAGAGGCCCATCTGTAGCCCTTCCCAGCATGTGGACTTCATTGTTTCTACTCTAGATGCCAGATGTGAAGAAGTGTCTGGGTGTTTTGGATGACGTGCTGACCCGAGAGAGTATGTGTGTTAAAACTTGCGCACAGAAGTGGCCTTGTATTCGCCATATATTTTACCAGTTTGTGTTACCGGGAAACAAAAGCATTCTAATGTGTGGGCCCTAAAGGCAGCGTCAAAAATCCCAGGCCAGAAACAAACATGTCAGTCAGTACTCCTTCCATGCAGAGTGGAATATCTGTACCTGCAATACAGTGTACACGGCAGACTCTTTAATGACATACAACCATTTTCTGTTTCACTGCTGTATATTTTTCCTCATTTTCAAGCACTCTCCTCTCTGTCTGGTGAAGAGAAATGTTTTGACTCCCTATTGTGTTTCCTTGCTTCAAAATGACTAGTCTCTGTTTGTATCCCTTTTACTTGACCATTTCTGATTGATTTGTTCACGTACAACCCAAACCATCAGGTATCATTACTTGTCTAAAAACCTTTATGGGTACTGCGACAGCACCTAGGCCTCTGCACATCGCAGTATTGGCCACACTGGGTTGTAACTTTCTATCTGATTCATATGAGGACTCCTTCAAACCATGAGCATTGTTAGAGTTGGTCTTATTCAATGTTTTAAACCATCCTCCTAATACATCAAGCAAGGATGTGACCAAAAATGAGACTCATCTTCACTTGATAAAAAAAAAAAAAAAAGTATGCCATTAACTAAGCAAACCATCCTACTGTCACCAATAAGAATCTGTCATAAACCTCAGTGTGTTCATTTATTTATTTGTTGCCAGAGAGAAAAATGCACTTCCTATAGACTGCCCATCTATGGCTTGCCTGATCAAATCACAGCAGATCCTGGGAATGTCCATCCAGAATACATCCTTCACTGACCATCAACAAATACACTCTTCTGAATACATACGGACAACACCAAATCAAAACCCAGATGACGGCATCAAATCTGACACCTATTGCGGGTACTCCTTCTAAGTCTCAATTTCTTTTCCTTTTGCCAGCATGGATATGAAAAGACAGCTGACGGTAGTGATTCAAGCAGTTTACAAAGGGCGACTAGCATTCAGATTTCTGCTGGTAAAATTCATTCCTTCTCTTTCAAAAACTTAATGAGAAGGGACAGCTTTGTGAAATGGAGGAGCAGGAACAATATTGCTTAAATAAATTGGAATTTTCACTTTGATTACCCTGCAGTTTCTGCCATACTTTACTAGAAATGTTCCCTATGGCACAGATTATCTCTGGAGTGACATCATCATGTGAAGGCATCCTCACTATAATTATTCTCATCCATATTTTCAGAGGACAGAGCAAGAACATTCACTAAGGAGTGCTGGATGCACATAGAACGATTTAAAGCTGTGGAGTCACTAGAAAGCCCCATTAAAAGGCAAATGATGTATCTTTATTCATGCACGTGACCCCAAAGGAGACATTGCCTATGCACAGTAGATGAAAAGAAGTCTCTTTCAAACAATGAAACTCTGACAACAGCAAATATCCTATAGCATAAAATAACAGGCAGCACCCAGTTTCCATTGCTTTTCCTGAACTAACCCTTTCAAGGGTGTAACACAAAGGGAGCAGGGGTGTTTTAGTTCACATGCCCAAACTGAAATCCTTGTGCAGCAGTCAGTGCAAATGCAAATCATCAGCATCTTAAGATTTTATTCTTGGTAATTCTGGATTTTCTTTTATCAAAGGTGATTGTTTCTTTTATTACATAAATTGTGAATTTTTAAAAAAAATGCTAAGGAAAGTAAATAATAACAAAATATATTTTATAATATAATTTAAGTATAATTAAAATATGAAGATGTGGGTTATTTTCCTCGGCAATTTGTGACTGACTCAGGCTGACTTTACCCAGGGGAAGATTGCAGCCTCCTACTGCCAGGAGTTAAAGGGCATAGACAGGCTCTTTGTCTCCTGGAAAATAAAAGCTTCCGCCATCTGCTCACCAAAGCTTTGATTTTGGTTCAATGTAGAAAAACTCTGCACTTGGTGATAAGGTCTTGATTCTTCCTTCATGCATCTATTCATTCAACATAACAATGAAAAGAAAGAAAGGAATGTTGAATATGGTAGTAAATGTTTTGCTCGATAAGATAAATTGGAAATAATTTTTTTCTTTCTCTTGGTCCATGCTTTTCAAACCTGCTTAGTAAAATTCCCATTCCTTTAATATTATCCTAGATGCCATTGTTTTTCTGTTGTTGTTTTTAAAATTTAAACATTTAAGACATTCATACTGATTGGACTCCATTTGTAGTTTTAATCCACAGATTATGCAGTGTGCCTTGTCTCCCTTTTGTAAGGCCACAGTTGGTGAAGATTTTTTCTTTCTCTCATCTCTGTATTGTAGCAGAGGGCAGCTGAGGGCAAAGCAAACAAACAAAGGGCAGCAAGTACTCTACAAGTGTTGGCACAAACCATATTCTCCTGTTGTCAATACCCAGTGTGGTTTGGGCACTAAGACTCTTGCTCTTAGGAAAAGAATGCTGAGCTCTTCCTAAGGCCTATTATGCTCCAGTGTGAGCTGTGGTCAACAGCACTATCCTCTTCCCACCCAGGATGGCTCTGAGTCAGCCACAAGATCCTGAACATTCTGATGTTAAGGTTCTCCGAATGGAGGAGGTTGACCCCCTGCCTTCAAAGTAGCCTAGGATGCCCTCAAACTCCTCGTAACACTCATCAGATTCTTTTGGGGATGAGCATTAGTGACATCTATTTTGGCTGCTTGTCATTTATTTTTTATGTATGCTTGAGTGTATGATTTCACTCTGAGTAATCATATATTTAATAAAAATTCAGATGTGAGATGAGATCAGTTTTGCATGTTAACAGAAGCAGCAGGGTCAGTCACACATTATCATCTCAACCAGGGCTGCATACAGACCTGACCTACGGCCCTGATTGACAGTGGCCTGTTACCCCATCATGATAGCTATATGGCTTTCAGTGTGATTTTATTTCTACACAGCACAGAAGACACACTTCAGGTTGGACCTCAATAATTAAGGCTGTCTAAAGACGTCAGGACCACATAGTTCTATGATTTTCACATTTACCTTTCTCCCAATTTAAATTTGCAATTGTAAGTGCTTGTAAGTTTTTCGAATTCCTAAACTTGGGATCTAGGGTCTTATAAGGCAAGGAACTAAGTCCTGTGTGCTCTGTTGTTTCTAGATATGAATTGTGGACTTCATGCACAAAGCAAAAGATCTAGGAAGATGGCTCAGTTTGTCAGGTGTTTGCTCTCTAAGCATAAGGATCTGGTTTGATTCCTATTTAGAAAGCAGAGGCAGTTAGATTCCTAAGGCGTTTTGGCTGTCCAACTTAGTATACTCATTGAGGCCCAGATTCCAGTGAGATATCCTGTCTCAAAATATAAACAGGAAGGCACTTGAAGAAAAACGCTCAAGGTTGACCTCTGATTTCCACAGGTATAGGCATATATAGTACACACCCACCTTCCCCGCCTCCAGACACAAATAAAGTCATGGTGCCTTATATGTACTAAGCATGTACGTCTCTCCTTCAGAATCCATGCTCAGATACAAGATATGCAAACTCTCATGGAAAACTTTGTGGTTTAGATTTAGGGAATGAGTTATCCCAGTCACTAGATAAAACTGTTTTCTAGAAAAAGAGATCGCTATACCATATGAGATGGGCTCCCCTAAGGCTGCTAGTATAGAGAGAACATTAGAGTATGTAGGCTATGGATATGTTCTATCTTGGAGAAATAGATCTCTTTCAATGTAGTTGGAATGCACATTTAATATGTTCTCTGAACCATCGGCCTTCAAAAGTCTTATTCCCCTTGCACATGTTAAAGAAATATAACACACTTAATTACGCATTTTAAAAAATACTTTTTATTTTTCACATATGCATTTATATTATTACATATATATTGATTACACATTTTAAATAATGTTGGGCAGAAGCCAAGTAAGTGATAGATTATGGGTGAGTGTTTTTTTCAAAGTTGTCTTAAATTACTATTATTCCTTAATTTTCAAACACTATTGGAGCACCAGTTACAATCGATCATTAGACTGTACCAACTAAGACTCTTGAGCTGTGATCGTTGCAAATGTTTCTAAGTTACATGTCCAAATCTACAGCTTCCAGAAACTAAATTTTCTGATAAAATATTTTGGCTTGCAAACACAAGAAAACAGAAATATTTTGATATTATACTGCCATAAATACACATAGGAGAATTTATTTTTATTTATTTATTTTTATTATCTACATGCTTTTTGTATGTTTTTGGCTACTTATATCACTTTCAATGATACTTGAGGGAAGGACTCAAAACGGACCAAGATCTCCCTTCAGTTTAGATGTAGGCCGCTAAGTGAGCTCCACCTTCTACTTTGCACTGCACACAAAATAACAACTCAATCTGAACACCAAGCCTTCAACACTCGAGCCGGTGAGGACACTGACTACTCAAATGAAGCCATTTATCATTACAAATATATAGAGATGTCAGATATTCTGTAACTTGGCACAATTTATGAAAAAAATACTACTCTGTTGATTATCAGAAAATTGGCAGTAATTGTTTAGCAAGTGGACCTGAAAGCAAATACAAATCAGACTGATTTTCAAGTGACTGAAGGAGTCACAGGGATGACCATTCATTAGGCACATGGTTGAAGACTGGACCACCACCCACAGTCAGCATCACTTCCTAACTACACAGACCATTTTCCAGATTTCAACTCCACTTAAAAAAAATACTATCATACTGTCATTGTCTTTGTCTTTAGCCTTGACTTTCACACATGGTTTGAGCTATTCCCTAACTGAGATGAAACTAAAAGATTTTTACATTGTTTATGATATATTTTACATACTAAGAAAAGCCAAAAGTGATTCAGGAGGCCTACTTAGAAAATGTATTGACTGCACTCTTGTTAATCCTAAAGATGGGAGGAGAAAGACCACCAACCAAAGTCATCATGGCCGAGTTAACTAAAACAAGCATTTTCACTCATGTACAAAGGCTGCCTCTCCTAAGGCAGATTTTTTGGGGTCAACATTGGACTTGAGGAAGACAATGTTTCTAAAAGCTCAGGGGATGGGGTTTCCAAATGGGCCCTTACAGGAGCAAAACATAAGTGTAACAAGTTAGTCAAAATAAACTCCTGAAACAAAGACATGTTTGCAAGGTGGGCATAGCAAGGTAGTCATAACAGGCAGTCCTATGTGGTCATATATCATTTTGAAACAAAGATAGGTTGCAAGATTGTCATTAAAAACTTTTTGAAATAAAGACATGGTTGCCATTTCTTGAAAGAGACAGTGAAGAATCAACGTTTGCAATTAGGGTTATAGGTGGGGCATAGCCCAATCCATAAGAAATAGAGGTTTAGTCATAAACAGAAATGAACCTAGTTGGTCTTTACTATAAAATATGTTTTAAGCCTAAGTTGGTGGCATGCTGGTTTATCATCATCTGTGAGTACTTAAATTATAATTTGTTTTCTTATCTTGAAAATATGTTTTTCTCATATAATATATACTGATGGTGGTTTTCCCTCCCTCTACTCCTCCCAGTAGCTTCCCACCTCTCCTCCTGCTTTATTCCATCCCTTTATGGCTCTCAGAAAATAAACATGCTTCTAAAAATTATGATGATATGATAAAAACCTAACATATCATAGTAGGAAAAAAACAAACAGAAGAAAAAGAGCTTAAAAGAAGGCACAAGAAACAAATGTGCCTCAGAGACCTACTAGTTCATACACTCAGTTCATACATATACAGATGTGTGTGTCTAAAATTAA
Organism: Acomys russatus; assembly: GCF_903995435.1. NCBI lineage: Eukaryota > Metazoa > Chordata > Mammalia > Rodentia > Muridae > Acomys > Acomys russatus. The sequence continues at coordinate 11,901,518 of NC_067139.1, forward strand.
ATTAAATTAAATTAAAATTAGAATAAGATAAAATTTTTAAAAACATAAAAAGTCCCGATAGGAAAGAAAAGAAGGAACATCCAAAACACCTTTGAACTTGTTTTCTGGGCGTGCAGTCTACCATTAAGAATAGTTTGTGTTCCCAGTGAGACTCCATTAGAGAAAAAAAAGCAATATTTCATTTGTGATTAGTTATCAATTGAAAATTGCTTCTGAGATAGGGATGGGGGCATGTATCTGCTTCTTTTTTTTTTTTTTAGCTCTAGGACCCTATTTGTGGCAGATACCTGTAGGACCTGTAGATGCTGGCTCAGTGTGAGTTCATATGTGTTGATTTAGGGAGTCCTACTTTTCTTGGTGTTCTTTATCTCCTCTCGTTGTTACATTTTCCTACCTTTTTTTTTTTACAGGGTTCCTCAAACCCTGATGGGAGGAGTTTGATGGAGATATCCCATTAAGTCTAAGAGTTCCAAGGTCTCTCACTCTTTGCCTGTTGTCTGGCTATGGATCTCTGTATTCTTTCCCATCTATTATAGGATTAAGTTTCTCTGATCATGACTGAGCAATGAGCTGAGCTATGAGTACATCAGAATGTCATTAGGAATAATTTTATTGCTATTTTCTTTTGGTAATGCAGTTATGTTTGGTTTTACCCTAGGTCTTACTCTAAGTTTTACCCTCAGGTCTTAGGTGCTTGGTCATCCTAGTAGTATCAAATATGGAGTAGGTCTTAAGTCAAATCAAATACTTGTTGGCTACTCCCACAAGTTTTGTACCACCATTAGACTTGCATATATTGTAGATAGGACACCACTATAAATCAAGGGTTTGTGAGTAGGTTGGGGTTTATTCCTTTTGTAGCTTGCAGAAGACTGTAGGACTGAAGACTCTTGAATGTATGAGTGGAAGATCTATCTATGTACCAGCTCAACTTCTCTATGTTTAATGAGTTGTGTTGGTGTTGTCTTAAGCACTAGGGCATCGGTGTCAGTTTGTGGAGAGCACCCTCTAGTCTGGGTTGCTTAGAAATTCCCGTGGAACCTCTTTGGCCAACAGCTCAATTTGACGTAATCCATTCACCATGCTGGAAGCTTCGTTTGTTGACAACAGGTGGCCAGTTTGGGCTTTGTTTCCCTTGTTATTTGGCAATTTTATTTAGATCCTCCTCATATCTATGTAGATAGATATCTTATAGATGATTTAGATCTATAGATGTGTGTTGTGTGTGTGTGTGTGTGTGTGTGTGTGTGTGTGTGTGCACATTATATGAAGACCCTGCTATATTAGGCTTCCATACTACCCTTAAAAATGGCCCTTAATTTTAGGTACCTCTTCTCATATTTTCTCTCTCCTTCCCTTCTTTCTTGCCTTCTTGGTTCTTTTATTCAAGCCTTGCCCCAATCAATTTATAACTAACTACTCCGTTTCCCTTTTACAGGGAGATTTATCTCTCTTTCCATTGTAATTTCTTCTATGCCTATACTCTGTGCTTCTATAGATATCGCCTTGGTTATCATTGACTTAACAGCTAGTATTCATATAAAAGTGAATACATACCACATTTGACTTTCTGGGCCTGTGTTATGTCACTCAAATGATATTTTCTAGCTTCATTCACTTAACCTTAGAATCTAATATATTTGTTTGTTCCAAGGCTGAGCAATACTACATTGTATAAATTGTCAGTTTATTTATTCGTGCATATGTTAAAGGATACCTAGGTTGTTTCAAATTTCTGACTATTATGAACAAAACAGTAAAGAAGATCATTGAACAAGTTTCTTTGTGATATGATGAAGTGTCCTTTGGGTGTATGTCCAAGACATGGTATAGCTGAGTCTTGAGATAGATCGATTTCTGTCTCTTTAAGGAACTATCACACTGATCTCCATAGTGGTCATAGATGTGAGTACCAGCAATGAATGTGTTCTCCTATGCCACATCATCACAAGTGTGAACTGTAACTTGTTGTGTTGGTCTTAGCTATTCTGAAAGGTATAAGATGAAATCTCAAATTATTTTTAATTTGCATTTCCCAAATGATGATGATGTTGAAAATTTAAGAATCTCTCAGATCTTTGCATTTTCTCTTTTGAGAATTCTCTGTTGAGCTTTGTGCCCCCTTTTAAATAGGCTGTTTGTTTTCTTGATACCTAGCTTTTGAGTTCTTCATATATATTATTATCTCACTATAGAGTGTGTAGTTGCTCAAAATCTTTTCCCATTCTGTAGGCTGCCTTATGATAGCTCAAATGATAATGTTCTTTTGCCATGCAAAACTTTTCAGTTTCATGAGGTCCCATTTATAAATTGTTATCTTAGTGACTGTGTTAAAGCTCTTCTGGTCAGAAACTCTGTTGAGTATCGTCTATGCCAATAAGTTCAAGTTTATTTCCTACTTTCTTTTCTATCAGGTTTACTGCAACTGGTTTCATGTTGGGGTCTTTGATTTATTAAATTTTGTCCAGGGTTTTAAGTGTGGATCTCTTTGCACTCTGCTACCCCAGGCATCCAGTTTGGCCAGTACCATTTTCTGTAGATACTATTTGGTTTTCCTTTCTTCCTTTCTTTCTTTCTTCCTTCTTCTTTTTTTTCAAAACAGAGTTCTTGTTTTGTTTGTTTGGGTTTTTTGTTCTTTTTAAGCCTTGGCTGTCCTGGAACTTGCTCTGTTGACTAGGCTGATCTCAAACTCACCGTGATTCATCTGCCTTTGTCTCCACAGCTCTGGGACTAAAGGTGTGTGATATTACTTCCCAGTAGATGGTTTCTGGCTTATTGTTAAAAAATGAGGTGTCCATAAGTATGTGGGGTTTTGTCTTGGTCTTCAGTTCAATTCCATTCATAAATGTGTTTGTCTTTGTGAAAATACCATGATGTTTTTATGACTATAACTCTGTATTACAATTTCAGATCAGAGATAATGAGACTCCAGCAGTTCTTTTAATATTTAGGATTGTTTTACAATATCCTGGGTGTTCCATATGAAGTTGAAAATTATTTTTAAATATCTGAGACAAATTGATTTGAACATTTAATGGAAATTGGGTTGCATTTGTTGATTGTTTTTTGTAGGATGGTCATTTTTCCTCTGTTAATCCTACAGGTCCATGAGCATAGGAAATCTTTGCTTCTTTTAATATTTTCTTCATTTTCTTTCTCCAGTGTCTTAAACTTTTTATCATACAAGTTCTTCACTTGCTTAGTAAGAGTTACCCCAAAATATTTTATATTTTTTCATGCTATTGTGAAAGATGTTGTTTCACTAATTTTTTTCCATTCTGTTTGTTATTTTTACATTAGAGAGCAATTGATTTTGTGTGTTAACCATGGTGGCTGATCTTTTTGATGTATTCTTGGATTCAGTCTTCAAATACATTATTGAGAATTTTGTAACTATGTTTATAGGGGAAACTGATATGTAATTCTTTTTCTTTGTTGGGTCTTTATATGTAGTTTGGGTATCAGAGTAACTGCGGCCTTATAAAGGAATTGAGTAATATTCCTTCTATTCTTATTTTGCAGAATAATTTGATGAGTATTGGCACTAACCCTTGAAACCCTGGTAGTATTCTGCACTGAAAATATCTAGCCCTGACCTTTTTCTCATTGGGAGATTGTTTACTGTGTCTATTTTGCTAGTGGCTATATGTCTGTTTAAATTGATTGTCTGACTTCAATTTAAGTGGTATGTACCAAGAAAATTGCCTGTTTCTGTTAAAATTTCCAGTTTGGAGAAGTTCGTGTTTTTTTTTAAGTATGTCCTTATGATTCTTTGGCTTTCCTCATTGTCCATTGTTATGTTCTTCTTTTAATCTCTAATTTTGTTAATTTAGATCTTCTTTAATCTTTTTGTTAATTTGGGTAATGAGCTGTCAGTCTTACTGTTGTTTCTCATAGAATAGTTCTTTGTTTAATTGATTTATTGTTGCATTTTCTATTTTATTAATTTCAGACTTGAATTAGAGTATTTCTTGCTTTCTACTCTTTTTTGGCTAATTTTTTCTTTTGGTTTTTTGGGGTTTTCAGGTGTGCTCTTAAGTTACTAGCATTAAATGTTTCCATTTTTTTTTAACATAGACACTGGACTACCATGATTGTGTCCCATTAGTTGGTATATATTTATATTGTGTTTTTATTTTTACCAAATTCTACAATATTTATAATTTCTTTCCTAATTTTTGTCTTGACACATTTTTTCATTAACTAAGGCGTATTCTGTTTTCATGACTTTCTAAGATTTCTGTTGTCGTTGATATTCAGCTTTAATCTGTAATGCATCTGTTGTGACTTGCTTTGTGTCCAAATAAATTATTAATTTTGGAGAAAGTTGAACTGCTGAGAATGTACATTCTTTTGTGTTTGGGTAGAAGGTTCTGTAATAATGTCAAATCCTTTGGATCTCTCCTTTGATGAGTATGTAGTGACTGTCTATCCTTTCTGATTAGTTTTGCTCTATTTTTCAGATTAGAAATGGTCACATATGCTTGCTTTTTAGGTCAATTTGCTTGAATTATCCTTTTCCTTCCTTTTACCTAGAGGTGATTTCGATCCTTGATGTTAAGGTGTGGTTTTTCTTTGGATGAAGTAGAAGGGTGGATCCTGTTTTCATATCCATTCTGTTAGTCTGTCTTTTTATTAGGGAATTTTGAGACTGTAGATGTTGGAAGAGGTCAGCTAACAGTGTTTGCTAATTGCTATTATTTTGTTGCTGCTACTGTTGTTGTGTGGATGCTGCTGCTGGTGGTGGTGGCATGCATGCATTCTCACTTGTTCATCTGTGTGTGTGTGTGTGTGTGTGTGTGTGTGTGTGTGTATTTCCTGTTATTTGACTTGACTATTATTCCAGCTATTTTCCTAGGTGTGGTTAACCTCTTTTTTTTTTATTATTAATTTATTCTTGTTACATCTCAATGGTTATCCTATCCCTTGTATCCTCCCATTCTTCCCTCCCTCCCATTTTCCCCTTACTCCCCTCTCCTATGACTTTGTCTGAAGGGGACTTCCTCCCCCTGTATATGCTCATAGGGTATCAAGTTTCTTCTTGGTAGCCTGCTATCCTGGGAAAAGATCTTCACCAACCCTATATCTGACAAAGGTCGAATATCCAAAATATATAAAGAACTCAAGAAATTAAACACCACCAAACCAAATAACTCAATTGAGAAATGGGGCTTGGAACTAAACAGAGAATTCTCAACAGAGGAATATCAAATGGCTAAGAAACACTTAAAGAAATGCTCAACCTCCTTAGTCATAGGGAAAATGCAAATCAAAACAACTCTGAGATTCCATCTTACACCCATCAGAATGTGGTTAACCTCTTAAGATTGGCATTTTATTTATCACTGTATCTTTACATACATATTGCTTAAATTTGATTTTATCGTGGAAAATCTTATTTTCTCAATCTGTTGTAATTAACAGGTTTTCTGGGTACCATAGTCTGGACTAGCATCTGTAGTCAAATAGAGTTTGTAGAACATTTGTCCCAAGCTCTTCTGGATTTTATAGTCTCCAATAATAATAAGTCAGTCTCCAAGCACAAATCTCTAATCATAAGTTACCTTTTCCCCTTTGCAACTTCTGTCTCTATTCTGTATATTTAGTATTCTGATTATTATGTGTTGACAGGAATTTATTTTCCGGGCCAGGCCACTTGGTGTTAAGCATGCTTCTTGTACCTGGTAAGTGTCTCTGTCTTTAGGTTAAGGAAATTTTCTTCAATAAAATAATTTCACTGTATTCTACCCATATCAAAATGCAGGATGACTTTTAGTGCGCAGAGGAGGAGTCAAGAAAACTGAGGAACAAGTGTGATACACAGATGTTATCCAAACAAGGCATACATTACTCAGAAGGATTTTAATGATCTTATTTTGTTTACATCAATCTTACACTCTCAAGTATTTGGAGTGAAATTACTAATGAAGATAATCATAGATTACATCACTATGGGTACCCTTGGACATGACTTCACTGTGGCACCAGTGTACATTACTCAGATAGCATCCTGCCACTGATACACTCTAACATAGTTATTTTTAGAAAGTCAGCTTTCGAAGGGGAAGCCTGAATATGGAAACCTCTTTTAGAAGCATTATGGTTAAGAAAGGAGACATTGATAAAATGAAACTATTTCACAGGGTTAGATACCTCTTCACTCATCACAAAGACAACTGGAATAAGACATATTCTCTTTGTAAAGGTTTCCTTGTGTTTTTAAGATTAAAAGATTTTCTGTTGATCCATTTCTTTAGTATATCAAATTACTGGCTTTAAAATACAAGCACAAACATTATAGTTTACATTTCTTTATTAGTTCATCAGGTTCTTATTTCTTGCCTACTGAATGCTTTATTAAATGTTAAGCATTGAATTCAATATATAGCAATTTAGTGTGGGCAAAATCTCAGAGCAGTTGCCAATAGAGGAAAAACCAGAAGATTCATCTAATATTTGATGCATTCTATCTGGCTGCAAGAGCACAGCAGGGAGCCAGGGGCCTTGGTGACTGACTGCATGTGTAATGAGCCGGGCAGCAAGGTTAAAAAGACAGCCACACTGCATGAGCAAATTCCGAGAAATGCATCTCGCTAACACACTTGGTGGACTTTTCCCCCCTTAAAACATTATGAATCCTGAGACACCTTGAATCTCCCAAGCGCCTTCTAATTACCAACAATGACAATTCTGCCCTCTCAGTTGTAGCTGGCTGCCCCAGGCATCTTTATGGCAAAACTGACAAAGGATGGGAATAGTATGATTTAAACTAAAAACTGAAACACAGTTGGAGATTCTTTTTTTTTTTTTTTTTCCTTTTTCTTTTAGGCAAGTCTGTTTAGAAGTTTTTTGTCCAGGGTTTGTGAGACCATAGAAGAAGTAGAAGGACAAAACAAGGTCAAATCTACATCTCATATACAAGGAATAAACTGGGTCTCATGTCTGGATGCTGCACTGCACAGTCTAGAGAACATAGGATGAGTAACATGACCCTTTGCATGAAAATCATGCTAGTGACCTTCAGCATGCTGCTATGAAAAATAGTCATTATTAGAAGGTAGTGACAGGAGCAACACATTACTGTCTTGAGCCAGAAGGGAAAGTGTGCTCAGAGCAAGGCAACATGATAGATGCTACACTAATTACGTTTGTGGTTTAGTTCTTAAGGGAGTCTATTTTATTGGCTAAAACATTCCTCTATTTATGACATGAGGCTACACCTTGTTACAAGCCCCATGTGGCATGGACCTTTGATATCTTCAAGAAATGAAAAATGTGATATTGTCACTTTCTAATCAACAACAGAAGGATGCATCAGTATGCAGTCTTATTGAAGGATGTTCTTAAAGACTGCCACAACACACACACACACACACACACACACACACACACACACACACACAATGTCATGGGCATGAAGGGTTCAGCTCTTATAAGGCAGTCCTTCAGGACTATGGTACATTATACGCATTAAGCTACAACATGTATGGAAAGGTTTGGACATTGTTGAAGACCATAATTGTTAATATGTTCCTTTTTAAACATTCAATCTGGAGGGATAAAGTGACCAACGTAATAGGGCTAGATATTTGTTTTCATGCATGGAACATTTTCGTTCTGGTTTCTGGGAACAGATGGCATTCTCCAGGAGAAATGGGGTTGGACAAAAGAAAGTAGAAAGCTTTTTGATTTTCAAAATAAATTTACTTATTTGTTTTGCATTTTATATTGAACGCTTGAGGTCCAAACTGTGGCTCTGTATGGTTTGGATGTGGATTGACCCTCATGGGCTCATGTGTTTACAAACTTAGTTTCCTGCTGGACATGATGTTTATGAAAGTTATGAAACATTTAGGAGGCAGAGACTCGCTGATAGGAGTGGTTCATGAGGGCAAGCCTTTAGGGTTGATAGCCAGGCCCCACATCCTGTCTATTTTCCATTCTTGCCTGTTGGTGCAATGTGACCAGTTGCTTCCACTCCTGCAGTCTGGCCTTTTCAATCAGGACAGACAGCTCCCAGGAGTTTCAAGGTAAAAAATGACCTCCTCCTCTTCTAATTTATTATTTCTGTGGCATATAGTGACAACAGGAGGAAATGCAACAAGCAGTCATTCTTTCTTTCTCCCCCGTTTCCTCCCTGCCTTCATGAGTACTACAATATACCCACACTGAATTCCATCTACTTAGCCTCCAAATGTTTATATTAGCATGACCAAAATACAGTGAGGTATTCATTTCTCCTGATGGTCATGGTAAAAGTGAAAAGCGGGCACTGGCTTACTTGTGTATTAATTAGCACAATGCAGACATGTATTCATCCAATATCCAGTAATATTTCTTGGGAACTAACGCTGTATGGAGTTGAAAGCTCTGATCTTCAAACCGGAAGGCAATGACAAGGCAACATGTAAGCCACACTTAGGAATTCTAAGGGGCAGAGCTAGCAAATGGTATAGAGTTTATATATGAGAAGGAAAGCTTTCAATTTATCCTAAATTATCTTGTTTGCACAGTGTTTAGTTTCATTCAAACCAGCATTTCCTTTTTCATCTAACATGTTGACACTTTTAGTTATATTTTACAAAATCTTCAGAGTATGCTATCTCTCTCATTCAAAATATGCATAAAATACTGTACTACAGTAACACATTTGACTTGGATCCATAATATTAATGCAAAAGTCTACTTCTGCCTTAGAAAACCAATTTGGACTAGTAAAATATTAAAAATATTTTCACAGTAAAAATGACTCAAAACTGGTAAGAAATTTAATCGAGGAATAGCTCTATCTACTTCAAAGAAAATCTTTGACCTAACAAATATAATAAAAGAATATTTTTAGAGTCTTCCCACTTACACACATACCCTATTCTCTGTCAATACCCTGATGTGAGCTACTGCATCTGTTACCAGGTATATATAACATTTGGCATGAATGAGAGGCGGGAAAACATACCATTTCGCAAAAACTTCAATTATAGGAGTGTGATACTAATGTGCCTTGGGAATACTCTCTCAAGCTGTGCCTCCTAGAGCTGTCTCCCATTGTCTATACCCTCAGAGTGTTGACATGTACTCCTAACAAATGTTTTACGTCATCACTGAGACAAGTGAGTCAATAACAGCCCATGCTCCTTTCTATTCAGACAGGTGCTACAGAAGACATGCAGTAACACAGTCAACGCTCTCCATTGCTGAGAATTTTCTATTCTCTAGGTCTACATCAGAACTTCAAAAGCTGTGCTAAACATGTCTGTGATAAATCAGCAAACAATTTGTACCCGGCAAGAATTTTCATTCAAAATAGTCTAAGGTTTCTGTGTCTCTTTTAGCTTTGAGCTAAACCAGTTTATTTATACAAATAAATTTACACAATACAGAAATAGCAGCTTACTATTAATAATGAAGTAGGTTTCAAGTTAAAGTGACCCTGGATCTTCTTCATAATGGTACCACTGAGTCATGACTTTCTGGGAAATGATTTGAAGGCAAAAAGAAAAAAAAGGAGGAAGCCCAGTGTCCTCACATGCCTACCCACCCCTCACTGGCTTATTGAAAATGGAGGGATTCCACCTTCTGCTCTCTTCAGATTTTGTATTCCGAAAGGTGTGTATAATTTCTATTATACAACTTACTTTCCCTGTTCATTTTCCTCTTAATTGCTCTTGTCTTGCTGCTGAAAGTGAAAGAAAAAATTGTAATTTTTGTTTACTTTACCAATGCATCTTGAAGCCCTAGCACAGTATTTGGCACAGTGTAAACTCTCCATGAATGTACATAGTCATCATTTTTAAATATACACATGCATTTTCCCCATTGTGACCCAGGGTATTTTTCACTGCATTAGAAAGATTGCACTGGCTAGTGAGATGGCTCAGTGGTTAAAGGCATTTGCTGCCAAGCCCGGCAATTTGAGTCCTCTCCGTAGGACCCACAAGGTAGAAAGAACTGATGCCTACAGGTTTTGTTGTGATCACCACACAATGCATTGTGGCACACATATATGACCCAAAACTAAAGTGTAAAAGAGTAGAAAAAAGATTGAAACCCTTGGATAAAGACAATGATATGGATATCCATACTACAGAAATATTTAGTTCTATCACAACAGTAGCACTTGATCCACATACTTCATAAGATTTCATGAACATGTCACCTTCCTTTGTCATATTCTATTGGACTCTGAGTTCAATATGAATTTGACAATATATTTCATGTCTATGGCATAATGTTCAGGATGGTACACAGCCTGCCCAACTTCTCTTCTGCTTTCAGAGCACTCGAGCATCCCTATGAAATGCTAGCACAATTCCTCCCTTAAAATACAAATAATTTCTCCTATAGTCCTCACCGTAACTACCCAAAAATACATAAGCTAAGTTGCTACTAGGTTACTAACTTTTCAAGAAGAAATCAGATTGTCATACAATGGTAGTCTTTTTCCTGTTTTTGCTTTTGCTATAAGGATTCCTGAGATGACTTGATCAGTGTACTCTCTGAATAAAATCAATGTTATGTCCGCACATCTAATGGCAAAAATAAAGGCAGAATAAAGAGAGGAAAAATTAATAGAACCTTAATGCAATGAGGCACAGGTTGGAACATGGATATTGTTAAGGGGAGGCAGGGAGAGAAGTAATGATTGACAAATTCAAACACCAGAAGAATCAAAATAAAAGAGTAAAAGCAGACCATGTTGACATAAGAATGGCAGCAAGAAGAGAAACCATCAGGACACAGTTTTAATGAAGTGTTAAGCAGATCATCAAGGGAACCAGATAATGACTGAGATGAAGGAAGGGCCAAGATGGGAAGAAGGAAAAAAAAAAAAAAGGAAAGGAAGAAAGAAAAGGCAAAAGAAAAGTGAAGGGAGACTCGCTAACCTGTGTGAGCTTCTGGGAAGAATGGTCCACCTGATGTAACACTCCAGTGATTTTCAGTAATCGAGTCAGGCAGCTCATTAAAATTATGTGTGAAAAGATAGGTACATTGGAAGAAAGGCAAGGGAGCCAAAAAATAACTAGAGCAGTACAATTACTATTTCTACAGATGGGAAAAAAAGCCAAGAATGCACAGTGCTCAAGGAGATACACTTAAGAAATACCCACTGGGAAACAGTGAGTACATCCTGGGGAAATAATGAGAGCAATAAAACTGGGCACAGGAGGGATGAGTCAGGCAAAAAACGAGGGATATTTAAAATTGGATATGTGTGTATGAAATAACTCAGCTACCAGTGAGGGAATTTAAAGCTATTGAAGAGCAATATGAGGAAAGAGAAGAATGAGATTTCAGCTTCTCTGGGTATAATGTGGGCAGACTAAATATAGAATTGCTATCTATTTTATAGTGAGTGGTTTGCATTTGGTAAAGGCTTCCAGTGTTTTCTCAAACAAACCCAAGTTGCTGGGCTCTAATTATTTCTAATTATTCATTATGGTTAGTCCTCTAGATTAGGTAAAGGAAAATAAATTAATAGGCATATATGGTGTTTTGTGCTCTGTGCTGTGTTTGACATTTCAAGATATCTGAACTCATCTGCTTTTTATAACAAATGTGCAGTGTGAAAGTTGCTCTCAGAGCTTTTTGATGAAGGAATTTGAGATGACACAGCTCTTAGATCATGAAGCCAGAATTTAACTAAGTTTAATCAGTTCAAAATCCAGTACCATGAAGTTGCTTCTTACATTGAAGTCAAGTCAATAATAAAGTATCAAGGGCTAAGCACGTAGCTCAGTGGTACAGGTCTTGCCTTGCATGTGGGAAGATCTGAGTTTTGATCCGTACCCTTAAAAATAAAAATAAAAAACAATGAATATCAAACTATTAAAGATAAAACTAACCCCTAGAGTTGCGTTTAATAAGCTTACCCATACTCAGATTCAGATAGTATTGTGGCTTGAAAGTGAATATCCATGTACAAGCTCATGGATTTGGACACTTGGCCCCTAGGGGATGATGCTGTTTTGAATTTGGGATGTAGTGAAATTTTTAGTAATGAGATGTTGCTGGAGGAGACAGATTACAGCAGGAGGATGGGCTTGAGTATTATAATCAAGCCTGCTTTGGTCTGGGCTCTGCCTCTTCTTCCACTCGAGATGTGAGGATGTTAGGATCCACACACCCAGCTGTGTGATCTCACCATGAAGCTACCTGACATCAGGTTTTTCCTGCCATGAAGGACTACTTTTCCTCAAACTGTGAGTCAGAATGCCATCTGCCTTTTCCACCTTAAATTGCTTTGTCAAGTATTTGACTACAATAAGGAGGAAGGTAGCTGATACTGATGGCAACCTTTCACTTTTTGATTTATCATGGTTTGGCTTTCATCTGCTGAGGTGCTATTTTATGAGACAAACAAATTTACAATAACAAAGTAATTTTTTGAAATAAATAGTACACATCATTTCCAAATGGCTTCAGGCTCCTTCACTGTGTTTTACCAAAGATGACAAAATTCCTAGAACTGGCCTCTGAGGGCAAGTGTGGGAATGCAGCAGCAGCCACCTGTTTAGTCTCATGTACATAATTTCCTTTTATTAACCATTTGTTAACGCGAACAGGGCACATTCCTATGCTCTGAGAAATATGAAGGGAATTGTTCCTGTCTACATGGACTATTCAGTCAAGTAGTTGATGAAAACCAATACTATTTATATGAAAGTGGAGATGATAATATTAAGGGAAAAAAAACCCAGGGTTTTATGGTAACATATTAGAGTACTATCAAATTTTGAGGAAGCTACTAAAGAGAGACTTTCATAAAAGGAACAAGCAAATACAGCTGGACAGAAGGAACAATTCTTTTAAAAATGACAGAAGGAAGGTGGGCGTGGTGGTGCACACCTTTAATCCCAGCACTGGGGAGGCAGAGGCAGGAGGATTGATGTGAGTTTGAGGCCAGCCTGGTCTACAAAGTGAGCCCAGGACAGCCAAGGCTACACAGAAAAACCCTGTCTTGAAAAACTGAAGAGAGAGAGAGAGAGAGAGAGAGAGAGAGAGAGAGAGAGAGAGAGAGAGAGAGAGAGAGAGAGAGAGAGAATGGCCCAAAGTCCTTGGGCACTAGCCACTTACCAGGACAGTGAGGCAGATAAAGCATGTTTTTCTTATTCCTATTTTGAAGACTTGGCCATTCTAGGATAATAACTTCCCCTAGGGCATGTGCCTCAGGCCATCCAGAGATTTTGCTGTCATCTTTTCTAGGTGTAATAATTAATCACTATTGTCACCCTGATTGGATTTTAAAACACTTAAGGTATTAGCTGGGAACACATTTGGACGCCTTTAAAAAGCTTTTCCAGAGTGTTTTACTAGGGATGATGGAAATTCTGTCCTGAATGGATGGCAGCACCCATGGGCTTGATTCCTGAATTGAATAAAAAAAGAGGAAAAGGAGAGAATGTGACATGAACATTCCCTTCTCTAGCTCCTGACCCATCTAGAGGTAAGTACGTTCATCCTGCCACTGTTGTCCAACACGCCTCACCATGATGGTAGCTTGTATCCCCTCAACTGTGAGCCTAAATAAACCTTTCTTCCCAGGAGTTGTTTATCAAGTATTTAGTCCCAGCTATAGAAAAAGTAGCAACCACCTGGGGCTTCTACTAGCAGTCTTGAAATCAAATTAGTGAAGTTCAAGTTTATATGTAAAAATCAGACGACAGAGACAAAATCACCTTCTGGCTTACCATAGAAAATGTTAGGGTATCTCAGTGATTTCTAAGAGCAGTGTGTTCAATTTTTTTTCCACCAGGAGTGGAATAGAAAACTGTAGTTTTGGCAAGACAGTGGACATTCAAGGCTTTACCAGTTACAGTTAAGTGAGCAGATTCCATCCCTTTAAGCACATTGAATTCTCATGGGGGTTAAAGGGATTTGTATACCTGACCAACCAAGAGACTGAGATAAAAACTGGTGTAGACTGATTCCCTCTGGCATACTGACCTTCACTGTTGTAAGGAATTTTACTGAACGGTCAATTTGTGGCTCATGTGTGAAAACTGACAGAATACACACCTGTGCATTTGATGACCCATGCGTTGTGGACAGTATGTTTGCCTGTGGCCTAGTTAAGACCAGTAACTCAAATATTACAAAATCTTGTTAAAAGGAGGAAAAAAAGAAAAAAGTAATTTTTGCTTTGACAACTGACCAATTTCTTCAGGTCTCGGAGAACTGTCAATCAGCCTGCAAGTCACCATAATAAAATAGCCAGTTACTTACATGGACACAACATTACTTCAACAAACAAGATCTTGCCATTAGTCTTTAGGTAAGTACACTTTGATTCTGCTTTCTGTATGGAGTATGTTCAACACTACATCACAGCGTTTTTACTTCATCACCATGACTACACGGGGTATTTCACAGCTTAGTTTCAAACATTTACAACTTAGCTATGGTGTGTTTATTGTGGCATAGAGTGTAGGAGTAAAACAATAGTAAAACATTTTAATTGAGTCAATTACACATGAAATTCAACTAGGATCAGTATGAGTATAAAGTGATGGCAACAAATTTAGGATGGATCTTATCTTGGGTGGCCAGTGGCCAATCAGAATGAGAAGACAGAGTACTTTTTTTTTTTTTTTTTTTTTTTAAGTACAAGGAGCTCTGTATGCAAGAAATGTGGGGCAGAAAGGTTTCTGTGACAAGTGTAGACACTGAAATAAAATGACAATGTCTTCTGTGTCCTAATAGCTAGTATTTTTTTTAAATGTAGTGAAATTATGTGCTGCAGGGAAGAGTTGACACTTTTGATTCAAAACTGAGCAGGAGATAGCTAAAACCTGGCTGAAATCAAGCAACCAAATTTGTAATTCTCAATGGAATCTTAGTCCTCTGCCAAAGTGATGACTGTGTGAAATATCAAATACTTTGAAATTATTACAGAGCCAGTGCACTCAACATGCCTTTGGAGCAGGGACACCTTTGTGTGGACATCTTACACATGGCTCTCAGAAACAGCATGAGCATGACTGACTAAAGCAAAATGACTTCAGTGGAAGATCAAGCAGGCAGCTTTGTTCAGTTAGGTAGGTAGTCATTGATCTGTAATTCTGTCACTGAGGCATACACCATTCAAAGAAAAACAAAACACCACTGGGATTCCTGGGAATTTAAAACAGCTTCATTCTCCATCCAAGACAAAGGCATCTATCTGCTGGTCACCCCAGCACATAATGGTTTCTATTGTCTTGATAAAATTGTTGAGAGCACAGATTAGCTGCCCCCCCCCCCAAACTTTTTCTCTGTTCTTTATGGGGTTATAACTGGGTTTTTTAAAATGGGTATGCTATTCTTTAGCTGTACTAGCAGTAAGATTAGCATTTTCTCTACAGCACTGCAGTTCAGAAGAAGGTAAGTGTGATCACCACTTCTAATGAGACCCTTTTCTATCCTTAACAATAGAAACACAAAAGAGGAAAGAAGCCACACAAAGAGTGGGACACAAATGCTAGTAAACTCATTTTCCTTCTTTCAGGTTATTGAATCATTTTAGATGATATGCCTCCACCAAAAAAAAAAAAATTATCAAAAGCTTATTCATGTCCCTGGCAAACACAGCAACCCATATTCAAACCTCCTGTAGTCTTAGACACCTTGAAAAGTAGTGAAGGTGTAATTGTCCTCATCACTTCACCAAGTCATTTATTCACAAAACAATTGTCACATCCCCAGATGGCTTTAAACACCTATAAGCAGTTTGTTAATCTATTTTTCTCTCACAAATTTCTAAATGTTCACTTCAAAACAAGATAGTAAAAGCTCTCACGTGAATGGGAAGTTTTATATAATAGCAAAGGAGAAAATGGAACAAAGCACCTATGGTTTAGAATGAGATAAAACCCATGTCTGAATCTTGGTTTATTACTTAGTACTTGTCTGCCACTGGGAAAATTACTTAATGTCTCCGAATCTCAACTCCCTTAGGTTTAAAACAGAAATAATAGTGCTGTCTAATTGGATGGCTGCATTATAAAGACATTGTGCATAAAAAGGAGAGGTTCCCTTTAGAAATTAGCTACTGTCTTGATTACTTATTACTAGAATAGCTACTTATTAACGTCTGAATTCATAGTGTTTTGGAAGCACAATTCAGAAGAAAATGCTTAAGTTTTAGAAATTTGTATATGAGTCATTAGAGTTCAATGGAAAGCAGGAAACTTTTGAACCACAATTCTTCAAGGAAAAACACTAAACAACAGCTACCTTAGCTTATTACTATAAAGTTAAATAAGGCCATACTTCAGAGTACAATTCAGCAAACAGTAATGTTCACTTATTAATGCAAAAGCAGTAATTGAAAAACAATGACCTGACTTACACTGGGGCAATGAAACAGAAGTAATATTTACTAGTATGGGATACAGGATAAGTTGCTAGTGATACATTAAGGATTGCTCTTTGAGATGGCCTCCAGTATTTATTGATCTCTCAATCCTTCATAAAAAACCTGCCCTCCCCAACATATGACTAAAATTATTTAAATTTCTCCCATATTTGCACAAAACCACCAAAAAAGAACCAAAGGATTGAAGGTGCTACATATTTTTACAATAGAACTATGAAGCTATTATACTTTTATGACAAAGGTGTTGAATAGTGTTAATTGAAAGGTAAATAAAAGATTCAAGAGACCCTTTCCCTCATGCTTTACAAAACAAAAAACAAAACAAACAAAAAACTTATACAGCATTTAGATGAGAAATGTGCCAGTTTGTCCTCATGCAAATTTTTTCATCTTTATCCACTCATTGCAATGAGTGCTAATGACTATTTTAGCAGTGTGAAAAGTGGTGACATCAAGAAATAAGGGCTTCTCCAAGAACATTCTTCTCTGTAGGTCTTTGCTTTTAGCATATAAAAAGAACGTCACATTTAAATTTTAATTCTTTGGACATCAAAGGAAGGCTGAAGAAGATTTGTTTTAAAGTAATCAACGGTTTTATTTCCTAGAACTGAAATAGTCTACAGTTTTCAGATCTAAACCTACAAAGGTATAATTATAATATTTTTATCAGAGCCCAAAAGAAAAGGACAGGGCAAAAGGGTTCAGGTACAAAGGTACATAAAGGCAGAAGACGTTGGGAAGGGACACTCAACTTCTCAGTACATTCTGCAGCAGGTGACAACACGGAGGGGCCCAGGTGCTGACATATGGATGGAAATAGCACCCTAAGAAAAGCAAAGCCTTAATAAAATAGAGTTCATCAAATCTCAAAAAAAAAAAAAAAAAAAAAAAAAAAAAAATTTAAAAAATGGGATATGAGCTTGGCCACGCAAAACCTAGGAGCAGGCTCTAAATAAAATTCCTCTTAAAATAAAGATGGTTCCTTACTTCTTATGTCCAAGTGACATAGATATAACTTGAAGGCCTGCGGGCTCCAGGATGGATTGAAAGGGCAGCAGAGGTCTCCCCGGGGCACCCGTCAGTGGCCTAAGAGATGTAGAGGGGTAAAGTCTCACCACTTCTACTGAGAAGAGCAGGCAAAGTCTTCGGATCTCATGACTTCGAGCCCCAAATGTTTTAATGAAAAACAAAGCAAAAGGACCTACGGAAGCCGTGGGTGGGTGACACGGAACTCGGGATGGGGATGGGGGTTGGGGGGCGGAGACATCACCACCATAGTTTACAGACTGACTGCCTCTCCCAGAGCGTTGAAAGTTGCCCGTGATCTTTATCTTCTACCCACTGCACTCCTGGTACACAGGCAGAGGTCCAGAATGCCCCTAAGAGGTTAGCGAGGGAAGTGGGCCACGACTGAAGCCACAAAGTTGATGTCAAGTGGCCTGCCCCATGCCAGGAATGTGGTCTTGGAGAAGGTGAGTGAAGGAAAGAGAAGAGGGGCTTGGGTGAGGACTGGGCCCTAGTAGGTTTCGCCAGCCACAGCCAGGTGGCACTAGAAACGGGTAGAGGGCTCTTCTACAGACACCGTTGACTACAGGCCTTCGAGCTCTCTACGAATCAGGGCCTGGACCGCTTCTTCCGTGGCCTCTTCCTCCAGAGGAGGCTGCTGCTGCTCCTGGACTTGGTCAGGCTCCTCCATGATGGGGCAGGCCTCAGCCTCGCGCTCTCCGCCGGTCGGCTCCATCTCCAGCGCGCCGGGCGCCTCCTCCCTGGGCCGTTTGGGGGCGTCATCGTGCGGCTCTTCCTCCGCGCTCCTCTTCAGATGCCCTGGCTCCTCGGCCTCCTCCGCCGGCAGCTCTCGGAGGTGCTCAGCCGGCTTGTCTCCTGGCTCGGCCTCGGTGAGGCCCGGCTCCTCCGCGGCGTCCAGCAGGCCGTAGGCAGCCGGCTGCGGCTGGGGCTCCTGCTCACACTCGGTCTCAGGTCCTGGCTCTGCTTCCATCTCAGGCCTGGACTCCGGCTCCAGCTCTAGCTCCTGCCCGGGCGCCTGCTCCGGCTCCTGCCCCGGCTCCGGCTCCTGCCCCGGCTCCGGCTCCTGCCCCGGCTCCGGCTCCTGCCCCGGCTCCAGCTCCTGGGCACAGCGCTGCTCTTCTTCTGAGCACAGGCAAGGGGCAGCCTCGACCATCGGGTCGTGCTCGATCTCCCACAGCCCCTCGCTGAAGCCGCGCCTCTTGTTGGGCTTGCTGAACCTCCCCTTGGACTCTTCATAAGGGAACAGGTGCTTGGGGCCCAGCAGGGCCGTCTCGTGGGTCCCGAAGAAAAACACCTGGTAGCGGTTGGGTTCGGTGACATTCTCGATCCTCGCTGGCCAGTGGGCATAGCCCTTTAACTTGGCAAACACCAGGTCCCCGGTCTTGTACTTAGGGCAGCTGAAGCAAGACATGGCGTGTGTGCTCTGGGCCCAACCTTGGCAACCGGAAGCTAACCACTGCGTCTGCGCAGGCCACTGTGGCCAAGGGCGTGTGCACAGTACGGCCATCTCGAGGACGCTGGCAACGCTTCCTTCTTCAGAATGTTGCACTGCAAAGACGGCATTATCTCTGAGAGCCAATAGCTGATGGAGCCTACCTCAGATGCCATGGTTACCTGAATGTTTCAGCAAATGGCGAGAGAAGCCCTTACGGCCGTTGTGATGACAGGACTCCAGTGTCTCCATCTTGAAGAAACCTGTGCCATAAATATGACCTTTTTGTTGTATGCTGGAAAAGCCTAGAAAACCTGTGATTGAGGTAATGGCGAAAGAAAACACTGTTATTCAAATGAACACATGGATTTCTCTGAAACTTGTAATAATCTGGAGTTACTTTTCAGAGCGTTTTGTGGGCCAGTATCTGCTCACTACACAAAAATCCAAGAGACCTCCCTGAGACGTCTAGGTTAGTGGCTTCATTTTCTGAATTACTCTGAGCCCAACATTAGAATTTGTGTGGAGAGTCAAGAACTGCGTGGAAGTCTTGAGAAGTGAGAATCAGCAGTCAGCCTTCTGGTAAGGGTGACTAGACATCAGGAATAGAAACTTTGAATGCTTTTATGGTGATAAAATGTTTATAGCAACACCACCCACGTGGCCACCTAGATACATCAAAATATCCAATCAAGTTACCATGAATGAGACATAATGGCTATATTATGAGAATACTGGAAATGTAGTAGATGTTCTTGATATTTTTCTGTAAGAGGAGAAAAGTGGGTTTTGTATGGGATCAACCTCTCCCTTGGGCACTGAAAACATTGTTGTACTTAAATGGCTCTTGGTAAGCTTTTTTTGTAAGCAGCTCCTTAAAGGCTTCTATTTATATTGAAGGTAGGGTGATTTGAGTGCATAATTGTCAGGTGTTAGAGTTTTCCCCTGTATTCTAGCTACCTTGAGTTTAGAGCCAGCAGCCAAGAGGCTAGCTAGACTACCTGATGGGAGAGTGCCTACTCTGGACACTTTACAAACTCTGGGAGATTCAAGGAGAGGACTCTTGCAGCAGCCAGGGCTGCAGACATGCTCCAGACAGCACAGTCCTTCAAAACAAGCACACAATTTGATAAACACCATGCAGCCATTCTCACCCAAGCCAGAGAAGCACCTGCCCTAGACCCTGGAGAAGGCCTGTGTTTGGTGTGCTCATAGTATTTCATTTAAATAATAATCAGTTTACTTCATTTTTTTCCCAGTCGTATGGAGAGATGCTTCTTATGCTCACTATGGTGCTGCAACAATAGGCCAAATACAAGGCTTCTATGTAGAGGTGGTTTTAGCTGTTTTGTTGTATTTGCTTGCTTGTCTACTTTAGATTTTATTGTTGGTAGAGTGGGCTGAGCTGGCAACGGGAAGACAGGTTTACTAAAGCAGTAGCCAAGCAATAACTTTGTTTCTGTAGCAGCAATATTGAAAACAGGGCAGTGTAGTCATTTCAGCGAGCAGTGGCCCAGAAATAATGGGAAGAAGAAAGAAGGAAAACAACGGGGCTGTGGAGGGTTTGAGGAGTTGAAGATAAGGAAACTGTGCACCCGGGTTGTGGCAAGAGTTCCAGAAGGTGCCAGGCTTTCAGTACCAAAGGTTTCAGGCCCCCTGGATTTAGAGCTGTAGCACTAGCTGTATACTAGTGAGTCCTGATACTTAAGTTTGGGAGCTACAGCACTTGCTACTGTGACTGAGATCGCCAGCACCCAAGATCTGTTTGCGAGCTGCAGTACTAGCAAGTGACTGCCCGCTGCTGCTTGAGGGTCTCTGCTGTTGCTGCTGCTTTAAGCCAAGGATTATAACTGCTGCCAAGTGCCACGGCCAGAAGTGGTTTCAAGCCTAAAGCGAAGCAAAACAAAACAAAACAAACAAACAAAAATACAGCATGATAAGTCTCTAACTACAAAAGTCTGGTAGCAAAGGCTCATAGTTCTCAGTTTGTAACTATAATTCTTCAAGTGTGCCAGCCCAACGAATAGGCCTTGGACTGGCCTGCCATTGCTGGAAGAGTTTCTGCTTACCTTCTCATAATTACTACCTAGTTTATGAAAAGTGCACAAGCCATTCAATTGATAATTCATGCCTAATAGTTATTTAGAGGTCTGTTCCTGTCAAATATATTGGAAGCACAGATATGCTGGAGGTCACAGGCTAAAAATAAAGAATAATCTGAACCAAGATAAGACTTTGAGAATGAATGAGAGATTCTATGTCAGTGAACTTGTCTTACCTTTTTTGGGCTCTGCTTGCTATCTGGATGAACATTCAAATACCTATAAAAATGTGTCACAATACTTTTAGCTATTTTGGAAAAGATATGTTGGTACTAATTAAGTAGTTAATGGGACAGATTTTCTCTCATGGTATAATAAATGAAAATGAGGATCATTAGCTAGTTTCAGTAGAACACAAACTTGGTTTTGGTTTGCTATGTGGCATCAGCCATTTTACCATTGGATAGTGGAGGTCCTATCTGGGAAAAATGAAATAGTGAATGGAATTTTTTTCCAATAGATGAAACAAAAGTAATTTGATAATCCTTATCAAGTTTTTCTTAACTTTTAAACCCTTTTCTTAAGATGTTCATCTGCCATGCAGATATCTACAACTTTACCAAATAGACAACATTGATAGTTGCTGTGCAGAACAAGGAATGCAACACAATTCTCACTTTTTATTTCATACAGAAAGTTCTAGAAAACTAGAAGCATTTAAAGGAATTTGAAGAAAATGAAAAACCTTAACAGGCCACAGCTGAGGGGAAACTGAAGCTGCTGTATACAGAGATCACTTAGGTAAGCCTGATCTTGCCTTCCCCTTTTCCCTATATACGATGCATCAATGAGGGTAGCATATACAATGGTGGTTCTGGAAGAACACAGTGTTTTTTTTCTGGATTTTAGGAACACTCAGGAGACTTTGTGTATTTAAATCTAGAAGGTAGGGGATAGTGGCATGATGCTGTGATAAGCCAGCGTGAAGTAGACTTTAATTGTGGATGGGGATAAGCTATAACTATTACTGCAGCTGGTGAGGGAAAGGTACATAAAAAAGATTGAATTAGTGCTTTGGAGAATGAAGAGGTCTACCTGCAGCCACGTGTCATAATAGGGTTACATGCCCAGCACAACTTCTGTGTGAAACAGTCATGATGTTTCTTCTCATGTAGAACTTTGAAGAGGTAACTCTTTAATTATATTTCCCATGTCCTGGTGACTCATTTAGCAAAAAAGGAAACTAAGGGAAAGTAGAATGTCCTTTGAGATGGAAAAAGACCATTTTGTTCCTTATCTTAAAAATCTGTGTACACCATTTCCTGATGAGCTGGGTTGACACAGATTCATTTGCCTTAGCAACATGTTCTTGAGCCATTGCAAATCTCTTTGATTCTCACAGTAGCTCAATTGGTTTAGATTTGGTTGTTATAAATACTTCCAAATATCTACAATCAATATCTTTCAAGAAGTAGTTCTAGGTTTGTTCAAAGGCTTTTAGTAGATCAGGATGTCTCTGAAATCAGATGTCCTTCTTGTAACAAAGATGGGATTCTAGCCACCTATGCATAAAGCAGCACCTGAGAGTGAGAAACATCTAAGGCTTCAGTTCCATTTCTGGAAAACTAATGATACGATTTAAAAAGCTGCTCAACTACAATTATGAAGCATCAGCAATAACATAGTATAATTGCACAAGAGAGACAATAGATATCTAATTGGTATTTCCTTGTTTAATTACTTTTAAATTCAATTAGTTTGCTGTAAACTATGATTTAAAAGAAACATAATTGTTTTCCTGTGTGCTTTTGTCCTCATTAAAGATATTAACTGCCTCTGGGTTTATACAGTCGATGTGTTTGGTGTTTGAAATCAGAGCTTTTTCTTTCTTTCTTTCTTTCTTTCTTTCTTTCTTTTACTTATTTTTTAATACTCTAGCAGATGTAATTATACAGGAAATGAGCTCCTCCTGACCATGGGTAGAAAACTTCCTACTGTTCATTTTTAAAACACCACAGCAAATTCCCTACCACTGTTTTCTCAACTCTATATTTTATTACTGTCCATTGTCATAACCTTCAAAGCTTTGTTGGTTTCTAAAGTTGAAGGATAACTTCAGTATCTATGAGGTCATCAGCAGCTGCAGGGAAGTGTGAGATGCATTTTCCTGGACGGGGC
Source organism: Acomys russatus (assembly GCF_903995435.1). NCBI lineage: Eukaryota > Metazoa > Chordata > Mammalia > Rodentia > Muridae > Acomys > Acomys russatus. The sequence continues at coordinate 11,924,550 of NC_067139.1, forward strand.
ATTGTCTTAGGGTTTCTATTATTGTGATAAAGCATCATGAACAAAATCAGCTGGGAGAGGAAATGGTTTATGTTATCTGATAACCATTAGGTCATACTCCATCACTGAAGGAAGTAAAAGTAGGAACTCAAGTTTGGAAACTGGAGACAGGAAATGAAGCAGAAGTCATAAAGGAGCTTTGTCTGCTTATTGGCTTGCTCCTAGTTTACTTTCGTATGGAAGACATGACCACCTGCCCAGGGATGGCGCCACCCGCAGTGAGTTAGACCTTCCACATCAGTCATCAGTCATGACACCATCCCACAGACTTATCTGCAGGCAATCTAATGGAGGCATATTTTTCAACTGAGGTTCCTCTTCCCAGATAACTCTAGCTTATCCCAAGTTGACAAAACAAAACAAAACAACAACAACAAAGAAACAAAACAAAACAAAACAAAAAACAAAACCAACCTGGGCAAGCATCATTTTGAGCAATGAGTCATATCTGCATCTACACTGGTAAGGAAGTGAAGAGAGGAGGGGATAAAGACAGAATTGCTAAGTGGCCATTATTTCTACTTTCAGTCAGCAGTCACAAATATTATGAAATATGCAGGAAGAAAAATTCAAGAGATGGAACTTTTCGTGACGCTTATAATTTAAAAGCAATAGATAAGAAACTTCTCTTTAAAATGAATAAAAATGGTTACTGGTGAATAAGTGTATTTTATCTAGCTTGGAGGGGAAAAATACAAGGAAAGTAAATATTTTTAAAATACTGCATGATATTTATTAAAGTCAAGATGTAGGAAGTTGTATGGGTCATTTATTATCTACATAATTAAGAAAGTTTAGACAAAATTTATTATGTTACTGAAAATATGAATTTCATGCACACACTAAAGTATATTTGCATAATAATCCTATAACTTTTTGGTCATACTTTCTGTATATAAAGTTTTATCTGTTTATATTTCTCACACCCACTCACAACTTCACCTTGCACTTTTCATGTGCTCATTCTATATGTCTACTTTATATCTTCAGTGTTTTCTTCTTCCCCCTCTTTTTTTTTTTTTTTTAACTCATTGAGTACAATAAATTCTTCCTGCATTCACATGGACGTAGGGGTCATCCACTGTAGCATACATATCCTACCAAAGGTGACATCCACAGAGAAAAGTAGCCCTCCTCGCCACAAAAGCCATCTGTTGTCAATAGCCTCTCTCCAGGGGCAAAACCTCCTGAGCCCTTCATTTATTCATCCTAGGTTGTGGTGTGTCTTCAATTGGCCTTGACGATCATGGGCAGAAAGCAAGAGCTTTCAGGAGTTTGAGAGGGAAAGATCAAAGCGATGTATAAAATGCATTATTTCTCAGCACTCTTTCCCAGCCTCTGGATTTTTATGTTTTACTACTCCCTCTTTCATAGCGTTCTTTGAGCCTGTGGCTAATATGGTTATACCATTTAGGCCTAAGCACTCAACGGTTAATTACTCTGAGCCCTTTACTGGTTATGAGTCTGAGTTGACTGTTGTCCCAGCACAAAGAAGTTGCTCAGATGAAGCTTGAAAGCAGCTCCAATCTATGGATATCCAGTTAGTAAAACAACAGTATTAGGGTCTCCCTGAGGACTATGGCTTCTTCAGCCATGGGCTTACTATACAAGGCATGGATTACTTACTGTGGGGCTGATCTCAAGTCCAATGTTTTTAAAAGTTAGTTTCTCCCTAAACAGTGATGCCATTATTACACCAGCAGGCATAACTTTTCTGGCAGATTGGTCTTAAAGCATGCAGTGTCTATTCCTGAATTCATCAATTGATGACTTTCTCTCCATTGCATAGCATCTCTTGCCACCATGAAAGCTAGTCAGTTGTGGAGAAAAGGTTCTAGGTCAGTTGTAGACTAATTTCTATGTGCTCGGAAAGCAACATGGGTTACTGTAGCTCCAGTAATAGGGCCTTATCATCTATGGTGGGCAACCAACAACAAGACAATAATCTATGTTGTTCTGGGGAACTCAGCAGCTATATGTTTATAATATTTTTAAAGTGCCATTTAGTGACTTGGGAAAGGCTCAATATCAGAAGTTCAGAAAGAATGTTGCACTAAACACAGCTGTGGTAATATGTGATGAGTTTACTTGAAAACTACTGCCTTAACTGGAATATAGGCAATTCTAGGACCTAACTTGAAAGAAATATTGGGTGAAGAAAACTATATAATTCCTGTCACGGGATACCAACACTGAGGAGAGCTAAGTTACCATCGGCCAGTATTGCCCAAGAGTGTAGTGATCTCAACACCTATGATCTCAACAACTGGAAGGAGCAAGCATGATTATCAGAAATTGAAAGTCATCTTCATCAACATAGCAAGTTTGAGGCCAGTCTAGGTTACATTCACCTGTGTTAGAAAAAACAGAATAAACTAATTCATGAAATAGAGATTAAAAATGGCAAGCACCGGTTCTATTTGAACAAAGCATAAACATATTTGAACATATTTTCTCTTGTTGCTTTTGTTTTGTTTTTCCTTTGTTTCCAGGTTTGATTTCTAATTTGATATTGTTACTCTTCCTTCAATTTTGTGGCTGTAATATTTTTCTTTTGTTAGAGGGCTGTATTTTCCATATTATGAGAACATGCTTTTGAAATGTACAGCATTATAAAGTCATGTCAACAAGCAGTAGTGGAACTCACCCTTGCAATTTCAGTTTACACTCATCACCATCATACTAATGTATCAGGGAAATGTTTAGTGAACAATGTTTCAAAAAAAATAATGTGATTTTTTTCTGTATAGCTCCAAATGTCCTTGTCTCAACTGTTTTTTTCATAGCTTTGAGAATAATTTAAAAATTACCAAATCTAGTAGATAAGTAAGTTATGTTATTTTTATTTAAGTAAATCATCACCAATATGCATGCTGGTGAAAAGGAGGTGGCTCAGACATGGTGGTACTTATCTACCCTTAAGCAACTACAGCTGGAGGCAGAAGGGTCAGAAATTTAAGAAAATCCTTAGCCACATATTTAGGATATTAGAGGCCAGCAGAGGCTTACATGAGCTCTGTGTCTAAAAAAGAAAAAAGAACAATCAAAAAGGCTATCTGAATTTGGATTAAAAGAAAATGATATTTTGATGATAGACAGAATTTTTAGTTGTTTCTTACTTTATTATTGGGAAACACCTTTAAGTTATCTGCTAATATTTTATGCAAGAGATGTGACCTGAGTTGGTATGTGTCTGTCAATCCTAACCAAAGAGTTATGAGTGTTTGTGAAATAACTGTTTACCCTTCCAAACACTGTTGGCTCATCTATATTAATACATGTAACATCTGTAGAAATATGCAGGAACTTTTATTCTACGTACTTTCAAAACTTAAAAAGCATTGCCTAGAGGCCAGGTGAGAGAAAATCAGATCAGTATAAATTCAGCATGACTTTGACCAACCAATGCTGCACTCAGTAGCATGTTCAACAGTCAATGCTACTTGCTATAATTTCTTCACTTTACAAATAGAAAAAACAAAATTGTGAAAGTATTGATAAGAACCACTACTGCCCATGTAACAAAAAATGACTTTCTGAACTAATTTTTTAAAAACATTTTTTGGGGTGTTCTTAATGAAAAAAGTTCTCAGAAATAATTTTGTACTTTCAATATTTTCCAAAATAAAGTCCTTTGGCATAACATTGAATATATAGTCTTGTGGTGTTTTCTTCTCAAATAAAAACATAATAATGGAATAATGATAATAATAATAATTATAAAATAATATAAAATATTAATAAAAGAATGTAAAGTAGAACCACTAATTTTCAACTGCCATATAGTAAACACATATTCTATATTACATACTATATAAACAATCTGTATTTAGTTTTGTCAATTCATGCTTTTTGTTTCATTTTTTTACTTTTACTTTTACTTTTTATGTTTTGAGGATGAGCCTCATATAGCATATAGTCCAGGCTCCTGCACATACCTCTCAGGTGATTACAGGATAGGATTACAGGCACACGTCAACTGTTATGTGCTTCAGTTACTACTGCTACTGCCACTACTAACTACTTCTTCCTCTTCCCCTTCCCTCCTCCTCCTCCTCCTCCTCCTCTTCTTCTTTTTCTTCTTCTTCTTCTTCTTCTTCTTCTTCTTCTTCTTCTTCTTCTTCTTCTTCTTCTTCTTCTTCTTCTTCTTCTTCTTTTTCTTCTTTTCAGTTTTTTGAGATAGGGTTTCTCTATGTGGCCTTGGCTGTCCTGGACTCAGTTTGTAGATCCTCCTTGCCACAAATTCAGAGAGATCCACCTGCCTCTCTCTCCTGAGTGGTGGGGTTACAGATGTGCACCACCATGCCTGCCTGCTTCAGTTACTTTAAAAAAATTTTTTTTATTTAAGTAATTTATTCAGATTAGATCTCATTTGTTATCCTCTCACTTATATCATCCCATTCCCCCTTCCCTCCTTCTTTCACCCTAGGTCTGTTACAGAAGGGGACTTTGCCCCCCACTATATAATCACAGTCTGTCAGGTCTCTTCCTGGTAGCCTGCTTACTCTTCCTTTGAGTATCACCAGGTCTTCACATCAAGGGGAAGTAGTCAAATAGAGGACATCATAGTTTATGTCCGAGCCAGTCCATACTCTCCACACAATTGTGGAGAATGTGCTGTCCATTTGGCTATATCTGGATAGGGATTCTAGGTTTACTGCATGCATTGTCCTTGGTTTGTACAGTAGTTTGAGCTGACCCTCCTGGGTCTAGATATGACAGCCTTAATGGTCTTCTTGTAGGTTTCTAGGACCCTCTGGATCCTTCTATTTCCCCATTCTTCCTTACCTCTCTCACCTAGAGTCTGGTTAGGCAGTCCCAGTATCTATCTCAATCTCCGGCTAAGTGAAGACTTTCAGAAGACATCTCTGTTGGGCTAGTGTCCAATTATAAGTGAGTATTTGCCGTGTGTATCTTTCTGGGTTAACCCACTCAGGATGATCTTTTTCTCACCCATGTTCCTCCCTCTTTGCTTTTGAGTTGCTTACTAGATTATAAGTACATTTAATAGTTATATATTATTAAAAGACCTCAAGAAATATATATAAAATACAACCTGTGATCACCCTGATGGTTTAGGTAAGAGAGTAATTTATCGTATAATAAAATATTCAGTCTGTTATAAGACCTGATTACTTAGGCAGTCCCAGAAGTGAGTGGACAAAACTCTACACCCTTTGAAACAACTTTAATGTTCAAAGTTTTTGCAGTTACAATCTTAGTTTACATGCATCATTGGATAAAAGGATGTCTGGAGGTATTTTAGTGAACCTCAATTTCTGAATTTAAAAATAAAATATATCTGTCAAAGAACAGTTAATTTGATGATCTATGATTATGATAAAATTAATAAAGAAGCCAAATCAAAAAATATCTTAAATAATACCAATATAGATGTCATGTATCTTCAAAGCAAATATTTTAAAAAGGTGTTTAATGTATTTAAAGATAGTATTTCTGTTTAGTAAGCTAAGTATAACTTTAAGCTCTATTCCTATGGGAGAATTTTAGTTTAATTTTCCACAGGGACATATATCCTGAGTATTGACCAGTTGTTTCCTCTCACATAGCCAGTGCTTTTGCTTATAGTGGCAACAACATTTGTAAGTTTTCATTTAAAACTGAATTTCAAAAGCTTAAAGATTAAACTAAAGAAAGGACATTAATAATGAATGATAATGATGCCTTTGTGAATTATAATTTACAATGTTATTTTATCTTTACTACTTTTAGCTGCTGCCTGCATTTTCAATATAACTGGAAAAATGATAAGAGCATATAGCTTTTTATATTGTTAAACATTGTTTGTTTTTGTTGAGTTTTCTCCAATTTGTTTTCTTCTATTTACCCCACAGGACTTCTATGAGTTTTGGGGGAGTTTTTTAGCTGCCTGTGTATAAAACAATAAGAATTGAAATCTAGAATACAATGCATCTTTTAGGACAGCATTTCTACTATTCAATAACATCCTGGTGGTTATAGTGTGCCCAGTGGAGAGCTAAGTACCGTGGGAAAGACAAAATTGTGGTCGATAAGATATTAATCATTTGCTTTTGTGTGTGATTATCTCATCTGCTTTTAGTATGTGTCTACATGCACGTGGGTATACAGGCAGGAGGTTTATTACATTGGTTTCTTCCTAAATTGGTCTTCCTCTTATTTTTTGAGGCAAGGTCTCATGAATTGATTTTCTCTTTCTCTCCAGGCCTGATCCTTTACAGTTTTAAACATTATTTTTGTTCTATGTGAAGTTTTAAATTTTATCTGTACATTATTTCCAAAGATATAATATAAATGTAAGTAGCTTAGTTTTGTTAAGTACTTCCATGTAATTTGCTCCTTACATTGCTGCATTGTGTATCTCCTTCTAATAGAAATATATGAAAATTTAACCAAAAGCTATGCTATTCAAGACTTGTGAATTTCCTTTAAGTTCTGTGTGTGCTGTATGTATTTCACTGCCATATTAAGTATGTCCATTGTTCCTCATGTTGTTCTGATCCCAGGAGAATGTTCATCTGATTAGGGGGAACACATTAGGCTTTTTTGCCTTAACTTCTGGTTTTAGTGTACTAGAGATTCTTGGTGAATATTGTTGGAGTATCCTATTCTTTAACTTTTATTATCATCTTCTTTACTTATATTTTTTAGCTCAGCAGAGAGGTACATTATTTTCTTTTCTTCTCATTATTTATTTAATCACTCTATAGCCTGATCAGAGTCCCCCCTCTTCTCCTCCCAGCCCCACCCACACACCTCCCTCCCATCATTCTGCCCTTCCCTTCTGCTCAGTGAAGGGCAGGCCTGCCCTGAGTACCAACCCACCATGGCACATCAAGTTTCCGCAGGTCCTCCCTCCTATTGAAGCCAGAAAAGGCAGCCCAGCTAGGAGAAAGGGATCCAAAGGCAGGCAAAAGAGTTAGAGATAACCTCTACAGTAACAATTATTATTGACCCTCATGATGACCAAGCTGCACATCTGCTACATATGTGTAGGGGGCCTGGGCCTAGCTCATGCATGCTCTTTGGTTGGAGGTTCAGTCCCTGTGAGGCCCCATGAACCCAGGTTAGTTTATTGTATAGTTCTTCCTGTGGTATTCTTGACATGTCTAGCTTTCTCAATCCTTCCTCCCTCTCTCTTTTCCACAAGACTCCAAAGCTTCATCTATTGTTTGTCTGTGCGTCTCTGCATCTGTTGCCATCAGCTGCTGGATGGAACCTCTCAGAAGACATTTATTCTAAGTTCCTATGTACAATCCTTGCAGAGTATCATTAGTAGTGACTGAGGTTGGCTCTTTCCCATGGAGTGGGTCTCAAGATGTGCCAGTCATTAACTGGCCATTCCCTAAATCTCTCTGCTCATCTTTATCCCTGAACTTCTTGTAGGCAAGACACATTTTGGGTTGAAAGTCTTATGGTGGGTTGGTGTCCCTCTCTTTCCACTGGTACATTGTTTTAAATTCTAGCATACATGAGGAGAATTTAATATTTTGAGTACCGTATGACACACTCTATATCTATATCTCTGTTTTGTGATTTGAGCCCACCATATCTTTGTACAGGGCTTTGATTTTTGTCTTCCTCCCACTCTACTTTTCTATATTTTTTCTGGATTGATACTATGTCTGTAATTCCTACCCCTCAGGTGGTAAAGGCAGGAAGGTTACAAGTTTAAAGTACTTTTGTGCTACATAATATATTGAGTGATGTCCTCACATCTATCCCAATCTCCTAGTAAATGAAGACTTTCAAGGGACATGCCTTTTGGGCTAGTGCCCAATTGTAAGTGAGTAAATACCATGTGAGTCTTTCTGCTTCTGGGTTAACTCACTTCTTATGATCATTTCTAGTCCCATCCATTTGTCTGCAAATTTTGGGAATTCCTTGTTTTTAATAGCTGAGTTTTATTCCATAGTGTAAACGTACCACAGTTTCTTTATCCATTCTTCAACTGAGGGACACTTAGGATGTTTCCAGGTTCTGACTATTATGAATAAGGTTGCTATGAACATGGTTGAGCATATGTTCTTATGTGGTGGAGAATTTTCTGGGTGTATTCCAAGGAGTGGAATAGCTGGGTCTTGAGGAAGCCCTATTCCCAGTTTTCTGAGAAAGTGCCAGCTAGATTTCCAAAGTGGTTGTACAAGTTTGCATTCCCACCAGCAATGAAGGAGTGTTCCTCTTTCTCCACATCCTCGCCAGCATGTGCTGTCACTTGAATTTTTGATCTTAGCCATTCTGATGGGTGTAAGATGGAGTCTCAGAGTTGTTTTGATTTGCATTTCTCTGATAACTAGGGTCATTGAACATTTCTTTAAGTGTTTCTCAGCCATTCAATATTCCTCTGTTGAGAATTCTCTGTTTAATTCTGTACCCCATTTTTAGTTGGATTATTTGGTTTGATGGTGTTTAACTTCATGAATTCTTTATATATTTTTGAATATTAGCCCTTGGTCAGATGTAGGGTTGGTGAAGATCTTTTCTTAGTATGAAGGCTGTTGCTTTGCTCTGTTGACAGTGTCTTCTGCATTAGAGAAGCTTCTCAGCCTCATGAGGTCCCATTGTTAATTGTTGACCTTAAGGCCTGGGATGTTGGTGTTCTGTTCAGGAAGTTGTCTCCTGTGCTAATGAGTTCCAGGCTCTTCCCAATTTTTCTTCTAACTGATTTAGTGTCTCTTGTTTTATGTTGTGGTCTCCTACTGGGACTCAAGGTAAGAGAAATATAGGAAAATGGGGAAATGTAAGGATCCAGAGGGTCCTAGAAACCTACAAGAAGAACATCGTGATGGGTGGATCTTGGCCCATGGGGGTTTGCTCAAACTATGGCACTAACCATGGACAATACAATAGTAAACATCTAACGCCTACTCTGATCTACCCAATGGACAGGACATTCTCCAAGTTATGTAGAGAGCGGGGATGGACTCTAACATAAACTCTGGTGCCCCATATTTGACCACCTCTCCTTGGTGGGGAGGCCTTATGGCACTCAAAGAAAGAATAAGCAGGCTACCAAGATGAGACTTGATAGCCTATGACCATATAGTAGGGGAGGAGGTCCCTCTTGGTCATAGACCTAGGGGAGGGGAATAGGGTGAAAATAGGAAGGGATGGGAGGAAACAAGTGATGGGATAACAATTTATTTGTAATCTGAATAAATTAATTAAATGAAAAATATGTATATACCACAAAAATGAAAAAAATATTGAGTGAGCTTGGGAGACATGAAATGCTGCTTTTAAAAAAGAGAGAAATGAGTGAATGTGTGTTTGTGTGTGTATGTGTGTGTGTGTATGTGTGTGTGTGTGTGTGTGTGTAAGCATATCTTTCACCCTTCATTATTTCTTTAGTATTTGGTTTAGATTGTGATTTTTGTTCTTTTTTAATGGGGCTATTCATTTCTGTATCCTTTCAGGCCTTTGGAGCATACTTATTTCAAAGGCACTATGATTGTTTTTCTCTTTTAATTTAATCTGTCCTGACTTCATTTCCTACTGCCAAGTAGTGGCTTCGCTCAAGTGTTCCTGGCTGCAACCCTACCCATGTCTTTAATCCTCTACAAGAGATGGTTTGGTAACTATTAACATCACCCACAATATTAAACCAAGATAGTCAACCCCCTAGTTCATGTTAGGAAACTCTGTTCTAGCCTATCACGTGACCAGCTGTGGAACTCACTCCTGTTCCCCTCTGCATGGGAGAGATCTTGTTTTCACATAATTGAGGTCATTGTCACTTCTGTTGTATCTGAGCTCAGATATCAACTGGCAAAGGCTTAGTTTCCCTTAACATTGAGTGTGTGATTCCATTTGTGGTTCATCAATACATACAGTATTTCTAGGTTATGTAACTGGAGTTTTTTATAGCTGATCTGGTATTTGCTGCACTACGTGTTGGATCACTAAGGGAATGTCATATCGAAAGGCATGAATTTATAATATCTTAATTAGGTGTCAGGGAGTTGTAAAATGTTGTGCATACTCCCTATTTAGCAGTTTGCTAGTTAATTAGGAAATATAGTGCATGCCTGAAATAATTTGGAAATAACAAAACATATCAATTAAAAACAAAACATGTACACATCTACACAAAAGTGATAGGGAGACTTTTGTGTTGTAACAGTATTTGAGAGTTTTCTTAAGGAATAAGCAATCATTTTATTAACAGAAAATAAATTAGTTTTTGTTAACTCCATTGCAGCTATGTTTTTTTGTTGCATGCCTTAAAATGTAGTCTGGGTACCTCTGTTACTGGTTTCTAGTGTTACACACATACCATCTTAGCCATCTGGAGCTTCTGAAACAAAACACCCAAGTAGAAATTGCATCTCCCACATATAGGGGCAGCTAACTCTGACTGAGGAGCCTGAGGATTGGTTTTTAGTGAAGGCCCACTTCCCGATTCTTTGGGAATATATGTCCATGAAAAGCAAGCTCCTATGGGTTTTTAAAAGTACGTTTTACCTCCCAGAGACCCCACCTCTTAGTACTTTCTATCATATTGGGACTTATATTTAACATGTGAATGGAATAATAAATAAACATTTAGTCTACAATAAACACTGTGAATACAGCTCTGGGTCTATGCCCTAGTGGAAACAATAAGAAAAAATAATATCATAAAGTTCTAGAAGTTTCACATAAATATTTTCCTAGAAATACTACACTTTTTTAGTTTGTATATTAGGTAAAATGTCTCAAGAAATTTAAGAAGGTAACTTGTATACTACTCATTTTGGGTAAATATTCTTTCAAAATCACCAGCAAGAACTAATTGGATCAGGGTTGTCTCCTTATAAACAGAAGTGCAGTATTCAAAAACTAGGTGTACCTCCTTTTCCTTTATGTCCAGGTTTTCAAATTTATGCTTCATTAGTTTCTCATTATTTTAGGAAGTGTTAAAATAGTTGCATTGCATAATGATCCCGTATAAGTTCTATACATGATATTTGGGACATTTCCTATGGCTTCATCATATATGCCAAGAGCCAACAAGTAGGTAATTAAGAGGCAGCACATTTACAAGGAGACTTCACAGTTCTCCCAAGCTCTCAGTTTAACTTTCTCTGATTTGTGTCACATTTCACTCAGTCCAGAGATAATGGTGGAGATAATTGTCCTGGTGCCTGGTTAGTTCTGATATTTAGCTTGTTCAGGACTAATAAAATTTTAAACTGAAGTTTTCAAATGAAGCAAATTTTCTGTTGCATAGTTCCTCTTGCAACTGCAGGAAGCTGTCAAGTTCTGGCAAGGTCTGCATGTGAATAAGCTGCAGACCACGGGATGGAGATGAGACAGCAGGAACATTAAGCTGCAAGACAGGTCTGCTTTCAGTCATCTTGACTTTCATTTATTGCAGCCATAACATTGGATTAGACCTGCTAAATATAGTTTTGAAAATTCAACTTAGTAGTAAAACGTGATCCCTTTTTAAAAGCTCTTTTAATTGAACACACCTGGTGCGTCTCTCTGTCTGTTTATATTAATACCACACACACAACAACCAGACCTAATTGGAAATTTAGCAGTAAAGCCATTTATAAGTGCATAGTTTCTGGGTCAAGATAGGAAAAAATAGTATACACACGTACAGCTGTGTGCATGTAAGATCATGGTATGTCTGTCTCTGCCTCTCTCCATATATATGCATGTTTGTATGTATTCATGTATGTATATATGTACACATGTGCCAAGTGTGCATGTGTGTACACACACTGTTTCCTAGCATTGTTATTACCAATTTATGATGCTGAATACTGTTTTTATAGACTTTTTTCTGTACAGTAACTTTAAAAAATAAGAATTCTCTCTCATTATCTAAATGTTAAGTATCTTTTTGGGTCTAAGGTAAAACTTCTGTGGAATGCATGAGGAAGCTCTATGGTTCTAGATAGTCCTTCATGTCAGGAAACACATGGTGGCAGGTGATAAGACCAAAAAACTGTCTGCTCACATCTTTCATCCTCATACAGGAAACAGACATAACATACCTGAAGTCGGACACGTTTATAAACTCAAAGCTTGCCCCCAGTAACATGCTACATCTACAAGGCTGGACTACCCGAAGCTTCCATAACTTCCCCAAATATCACCACCAAGAGGGCACCAAATGTTCAAATACTTGAGCCCTCAGGGGCTATTCTCATCCAAACCATCACAATAGCTAAATTATCAGCTACCATAGTTCAGCAGGCAGTCCACTGTAAAGTATGCTGTTCTCTCTTGGACTCACATAGCAGATGAGCTGGGGAAGACTACCATTGTGAGAGAATATTGTAATGCACATACTAGCCCTGCCCCTGGCAAAGTTCCAAACTCAAAACCTAATACTTTAAATATGTATCCCCTTTGCAGCACTGTAACTAATGGAATAGTAAGTAAAATGATCTCTCTCTCTCTCTCTCTCTCTCTCTCTCTCTCTCTCTCTCTCTCTCTGTGTGTGTGTGTGTGTGTGTGTGTGTGTGGAGGGTAGGGAGATCAAAAGAACAATTGAAGGGATAGAGGAGAAAGGAAGATTATAAAATAGGGAGAGAGGAGAAAAGGATGAAGAGAAGAAAATGTCAATCTAAGGTTGACATGAGAATGCAGTGAGAAACAGTCTGCAGATGTGGGAGTGGTGGGAGTCTTACTGCTCTGTCAATTCCAATGCCATCACATTCTACTATGGGAGGTCTTTTTTTTTATTTAATTAATTTATTCTGATTACATCTCAATTGTTATTCCATCCCTTGTATCCTCCCGTTCCTCCCTCCCTCTCTCTTTCATCCTATTCCTCTCCCTTATGTCTGTGACTGAAGGGGACCTCCTCCCCCATTATATGGTCACAGCCTCTCAAGTCTCATCTTGGTAGCCTGCTTATCGTTTCTCTGAGTGCCATCAGGCCTCTCCACCAAATAGATACAAATGGGAAAAGAGGAAGTCAAATTGTCCCTATTTGCAGATAATATGATAGTGTACATAAGTGACCCCCAAAATTCCACCAGAGAACTCCTACAACTGATAAACACCTTCAACAAAATAGCTGGATACAAAGTTAACTCAAAAAAGTCAGTAGCCTTCCTATACACAAAGGATAATCGTGCAGAGGAAGTAATTAGGGAAGCCACAGCCCTCACGATAGCCACAGCAATATAAAATATCTAGGAGTAACTCTACCAAGCAAGTAAAGGACTTGTTTGAAAAAAACCTCAAATCTTTGAAGAAAGAGATTGAAGATGATATCAGAAGATGGAAAGATCTCCCTTCTTTTTGGATAGGGAAAACTAACAGTAAAAATGGCCATCATACCAAAAGCAATTTACAGATTCAGTGCAATCCCTATCAAAATACCTACACAGGTTTTTTTTACTATGGGAAGTCTTATTCTCTCACTCCCATTTTTCCCCACTCCCATCTGTTTTATCATATATGGGATTATTCCAATGTATATGCTTCAGTTCACTTATAAGATATGTAACATTTCCCCCCTGTGGTTTTGCTTTGCTTTGCACAAATGCAAGGTGTTATTCATCATAGTCCATCTCTTGTTTTCAAAACACACTATGATCTACATAATTATTCACCTAGGTACAGTTCTTATTTCCAACTGATCCCTACTCCTATACATCACTAACCTGTGCTATCCTATGGATTCTGTTACTGACTAATGCTTCCATTTTCTCAATTCCAGACAATGTGTTTTATATACTACTGGGAATCTTTATTACTTTTCACCTGCTGGGTGAGAATTTTCCTTCAGATACAGAGAGTCTTACAGCTTCAGAAAAACAGAAAATTATTTAGTAATTTGGGAATTAAGTTTGGAAAAGTCCTGGAGATCAGAATACCGAGTCAAGCCTATAATCTCTACACCCAGGAAGCTAAGGCTGGAGGACTGTTGTAAGTTTTAGGGGCAACCTTATTTGTTACAGAGAGTTCCAGGCCAGATTGAGTCTCTCAGCACTAGACTTCAGCTTTGAGGACCCACAGCTCTCTCTGGTCCTGAGGGCAAATATTTCCAGTGAAAATCCATGGCTACTATGGGATATCGGCCAACCACAAACTGGCTGGCCTTTAGAGAATTATGTGTCCCTAACCTTGCAGAGCTGAGGTGCCAGATAGAGTGAGGATAGTATGTAGTTGGAAATGGGCTTTGAATGCTTACAGTATCACCCTACTTCCTGTTTGCACTCTCTGCTTCCTGCTTGTATTTGAAGACATGAGCTCTTAGCTTCCTGTTTGCTACTGCTGTGGCACTCACTTTCTACTGTGCCTCCACACAAGGATGGATAGACACTTATTTCTCTGGAAACATAAGCCAAAATAAACTCTCTTTCATCTGTCACTTTTGGTCAATGTGTTTTATCATAGCAACAGAAAAATAAGTAATCTAGAAGGCCTGTGGGGAGAGGAAGCGAGAGACGTGTCACACAGTAGTCATGGCAGGAGCCTCCCAGGGTTATAGCCTTTAATGATGTGACAGGTGGGTTTCCATTTCATCAGTTTTTGGTTTCTTCTTTTGAACCAGTCACAGAGAGGGGGTTGGCAATACAGTAGTTCTATTGGTGAATGCTTATACATAGTTTCTTTGGTGCTAGTAGTTAATGTCTTTCTACAAATTCTTATTAATTATAGACTAATATGAACTGTGCATGCAAATAAAATAATTTAAGTTTCCTGAGCATCGCTCTGCTTCCTGTTCTCTTAAGTGATTGTATTCCACAGCTTCTAGATATGTGGAAATATCTAGACCACTGACTCATAGTCAGGAAAGGATAAAACAAAATCAGTATTAAGACAACATGGATATTAGCATGAGACCATTGCCAGATTTGATTGGTTTTGAATCCCAGTTACATCCAAGATTTGTTTATAATTTCTTGAGCATAGAATATGTAAGAGGGCTAAAAAATTCTCAGCGATACATCTTTCTGCCAGTGTGTGAAATTAAATATAATAAATTTACAAGAAATGTATCATGCATTTGATATGCGTGTACCAAAATAATGACCATCTAGCAAACATGAGTGAAAGGAGGTAAACAACATTAAACTTTCCTCGAATGATGTATAAGGCTGTGGAAACAAAAACAGTCCCGATATGTATTCATGTATTTGACAGTTTTGGGGGCCTACTCAGGACAGACATTGTGAGCACTGATGATCTAAAATGCTTCTACCCACGCAGTTTATTTATATTCCAGTAGAAGATGTAATATAAATATGACACGATGTAATGTGGTAAAATAATAAGACATGAATTGTTAAGAAGGCCTTGAAGCAGAATAATAAAGGATAAAAGAATGGTTAATAATTTGGAATGGTGTTTGCTCTCATGTACGGGACATTGGATGACAGCTGTATCGACCAGGGTAGATTATGCAAGTATCTATAAGAATAATTTTCTGAACAGTGGGACATGTGAATGTTATGTTTAGCAAAGGTGTTATGTACATCAAGTTTGCTGTGTTCAAAGAAGAACAAGGGGACTGTGTGTATTTACAAAGAGTAGCAAATGTAGAAAACGATGACAGAAATAGACAGAAGTCAGCAAGCAATGCCCTATTCAACATGGAAAATGTAGATAGAAATATTCCCTCAAGTGAGACTAGAGACTTGTACAGTATCAGCAGTGGGAGCAGACATGACTTAACTAGGGTTCATGTACAGATGGATTCTAGGTATTCTCAGCAAAAGTTACTAAACTGTTCTCCCTTAATCCTTCACTTGCTTGGCTTCTTTGTGGGAGGATGAGAGGAGATAAAGTCTGAAAAAGCTGCAACCAAAGTACTGATTGAACAGAACAGGCTCAATCTTGTTGTAATATGAAATGCATTACATGAAACTCTGACACAGGAATAGATACAAGGCAAAGTTTTACCTTTCCCACTGGGTAATCCCAGCTCCCGATGTCACTCTAAGTACAGCTACTGCGTCCTCTTGCCGTGCTATTGCCACTAAGGGTTATTTTCACAGTGCCTTTGTTACTCAAGGCGTGCTGCTTACTGTGGCAGTTTGACTAGCTATGGCCCCCATAGACTTATATGTGTAAATGCTCGGCCTATAGGGAGTGGCACTATTAGGAGGTGTGGCATTGTTGGAGGAAGTGTGTCACTGTGGAAGCAGGCTTTGAGGACTCATATAAATGCTCAAGCTATACCATGAAACACATGGACTCTCCTGGCTGGCTTCAGATCTAGATGTACAACTCTTGGCTTCTCCAGCACCATGTCTACCTGGATGCTGTCATGCTCCCCACCATGACAATAATGAAAGCAAACAAAACAAAACAAAACAAAAACAAAAACAAAAAAACCTCTGGAAGTGTAAGCCAGCCCCAATTAAATGTTTCCCTTTATAAGAGTCGTCTTGGTCATGGTGTCTCTTCACAACACTGGAAACCTGAACTATGGCACTTATCTTCACATATCTTGACAAGAATCATCCATTTAGTTATAAGCTGATTACGCTTTGAGAAAATGAGAAACAAGATTTAAATAAAGGTATAAGAAAATATGTCTTGAGTTGGACACTTAAAAAGAGAAATTGCCAACATGAATCCACAGAAAGTGGCCTGGTACCTGGCCCTGGAGATGTACAGAAGTTAGGTAATGACAGCGTGGGAACGACTGATGGAAAAAGTTCCATCTTCAGACAGCACTTATGCCAGGCTGGGCTTTATTCTTTCCCCCCATACTTAAGAAGTGTAGATAACGTATAACCCTCTGGACAACAGCAGGCACACTCACATTGGAGGCCAACATTCAACAGCCAAGCTCCTCTCTGGTTTAAGGGCTGACACTGAAAATGTGGTGGTTTGAATAACAATGGTGTCCATAAGCTCATATGTGTTAATGCCTAGTTACCATGATGTGGAAGTATTTGGAAAGGATTAGGACACGTGGCCTTGTCAGAGTAGGTGTGGCTTCGCTGGAGGAAGTGTGTCATTGGGGTGGGTTTTCTGACTTTAAAGGCCCACACCAGGCTCAGTTCCTTTCTCTCTTGGCCTACAGGTCAGGATGTGACACTCAGAGACTTCTCCACCTCTGCTTTTGCCTGATACCATCCATCTTCCTATGATAATAATGGATTAGTTCCCTAAAAGCTCACTAGGCAAAGCCCCCAATTAAATGCTTTCCTTTATAAAAAAAAGTTTTCTTGGTAATAGCGTCTCTTTGATAAAACAATAAAAAGCAATAAAACAGTAAGACAGAAATATATACCAGTGAATGGAGTATTGTTCTGATAGGCCTTAACATGTTCTGTGCTGGAGGAGTATGGAAGACTTTGGGACTTTGAACTCAAAAAGTAGTTGAAAGATTTGAGTGGGGCTGAATGGGCCATTGTAGTGGGATCATGGAAGGCACTATGATGAGTGATTTGAACTGTGATGGCCCAGCTCAATAAGTTTCAGGGAAAATAATATTAGTTGCCTAGAAACCATTAGGATATGTTGGCAAAAATGTGTAGTTGCTATTTTGCCATTGTACTAAGAATTTTCCTGAGACTAACTTGAATAGTTTTAGATTAGTGGCTTTAGAATTCAAATCAGCCTCTCTCTTAGAGTTATTAGTAATAATTTTTATGCATATCAATAATAAAAAAGAGCGAGATGGACAACAAAAATAAAAACTGTATAATTTGATTAGCAAAGGACCACCAGGAATTGCAATGGAACTAAGTCAAGTGTACAAGGAGATAAAAATCTTAAAGAAAAGCCTAATGCCACAAAGGTCAACAATTAAGGAATGGGACCTCATAAAACTGAAAGGCTTATGTAAGGAAAAAGGACACTGTCAATAGAACAAAGTGGCAACATATAGAATGTAAAAAGATCTTCACTGGCCCCACGTCTGACAAAGGGCTAATATCCAAAACATAAAGAAGTCAAGAAACCAACAAACCAAATAATTGAATTTAAAAATGGGGTACAGAGCTAAACAGAGAATTCTCAACAAAGTAATCTGTAATAGCCAAGAAGCAATAAAAGAAATGGTCAAGGAAATGCAAATCAAAATGACTCTGAGATTCCATCTTACACTTATAAAAATGGCTAAGATAAAAAACTCATACTGGTGAGGATCTGGATAGAGCAAATGGAACACTCCTCTATTGCTGTTGGGAGTGCAAACTTGTACATGTACTTTGGAAATCAATCTGGTAATTTCTAAAAAAAAAATTGTGAATAATTATATGTTAAGACCCAGCTATACCACTCCTGGGCATATACCCAAAAGATGCTATACCATACCACAAGGAAACTTGCTCAACTATGTCCATAGCAGCTTTATTCTTAATAGCCCAAAACTGGAAACAACCTAGATGTTCCTCAACAGAAGAATGGATAAGGAAACCATGGTACATTTACACAATCGATACTCCTCAGCTATTAAAAACAAAGGCATCATGAAAAATTCAGGCAAATAGACGAGATTATTCTGAGTGAGGTATGGCAGACCCAGAAAGATACATATGGCATGTACTCGCTTATAAGTGGATATTAGACATGAAGTACAGGATAATCCACAGACTCAAAGAAGCTAAGTAGCAAGGAGGGCCCAAGGGAGGATGTTTGAATCTCACTCAAAGGGGAAATAAAATAGTAGATGGAGGGAGGGAACTGGGCAGGAGAGGAGGTGGGGAGGGGGAACAAGGGTCGGGAGAGAAGGAGGTAGGATGGAGGGACTAGCAGAGAATGCAAATCAGCGAGGGGAAAATCTCTGGGACAGGGGAGGCTCCTGGGAGTCTCTTAGTAACAGGGAGATATGCAACATGAAGGTGTCACCTCCAGTGGGACTCCAATTGGAGGGAGGGAGATATCAAGCCACCCATAAAACCTTTGACCGCAAACGTATCCTGACTACAAGAAGTGTAGGGATAAAGATGGAGCAAAGATTGAGGGAATGACCAGGCAGTAACTAACCCAATTTGAGACCCACCCATAGGAGCCTAGCAAAACTGTCTTCTAAGAGGATTTGTCCAGCAGCTGACAAAACTGGATGCAGAGACCTACAATCAAACAATAGGCTTGGCAGTCTTGTGAAAGAGTGGAGGGAGGATTGAAGGAGCCAGAGGTGTTGAGGACATCACAGGGAGAGCTAAGGAGTAAACTAGCCTCCTGAACCTCCAATCAAAGACAATCAAAGAGCATGTATGGGATAGACCTAGGCCCCCTACACATATGTAGTATATTGCAGCTTGGTTATCATGTTCCCCCCCCCCCCCGCTAACAATTAGAATAGGGGCTGCCTCTGACTTTGTTTCCTGCTTCTGGGTCTTTTCCCCTTAGCTGGACTGCCTTGTCTGGCCTCAGTGGAAGAGGATGAGCTTTGTCCTGCTGGGACTTGATGTGCCAAGGCAGGTTGGTACTGGTGAAGGGGGCCTCCTCTTCTCAGGGAGGGGAGAGGGTGGGGAGGGCTGTGTGAGGTGTGGCTGGGAGGAAAAGAGGTAGGGATCTTCGATCCAGCTGCAAAGTGATTAAATAAAGTAGTCCAAAAAGGAGGGAGGAAATGAAAGCCTGATGCTAAATGGAAAAAAGGTAATGGGGACCTCAAGGCCAGACTTTACTCAGCTAAGCTTACAATTTTTGGAAAGGAATTAAAGAAAATCTTAAACAATAAAGGAAACCATCAACAAAAGAAACTGATGCAAAAATGTGTAAGAATTTGGCAGCTTTGGCCACATGATTTCAACTTTAGAGTCAAGGATACAAGAAAGGACTTCTAGAATCTCCCTCCACGGTTAAGGAAATCTCCTAGGCCAACCATATATCAGGGGTGTCCCTGCATGGAGGCTTAGAAAAGGCCATGGTGGGAGGCTATGAAGGTGAAGCCTGGACTTTATTGGAGACACCAAGATGCTAGAGATGACAAATCATGGGATGCCTGCCAAAAAAGGCTGAAGCCTAGGCACAGAACCAGCCTGAGAGAGAAATGAGCAGCAGTCAACAATGCTGCAAGTAGCTAGAAATCTGAAAAGTTCTTTGACATTTGGCATGGAGGTGTGGAATTTGGAGTTATTCTTCTGTGTTTCTGTGGTCTTGCAGTAGTTCCTCACTGTGCTTTCTTTCTTCCCTGTCAGAGTGATCATTATGTTTTGTTGGAGGTATGTTGTATGTTGAAAGTATATGGTCTACTTTTTGATTTTTATTTTAAAGAGTTTTAAAGTTAAGAAATTGCCTTAAGTCTCAGAAGAGTCTTGGACTTTGCACTTCTGAAGAGTGCGGAGACTATGAGGATTTTTGAATTTGGACTGAATGGATATTTCAGTATAACATGACTATAAGCCTGTGAGGGCTATGAGGTAGAATGTGCTGGTTTGAGTAAGAATGGACCCCTACAGGCTCACTTTTTGAATGTTTAATCACCACGGTGTGACACTATTTGAAAGGATTAGGAAATGTGGCCTTAGGGGAACTGTGCTGCTGTTGAAGGACTTTTAGCTTTTAAATGCCCACACCAGGCTCAGGGTCTCTCAGCCTACGATAAGAATGTATTGATTAGCTACTTTTCCGGCACCACACCCGTCTGCTGCCATGCTCCATGCGACCATGCTTCTTGATGTGACAAGAGACTAGGCCCCTGAACTGTAAGCAAGCCCGCAATTAATTGGTCTCCTTTATGAGAGTTCACTTGCTTATGGTGTCTCTTCACATCAATAGAGCAGGAACCAAGATACAGATTTTACTGTATTTGTGTTTCATTTTGGAAAGAATATATTCCACTTGATGTTTAAATCTTACTTGGCCTGTAGCTTCATCTAGTATTATATTTATATGGCTCTCTGCCTTTCAATAAATCAGTAATTGAATAACTAGTGCTATGGTCTTCTATATCAATCAATCAGTTTCAAAAACCTATACAAACCTATACATTTTTGTTAATGAGTCTAGAATGTCCACATGTGTTGGTTATCAAAAAGTATAAATATTATATACACTTTAAATATGAAGAAAAAATGCTTAAAACGTAACTCTTACCTGAAATCTTGGTGAAGTCTGTTGCATTTCCTACTTGTAAAAGTGTCTTCTGGGTCTGATCCCTGTAGGAGTTCATCTTACATGACATAATTCCACATCTTGACAGCAAAGTGTATTACCATGCACGGAAGTGTCCTGTAGCAGGAAATTCAACATTGGGTCCCCAGGATTCCAAGGTGGGAAAACCAGTCACTTCCATCTTCAGTCATATTTTTCTTCACTTGCAGGGGTGGGAATTCTTCCATTCCAACTGAAGGAAGACTAGGGACTTTTGTCTAATAGGCCAAATCAGAGCTATAAAACCACCTCTGATCAAATAGTAGACCTGGTTATCATGATGTGACAAAAGGCCAAGATTCCCCACCACTGAAATGTGAGCTAAATTAAGATAGGTAAGTACAAGTGGTATTCCTTTTTTGAATTATATGGACTCATACCCCTACCAGTTTTCTTTTTACTGTTCTTGAATAATGTAATCAGCTTTTTATTGCTATAAATATGACTGCAGCTGTTTCAATTAAATTATTCAGGATTTAGTTCCTTATCCTTTTGCCAATAGTCCAGCTGCTTCTAATCCCTTTTATGTAGTATTTGAGAACTACATTAAATGAGAAAATAGTTTCCATTAGGTAAAATAACCAACCTTTTTGACCAGCTATCTCATCCAAATTACATTTCTGTGCCCTCTTCCTCCTCTCCTATTTTGAGGCTAACTAGTTTAACTACTACAGTCTTAGGATATTCCACATTCTCCATCTCTTTCTGATTTTGTTTCATATTTCCCTTATATTCTTCCAATTTCTCACCCTCTTTTTGCTCTTTTTCTTGACATTCTCACTTTAAAAAATGTACTTTCCCTTTCTGCATGTATTTTCATGTGTTGAGGAGGCATATACATGTGTGAATGCATATGTGGAGGCCTGAGGTTGAAACGAAATGTCTTCCTCAATTTCTTCTCACCTTGTGCATAAAGGCGTTATCTCTCACTTGAACCCAGAGCCAACAGCTCTGTTATTCTAACTGACACTTGTTCCAATAATCTTTGAGTTACATAGAGGTATGTATTTTTGTGGGTCATGAAGAACCAGTTCTGGTTCTCACACTTTTGCAGCAAGTACATTATTATACAGAGAGTCATCTACCATGCTCCTTTTGTTTGCTGAGGTTGTAGCTCAGTGGCAAAGCACTTGCTGAAAATGTACACAGAGCATATAGGTTCATGAACAGTAAAAATAATAAGTATAATAATCTACTGAAGGACAATAATCCTTTCACTGTTGACTGCAGGTTCACTGTCTTTGCTTGGAGTATTCTTGGTAATCTGTTAAAAATATCAAAAATAAATTCAAAAATAATTTATAAGGTTTAGATTGAGCGTTGTTCTGAGATAGGCTATGCCATCCCAGTCTGTTCTTCCATGGATAGAAATACTTCTTTGCTCCAGTGTATACACACCATGCATGCTACAGGCACAATAGTAATTTTGGAGAAGTATTTGTTATCAGATTGACTGTATGCAGCATTCCTTTTAGAGCCATCCTCATTTCACTCACAGTGGTCTCAATGTGCAAACTTTTATTATAGAATATTGCTTATTGCCATACTTCATTGGCTGGTCTTATCTTGTTTTTAACCTCTTACTGCTCCTCATTTGTAAGTTGCACCTCGCTGTAAGTACATTTTATAAAGAAGGAAGGTGATTGCAGTCACTGGCATGCATTCTATTTTAAGGAACATGTGTGTTGTTAAGTTTCAAAGTGACTACAGAATTATTAAACTGGACGTAGAAATAAATGTTAAATGATTGGGTAAATAAAAACCAACATTATATAAATAAATAATACTAATAACTACATTGGAGAAAGAATATGGAATAATGGGAGAAAATGTGTCATTCAAGTAAAAAGGATCAGTAAAGTATCGTAGCTCTATTCTACTTCAGCATGTAGTAAATATCTTTATTGATTCAGGTATCTGAAAGTTACTATACTGGAGTAACCATTACAAGAGAAGAAATAGAGTCTGTAGCTAAAATTCCACTGGAAGAGATGTATTGTTGCATTCAAGATGGAATAATAGTAATCAGACTGTCCCTTTTACCCAAAACAACAGCACATAACATGAGACAAATGCCTGAAATTGTTTCAAAATCCTGCAAAGAAGTGAGAGCAGAGCGAGATGAACTTCACAAAATGTTAGCCTGCTGTCCCAGGAAAGAGTAGACCACAGGGAGGAGAAACACGGCCGCTTCTGTTAGCCTCGGGATCCAGGGAAGTCAAAGTTGTTCTTGGAACAGAGTAATGAAAAGTGAGAGCTACCAAAAGGGAGAACTCGAGAAGTCTATAGTAGATCCCCTTGAACACTGCAAAGGCGTAGCCTGTGAGCAATGCAGTGAACCACTTAAAAGGAATAGAAAGAAGCGTAGCTGGTGTTTCCAAGAGCCAGGATGAGTGAGTGTTTCCCCAAGCCAGACCCAGCCTAGGGTAAAGTGGTCAGGTGGATTCTGCTTCATTAGTGGGGCACAGTTGGGCTCTGGTTTAGCACTGTTTTGTGGTATCCAGTTAAAGCTTAAGAATATGTATAGGAATAAAAAATAGTGGCCATCCTATCAGAAACAAACACACACACACACACACACACACACACACACACACACACACACACACACACACTGTCCGGCAGCTAATTGAGGATTCATAGGCATGCAAAGGAAAGGGAAATAGGATCAGAATTTCTAGTAAAGTCTTTAACAGAAACCAATACATAACTGAGACAGATGCCATCACCACACAGTGACATTAAAGCAGTTTCTAAAGATGTATGTCTTCTGAGCCAAAACTTCAGGGAAAAAAATGAACCTGTAACTTTATCTATCCACATATATTAAATTTTCTAATTAAACTTCCAGAACCAAATACAAATTCTACAGTAAAGATTCACAAAATGGAAATAATAAAAGATAATGTGGTACAAAAGGAAATATTAGGAATGGAAAATAAATTATACTCGTTGAGGGAAAATAACTAAAAATAGAACATTAGTGAGCTGTGGGATAATTTCAAGCTCCTTAAATCAGCATAAATGTAGTCCCTAAAGGAAATAGACAGAAAAAACAAATAAAAAAGATTATGCAGAAGAAAAATAAGTAATGGTAAAAGAAACATCAGTTCCATAGTGTATGTGAACAGAGACAAAAGCAACCTAACAAAACCCAACGATGAGAAAAAGGATTAAAAAAAAAATGTAAGAATGCTTGGAAAAGTCAAGTGGATCAAGAACTAGAGCAGAGATGATACTGCTATGTGATAAAAAGCAAATGCAAGAACTGACAGCTACCATCACCCTGAAGAGCAAACTCGCACAAGCTTCCTTCCTAGCAGCAGCAAGGAGGCTAAGATGGTGAGCTATCATCACCTCTTATTTTAAAATGTGTTTATTTTTATTGTATCATGTGTAGTATGTGTCAGTCTGCACATGCCTCAGCATACATGTGGAGCTCAGAGAACAGTTCTGAGAAATCAGTTCTGCCTGCCCTTCTTCATGCAGGTTCCAAGGATCAAAGCTGGGTGGCCAGACTTGTAAGTCTAAGTGCTTCACCTCCTCAGCCATATCACTGGCTCCTCTCATCACTTTCATTCAACACTTACTTGAATTATTGGTCAGTGAAACACAGCTAGGACAAGAAAGAGTTGCTATTTAAAGTCTATTTTAATGTCTTAGATTGACTTTTTCGTTCATCTCTTAGTTTTCTTTGCATCGCTTGGTATTGGTTATACAACCATTTTTTTTTTTTCATGTTTTTTTCTGGAAGTCCTTATAGGTTGTTTTCATTAGGGACCATTGCTATGGGAAGAGGGATTATGGAGAGGAAGAACTAACACTAAAATGTCTAAAAAGCTTACTACGTGAGATTTTAAACAGCATATACAAACCCATATATAAGACGGACTGAGACGGAGTTACCCCAATAATGGGATGAAAATGGCTCTGCTAGACACTATAAGCTAACAGATAAAGCCAAATGCCATGAATGGGCCACCTGGTTTGAAGGTGTTGGCTAGTGAAGTACCATACACTCCCAAACCTTACAGGTGTTGATTATACTCTTGGTTACCTTCTAGAAGTTGACAGTAAACTCTGCTGCTGAAGACATCACATACTTGAGTCATCAGACATGGGGCAATGAAGGTTTTACCGATGCACGAAGACAGAACTTTCCATCTTATGATCTGTCATTTTCTTTCTTTAATGTCTTAAAGGTTAATATACAAGTAATTCATTTGGTCAGTGTTTTCCCAAGGGTTTTTTTTTTTTTTTCCTGAGGCTGTTGTAAAAGGTACTGTTTCCCTGTTCTCTTTCATATCATCTTTATCATTTGTATATAGGCAGGCTACTGATTTTTAATCTGATAATTTTGTGTTCTCCTACTTTGCTAAAAGTATTATTAGTTGTATAAATTTCTTAGTGGAATCTTTGATATATAAAATCGTACCATCCACAAATATACTTTGACCATTCCTTTTTATAATCTACTTTAATCATCTTATCTAAGACTTCAATTACAATATTGAACATGTAGGGAGAGGGTAAATATCCTTATCTTGTTCCTAATTTTAGTGAAAAAGCCTGGACTTTTTCTTCAGTTGGGTTGACATAGGCTAAGGACTTGTCATAAATCATGTTTATTACTGAAAATATATATACATGTATATATTCATTTTATTAATTTACCATTAGTCTCTAAGACTTTTTCTAGGATGGGGTGTTATATTTTGTCAAGTGTCTTTTATTCATCAAATAAGATGATCCTGTGTTTTTTGTCTTTGAGTTTGTTTATATGGTGGATTGAACCATCCCTACATCGCTGGAATTAAGCCAACTTGATCATATGAATAATCTTTTAGAAAATTTGAAGTATTTACTGTGAATTCTTTGCATCTGTATTCTAAAGGAATATTGGTTTATAATTTTCTTTTTGTAAGGGGTCTTTGTATCAGGGTAATATTGGATTTGCAAAGAATATAATGAAACCTTCCTTTAATTTCTGTTTTGCTGGATAATTTGAGAAGTATTGGTAGTAGGTATTCTTTAAAGGCCTGAGAGAATTCTGCACTGAATCCATTTGACCCTGGGATACGTTGGGTTGGGGCATTTTTGTTTACTTCTTCAATTTCACTAGGTGTTACACATCTGTGTAAATTGCTTATCTGTTTATGTTGTTTATGTTGCTTATATTCCTTGATTTAAATTTTATAGGTTATATCAAATTTAAATTGTCCATTTCATTTATGTTTTCCAGCTTAGTTGACAAATTAAAAAAATTTTTTTTGAATACAGATTTTTTAATTGAACTTTTTCATACATTATATTCTGATTACTTCTCTCTTCCCAACTCCTCTCAGATCCTTCTCACCTCATCACCTATCCAATTCTGTCTCCTTTCATTCTCTTTCTTTGGAAAGCAAACAAACAAAATCATACAAACCAGCACTTACAAGAAGAAAAATCACAAGACACACACACACACACAAACACATACACACACATTACATCCCACAAATAAAATTCATAAAATAAAAACACAAAATTCGAAACTATAAAATACAATCAAAGACCAGAATAAAAGTGCCAAAACAAAGCAATATGAGACAAAATATCAACAAAAATTCACGAGTTTCTTTTGTATTCACCATCTATTGCTTGGCTTGGTGGCTACCCTTAAGTGTGGTTAATGCACACTCAATGAAACTCCATTATAGGAAACTAATTTTTTCTTCGCAAGTGGATATTAATTGCAAGCAATACCTGCAATTACTTGGTTAAGTAGGGGTGGGCACTCATGCCCAATTCTCCCTTTCCCCACCTTGGTTGAACCTGAGAAGGTCCTGTACATGCTGCTACAGTTTCTCTCAGTTCATATGTGCATCAGCCCTGTTGTGTTTGAAAGACATTGCTTCTTACATCCCTGGAATACGTATTTTTAAAAAGTGAATCCCCTAATTTCCTCAGTGACTGTTCCCTCTCTTTTTGTCTCTAATTGTATTAGTTTGGAGCATCTTTTTCTTAGTTAATGTGGCTAAATGTTTATCTTGTTGATTTTCTCAAAGAGCCAATTGTTCTTTTCATTTATTTATATTGTTTTCTTTTTCTATCTCATTGACTTCAGCCCTCAGTTTGATTATTTCGTCCAAAATATCCCCCCCCCTCTCTCTCTCTCACACACACACACACACACACACACACACACACACACACACACGCACTGAGTTGCTTGCAGATGCTAATTCTATCGGGGTAGCAACTTGTTTTACCAGCAATATAGCTATTCTACACGTGATTTTTAGCATGAAAGTTCTATCCTATTTTTGGAAGTATCTCATAATTACTAATAGTGAAGGCTGTCATCACTCAATTTTAAGCTTTCTTTCTCTGTAATCTCTCTGTAGATTTACCAAGGTCAATTACCTCAGAGAAGATATCCTGCTGTATATTTGCTTGCCTATTTCATTTATTTATTCGGTTACATAATTTTCTTCCTTTTATTTTTATCAGTCTACATACTGTTTGTCCTTTAATTTTGTGAAATGCTAATAATTTACAGGTATTCTGCTGGTCTTATTTCTACCTAATTTTAGCAGACTTCCTGAATTTTGCTGTGTGTTATTTTCATCATCACAAAGAATGTTTTCCTCTTAATGGCTTACATGGTCAGTCTAGTATTTAGAATTATATAGCTTAGTTTATGAGAGGTGGAAATCTTTTTAGCTTTTGATTATCTGTCACTACTGATTTCTCTCTGAACTAGGGTCTAATCTCAAGAACTAGGCTTTTGTTTCTGTTTTATACAATATTAATAAATATCTTTGAGTTTCAGATATGTCCAACCTTTTGACATTGCAATATGACCTTGTCCTATTTAAAGTCCTTCTTGAGAACCATACTATTCAGTATTTAAAACACAATTATTTCTTTTTTGTTGTACTGCATTCATAGCAGTCTTTGGCTCCACCTAGTCTCCTGTGACCCAGAATTTACATATCATACAAACCAACAAGTTTCTGGGCTATATTTTTTCTTACATCTAAAATTGGCACCTACTTGAAGATCAAAGATGGAGTCTCTGCCCTGTATGATCTTTCTTTCATTAGAGCACTTTTTCTCCACAAGTCATGGTTGCCCTAAAACATATCTAATTCTATTCAACAATTTGTTTCTTCATCTACAATATTCTCCAAAGTTTTCAATAAAGCCCCAGGGCTGTCTAGGTAATATTAGAGTCTGAAGTGCAAAGCTTCATATTTAATTTTATACTCATAATTTTTTACAGAAATTAAAGATCTACCAAAATATTTATGTATTATTCTCTCAAAACTTCCTATATTTTAATTACTTGTTTGCTCTCTTTTATGAGTGTCCAAGGAAGCTGTAAGTCTAGAAGGCACGTGACAATAGGTTTATTTTTGCCAACAGAATTCTCATTTGGTATAACTGAGGAAAGGGATGAGCGAAAGCAGTGTGGTTTCAATGAGAAAAGCCCCCATGGGCTCATATATTTGAATACACACCTAGGAGCTGTGGCCTTATTGGAGGAAGTATTTCACTGAGAGTGGGCTTTAAACTTTCAAAATCTCAGGTCATTCCTAGCTATTCTCTCTTTTTCTGCCTCATGGTTAGATCTTAAGATGCAGGCTCTCAGCTGCTGCTCCAGAGCCATCCCTGGCTCCCTGCCACGATGGTCATGTGTCATTCAGCTTCTGTTAGGAGCCTGGGTTTTCAGCTTCCATACTGCAACAGAGGAGCTTAGAGATCAAAGGTTCCATCTCTCTGAGGAGCGGCCAGCACTCAGGACAAGGCCTCAGTGCAAGAAGAGGCTCCTCAACTCACCGGGGGAGGTAGAAATAAGTTTTCCACTGAGTGTTAAAGACACCTCTTTTTTTTTTTTAATTGTAATTTATTCAGATTACATCCTGATTTTTATTCCCTCACTTGTATCTCGCCATTCCTACCCTCCTCCCTCTTTCGCCCTGTTCCCCTTCCCTAGACCTCTGACAGAAGGGGACCTCCTCCCCAACCATTAGCTCTTTTAAATGAGATTACCATGATCAAATGGCAGTGGATACTTGGGTGTTCCAGAAGCGTGTGATGATACCTCAGTGTTACAGCTCGTTGGTTAAGCTGTGTTAATGGCAGGGATGTGGGCAAAAGTCGCACCTGGTCGCTCAAAGCCAAAACCAAGGTCTAGTGAGACTCAGGCTCGGTGGGTTGGAAGGCAGGTATGGGGGTGGGGAGATTCATGCCCTGCAGGTGCTTCACTGGTGGCCAGCACGGAGCTTGTGGCTGTTGGGCAGACCCCAGCAGTGAATGAGGCAGTTATAGCAGCCTGGCTGGCAGCCAAGCCCCATAGTCCAGCAGTGGGAACCCTTCCTTCCTGAGAATAAATGACAAATGTCAGACAGTTGTGGTGAAAAGTTGATGTTAACACATGTATTTCATGTGAAAGCAGGGACCTATAAACCGTGGGCAGTGGGAGGGGTTTTGAGGGTTGAATGTGTTTCCCTGGGGCTAGGGATACTTGATCTACATGTAAAGACACAGCCCGATCACAAGAGAGGGGAAGCAGTGCTTAATTTTCCTATGGGTGGAGGGCAGAATTCCAGGTATTGTTAAAGGTCATTGTTTGAAAACCAAGACACAAAGTTCTCATTAGCACAGTGTGGGTGTTTTCAGGAATCCCCAGGTGCTTGCTGAACAGGATTCTTATTAGGAAAGGGTTGGGTTTGGGATATCCCTGAAGGCTACGTGAGGCTCTGTAGAACATCTAGGGTTCCCCAGATCAGGCGGAGAGGGAACTCAGGTGAGAAAGGGAGTCAGTCTGTCAGTCCATCATCTTATTCTAAGGTCAGGGCTTATCCAGAAATGCCAGACTTTGACATCAATAGCAGGGTTCCCATAGTCATGGAATCAACCTCTGAAACTGCAAGACTTAATACTGTATTCTATAACTTGTCTTGGTCACGATATCTTAAAAGAGTAAAAATATAAAAATAAATAAATAAATAAATAAATAAAAAGGTAACCAAGACAAAATTTTAAAAAATATATACAAAATTATGGCTTATTTTCCAGAAAAAAAGATTTTAAATTTTATGCAGGAAAGATTGACATTTTATTCCTAAATCTTATAATTGTCACATTTTGTTATATAAATTCTCATCTTTGGTCTGTCCTATTAGAAAGGGTTGGGTCACCTCTAATGTCTTCTCCATAAATTTTATATGGTACTTTGTTCTTACAGTTTTATTTGTAGCTGAAAATTTTTCCAATAATTTTTACCAAAAAACAGAATTACTGGGATAGTCTCATTGGGAAAAAGGGATTGATATATTTTATCAACTCTTTTCAAACAGTTACATCATGTTACTTTGTATACAGTTCCCATTGACAGTGATGTTATGAAAGCCACAGTGCATGCTGGGTAATGCAGACTTCAAGCATTCACACTCTATTAATTAATTCATCACCTAAAAGCTAAGTATTGATTTTTAATGGTTTTACAAATCTATTTAAGCTTCTGTAATGTGATTAAGAGGATGTGTGTTTACTGTAAATTACCTAACAAGTACAATGCATTGCTCTCAGAAAGAGCAAACAGTTTAGCTTGTGAGAGAACAACAAAAAGATTTATTATTAAAACATTTCCCTATATTGACAGTTCGTTTAAGTGCTATTGTAAGCTATTGTAACATGTATTAAAATCTGCTATTTCCAAATATAGCCACAATGTTGATTGAAGTATAGTAAAAGTGAAGCCACACATCAATAACTTGTTTTCTACTAATCTTCTTGCAAATGATACTAGGATAAGTACTGTGACTGACCACTGCCCGACATCATGTTACCTCTCACTGGGGAAATATCCTGAAGGTCTCCATTCATGTTTCTCAACAGTGGTTCGGAAGGACTGAAATATTTGTATATTTACAATATTTCCTTTATATTTTAGAAGATTGCAAAAATTCAGATCTCTTCTTAACTCTTAAGACAATAAAGCTTTATATCAGATATCCACTAAAACTAGATATGATGTCATTTATAGGACGAATTGATTTTCAGTAGCCATACAGAACAATGAAGCCTTGTGGTAACTGTGTATTTGCATGTGTGTGCTTGTGTGTGTGTATGTGTGTGTGTGTGTGTGTGTGTGTGTGTGTGTGTGTTGTGTACACACGGGGGCAGTATGCATTTGTGTGTGGAACAAAGAAGTTTATTCTCTCAATTACTCTTCACTTTATAGTTCCTGAGGCAGGGTCTCCCTGTTTGCCGCTTCGGCTAGTCCAGCTTGATACCTCACCCTGGAAACCCTGTCTCTGAATCTGGAGTGTTGATGCTACAGACAAACCAACACTGCTCCTACCCAGCTTATGCGTGGGTACTGGGGATCTGATCTCAGTCCTCGTGCGTGCATGGTAGGTTTTTTATCTACTGGCAGATCATCCCGGCACCTAGCAATGTTTCAGCGCACCTCCTGATGATAGACAGCAGTAACATATCCGGACGCGATCATGACACACATGCTGGGGTTTATCCTCTTAACAGGAATTTCACTGCAAATTTGCTTCAGTATTAGAAACATTTTACTCAAAAACCTTTGTCATTTCGAGCAGTTCCTTTGCCTTTTAAACTACCATGAAATCTAATTAGAAGTTTAGGAAAAAAAAAAAAAGTACAACACAATCTCACAACAATTATATGACAAAGCCTGCCATGCAATGCAGAGAATGTTTCCTGGAAAAAAATGAGATGAGTGTTTGTGACCCTGTGTTGTATGTGTGGAGAAAATATAAACATATAGTTGCATGAGTGGTCTTTAGGTGAGGAAGTCTCTTGCTCGGTGTCAAGGCAGAACACATCCTGGTACTCCATTTCCAAATAATATTGACTGTGTATCCACTTTGGGAGACCATAACTATGCTCATTAGATAGTTAAGTGGCTGATTATCTTCTTTTACTGCAGTAGTTTTACTGGGAACAGTTGCTGCTATTGCTCAGTTTATAGATGACACCCAACTGGCAATGGAAGATAGGAGGCCGTTTGAAGTTTCTCATCATGCAGAGATAAAAAGGCTGCAGAATAATCCGGCAGGGCCTTTTGATATCATTAATTAGCGGCAGAGTCAAGGTTGGTTTGTACCATAGCTTTCTTAAGTCAGAGTTATCTTTGTTTTATATTCTCAGAGTAAAAGAATTTAAAAAAATAGCTGAATGACTCAGTTTATGAATACAAAAAGTGACCTTCTGTAATGGAAACTGACTAGGTGGATATTTTGTTGGTTTTGACATAGGAAAAGATGTGTCCTTTTTCTATATTTGGTTTCTTCCTAGCTTTCTTCAAATAATCACCATTTGGCACTACTTTAGGAGTGTGTATAATTAGGATTTTAAAAAGCTTCTGTAGATCATGAAAAATCCTTTTATTTATTGTTAACTTCAAATAGGCTTCCAAGAGCTGCAAAATGAAATTTAAAATTTCCTATTTACATATTTTTACATATCCCACCCTTTTCAATATCTATGTATGCCCCTAAACAGAAACCCACAGTTCTGCTTAATTATGTCACCAAGCACAAACAGAGAATTCTACACTTAAGCTCCATTTCTAGCATAGTTGTTTCATCAACAGATGTTTCTCAAGGGTACATGTGAGTCTAGACAGCCCTATGGATTGTGATAAGATGGCGAATATAGTAGAAGAAACTACAGGAACTAAGCAATGCTGAGAAAAGAAGAAATTGTCCTCTCCAAAGATGAACTCCTTAATTAATTATCTAATATCAAATGGTCAGTCCTGAAGTCATTTACTTACATTAACAGCAAATGTGGTGAGCAGGTTGTATTTTTATATTTAGCCATATACACCCTCAAATAATAAAAAAAAAATATGGATGCGATTGTGCTGGCTTGACACAGTAGCAAAACCTAGAAAGTTAAGGCAGGACATGTGGCTAGCCTATGAACAGAGTAAGAACCTGTATCACAAATCAAAAATAAATAAATGAGACTAGGGAGAGTAACAGAAAGAGAGCTAAAGAAACCACATTAGGGACAAGCATATTTAGGCCGTGCATATAAATGACATAATTATATATTAAATTTAAAAATTGCTACATCCCTCCTTTAGTGTCCCCTAAATTCTTCTTCTGAATTCCACAAAAAATGAAGCAAAAATACTGGCCTTAGACACCTATAATTGAAAAAATAGCAGAAACAGAGCTCTTTCTAGGAAAAAGATATTTAATATGTGATTTCCAAGGTTAAAAGAGGAAAAAGACCAATCAACAGGACTGACCAGGATACTTTTATTATCTTTTGTGAGGTTTATTGGATATACACCATACCATTGCCTACTGGAGACAAATATAAGAAAAAAAAAACTATTTGTTTTTAGAGACAATGCAGCCCAAAGAAACACTTTGTATAATTCTCCAGTGTTGTAGTACTGGATGGAATGATTCCTTTTGTTTGTTTAATTGATTTGTTTTGTTTGCTTTTTTAAACAGGGTTTCTCTGTATAGCCTTGGCTGTCCTGGACCATGCTGGTCTGAAACTCACAAAGATCGGCCTGGCTCGGCATTCCTGTGTGCTGGGATTACAGGCATGCACCACCACACCCAGCCAGAGTGATTCTTATTTATGGATTCAGCGGATAGTTCCTGAAGATCTACTGTACATCACATAGCATTCCAAGCACCACGGATACTGCAGCAGCAAAAAAACAATTTCTTCTGCCTTCTAGGAGTTTACAGTCTAGGAAGAGGTGAAGCGGTATCCTCAAAAAAAGACACACAGCATCAACACTTGTACAGCTGAGGCAGGTCATGTGACTCACTGTGTGTTTAAGGATAGCTTGGGTTATAGCATAAGACCCTATCTCACAAAATAAATAAATAAAAACTGAGTCATGGAGAATGAGAATGACAGGAGGAGAGAGAAAGAGACCATACTGGGGACATAACCTTGAAGTTTGTAGTAAGGTAACCGAGAAGGAAACATTAAAAAATATATATGGAACACAATAGTAGGGACAACTTTGCTGAAAAATACTTTCCTTAATACTGTGCAGTATTTGTACGTGTCCCTTTGTCCTATCCCTGCTGCAGGAGGACCTCACCAACATCCTATAATCATTCTTCCTGAGATCTGAAAGGTAACAACATACAAACCTAACAGTGACCATTAACAAACTTTCTATGCTTTCATAACTGGTGCCTTTGGATGAGTAAAAGAAGCTGTCAGACTGACCTTTGTCTCACTTTTTGTTTGTTTGTTGGTTGGTTGGTTTTTACAAACTATGGAATGAAAAATGTTAAAATGGATATTAGTCGCTTTAATGAGAATTGTCCTGTAATTGATAAGCCCAGGGATGGACAAGTACTGGGATTGACATATAATCAGAATACAGGAAATCTCCTTCTTGAAAGGAATAGCTTTTCCACAATTCTCTTCATTGTCTAGAAAGGAAAAATTTATCGGAAGTAGTATGTACAAATAGTGGTATGAAGAAGCTGATTGGAAAGAGTCCATCCTGTGCCTTTTGTTCTACTGTAGCTTGTGTTAGACCACATAAAAGATCCTGGACACAACAGCATAGTGAGGCAGAAAGCTTGTCAAAGGGAGAGGCTCAAATACTTCCCACAGAGAGACCAGAATCCTGAAAACAGGAATGGCCAAGTACCCAAATAAGTAAAGCAGATCAAGTGCTGAGAGGCTTCCTTGCTGTGCCATCTCTTTCAGACACATTGGCACTCTGGTGGCCATTCTCTTCTCTCAGCCTATAACACCACTGGCACTGTTTAAAATCTCAAGGTGTTCTCTCATCCAGTTAGACTCTCCTAGCTGGACATATTGATGAGGGGAACAGGGCCTAGACGATAAGAATTTTGCTCCTCGGATACTTGGATTAGCTTCTGGGTGTTTATCTAGCTACAGCCAATGGAAAGGAGACTAAGGAGCAGTGACCCTTTCCAAAAAAAGAGGGCCAGGACTGGAGAGAAGTGTGCTTGACGTCCCCCTGTTCCCAAGTCTCAGATTCATTAACTAGCTTCTCAAAGCTGATGAAGAGAGCAAGCTACTCTCCGCACTCGGTGCTCCTCTGATGGCCCAGGGCCTTCTTTTATCAGGCTCATCCCCAAGCTACAGGAAACACCAACAAAGAGATGGCCCAAGGGAGTTTGAAAAGTCTGCAAGATGTTTATAAGGCTGGTTTAAGCACTTCCATAAAAGATCACTCAACTCTCGAAAAACCTGTAAAAGGCATTGTTTTCTTGATTTCTTTCTTAGACCATTTGTCACATGTATATAGGAAAGCTACTGACTTTTGTGTGTTAATTTTGTGTCTCGCTACTGTGCTGAACATGTTCATCAGCTGCAGGAATTTCTTGGTGCAAGATTTTGGGTCCCTTACATAAACTATTAAATCATCTGCAGATAAAGATATTTCAACTCTTCCTCTTCTGTTTGTATCTCCTTGATCTCATTCAGTTGCCTTATAGCTCTAGCTAAAAATTTAGGCACTATATTGAATATGTATGGAGAGAAGGACAACATTATCTTGTTCCCACTTTGAGGGGAAACATTTAGATTGATATCAGCTATAGTCTTGCTGTAAATGTCCTTTATTATGTGGAGGTATTGTGGTTCAAAGACACTGACTTCTTCTATATAGTTTAAAGTTTTAGGTCTTTTGCTGGGCAACCTCTAAACTAGCTTCAAACTTAACCTGACTTCCCAGCCTGTGTCTTGTGCTTCATCTATGTTGAAATTCTCAATGCCTACGATGGTAGGATTATTGGTCTCTACTGGAGACATCCTGGCTGTTATTTATTGTTTTTACACTGGAGTCCAGTCATCTGGATTTGGGATGGTTGTCTTTCTAGGTGTTGATGTCCGGTCTTGCCTTTGCTGAGCAGATTTTCTGTTCCTTGCTTTCGGTTGCCCTCTCTGGATCTTAGTCATGTTTAATGATCTTCAGTTACCTGGTAGAGAGTGCTGCTGAGTGGGTGGATCAGTGTAAAGCTTATTTCTAGGTGTTGAGAGCTCCTTTGTAGGAACAGAGATCAGGTCAAGGGCTGGGATGTGCTGAGAGAGTCCAGAGGGCAGGGGGAGGCTAAACCTGCCTCTGCCATGATTTCCTGGAGAAGAAGAGTGTTTATGGTGTTAGCTGGAGAGACAGAGGGATAGGATGAAAAAAGAAGGCTGTGGGAGAGGATCTGCTTAGTTCCCTGGGAGTGTGGGCAGAGAAGAATAAGAGGATACAGCAGGTGGTCTGCTACCAGGAGCTAGAGTTGACCCTGCGGAATGTTTATTAGAGGATGGGAAAGAAAGTGAAAATCACCTACCAAATTCCCTGCCCACCCTGGCAAGCAGGTACTCAGGGAGGGATTGACTGCCTCTGGTGATGGTGGGTGAGACAAAGGGATGAAATGAGCTTGTGTCCTTTCGAACTGCATTAACTGAGCAGGATTATTATGTGCAATGAATGTTCATGTCATCAGAGCTTCAGTGTTACAAAATAATAGTGTTAAAAATACACAGTTATACATAAAACTGTAGATGATAGATTCAAAGTAAACAGAATCAAGCCCTAGTAATTAATATGCAGAAATGAATTTCTGAGAAACTATTTCTCCATCATAGATTACATTATTTCCATAATTAATTTCTATAACTTCTAACATTAGAAGAATATCATTTAAAGAGAAGAGAAGATTTTTCTCCTTTGAGGTGGTTTAGTACATGATTTAAAAAATATATTAATTTTTTTAGGAACACACTTAAAGAGCTAAAAGCTATAGCTGTGTCAAGAACGTAGCATAAAGAAGCAGCCTTTGTTTTTGTTTTCTACAACTGTGAGCGTTGGTGAAAAAGTTGAATATTTTGCTTTCATGACTTGTTACAACATACTCTCCTTATAATAGTTCTTCCCTTATGAGAGGGGATAAATATGTCTTCAAGATAACATACTTCTGTTAAATACATCACATTTTGTTCTGCTTCTGAGAAGGAAGTCCTTGCTGAGTATGTTAAAGTCTGACTGCAAATGAAGTTCCTTGTCTGCTGATGGCACTGTGATAAGGAGATTGCTGCTTGCACCTACCTCAGCATTGGCATGGACTAATCATCACACGAATGAAGGCGTCATCTGACTCACATCTGATATAACATCAATTTGGAGCTGCTGGAACCTCATTTTACTATCTGTACTTACAAGGTTCCAGAGGGCCTCTTGGAAGAGGAAATGACAATGCCCATCACAGTCACCCTTGTATTTGTATGAATATAGAGAAGATAGGCAAATGACTTAAGCCTTAACCATGCCTGCTAGTGTGATAGAGACCAATTAGGTACATTAAGGGGGTAGCTCAACCATCAGCTGTCAATAAGAGAGGTTGCAGAGCTTTCCAGAATGAAACTATGGGGACAGTGAGTGCATTATCCTATAACATGGAGAAGAGCTGAGGCTGAGGAGACACACTACTGAGCTGAATTCCCAGCCAATGTTTTACCTAACAAAGAGGCTTGAGCCTAAGGAAAGTGCCAAGAGAAGGGATTATCATATTTTTAAAGAGTTATTTATGCAATGACCAGTAGAGAAGCCTGTAATCTAGTGATATCGGGAAGGACTTTCCAACCCACTGTGTATGATACCGTCTATCAAGGCACACTGGTGACTCCAGAGAGTGAGAACACAGAGAGTGAAGACGTACAGCGGTAAGAATAGCAAAGTAGAAGGATCCAGAGGGTCCTAGAAACCTACAAGTAGAACATTAAGATAGGCAGATTTGGGCCCAGGGGTCCCGCTCAAACTAAGGCACCAGCCAAGGACAATACAGGTGGTAAACTTTAAACCCCTGCCCAGATCTAGCCAATGGTCAGAACATTCTCCACAGTTGAGTGGAGAGTGGGATATGACTTTCTCATGTAATCGGGTGCCTCACATTTGACCATGTCCCCTGGAGGGGGAGACCCGGTGGCACTCGGAGGAAGGATAGCAGGCTACCAAGAAGAGACTTGATACCCTATGAGCACATACAGCGGGAGGAAGTCCCCCTCAGTCACAGTCATAGGGGAGGGGAATAGGGTGAAAGTGGGAGGGAGGGAAGAATGGGAGGATAGAAGGGATGGGATAACCATTGAGATGTAATATGAATGTATTAATAAATACATACATTTAAAATAATAAATAAGTTTTAAAAACTCAATAAAATAAAATATGATCTTGAGGGACTTAGATATTTTCTTTGATAGAAGACTACATATGAATAATATTTTTAATTAAATATGAAAATTTTAGATCTTAAAAATACTTACATGGCCTAAAAATATTTCAACTTTTATTAAATCAAGTTGGTGTGCTCAGTCATTATATTAAGGTATTTTGAACCTCTTACAACATTCATCACTTAGCTTCCTTAAAGTGTCCTGAATAGACACGTAAAAGCCTCACAGAATGGTTGAGTTCAGACAAGAACTTGATGGCTGTTTCTTATAGTCTAGTTGCCCACTTCTCTGAGGCTGTTTGGCTCAAAGAGATTATTTCTTTTAGTAATTACTAGACTGCTAGACACATTAACCTACCCCATTTCATGTTCTTTTCAGTGCCTTTCTAGTCACCTATAACAGCTCTTTAAAAGCTATGTGATTTTAAGTCATTCAGTCTTTTACACTTAAAATTGATGGAAATAAACACAGGTCCACCACAATACCTGAAGTGATGAGATTTCCAGCCACTAATGTTCCATTTGAAGGACAACACGGCTGTGCTTTGCTCTCCAGATAGAAAAAATTAATATCTGAACATTTATAAGGACTCAGAAAATCTTTTAGACCAAGCATCATATGCTTCTGTACAGCTTAGCAAGACAGACTTTTTTGCTCTGGCGGAATGCTCGCTCCACCACATGTGTATGCTCGCATCATCTTTGTTTTGTTGAATTTTAGGTATCTCCATATTTTTTAGCTCTCACCTTAGCAATGTGTCATTTGGATATCTCATTTCATATTTTCATAAAAATATGCTTTCCTTATTGTGTATATCTTTCTCTCTGTGTACACGTACTTGTACGTGTGTGTGTGTGTGTGTGTTTGTGTGTGTGTGCGCGTGCGCACATGTGCACACACATGGGTTAAGAGCCAGTAGAATCCATAAGTGGGCATCAAGCCTCTGGAGCACAATTGTAGGTGATTGTGTTCTGTCTTCTGTGGGTGCTAGGAATCAAAGTAGGATTCTCTTCGAGAACAGTGTGTGTTCCTAGCCTTGGAGCTGTTTTTCCAGTTCCATAATATGCTTTCTCAAGGTGATGTGGACTCCCTGGAAACACACTGCTAACCAACACAGTGGCGACATTAAATATGAAAGCCCTTTGGTTTGTTACTATAAAACAATATTTTTATAGTCAGATAAATCCTTAGGGTTGCTGTTTAGCAAGAGAGTCCAAATGGTACTCAGTTTTGAACTGTAATTCTTTTAGATATTAAAAGTGTCCACAAATAGATGTTTAGTGTGAAATATAAAATATCGTTGAAAATTTTTGTATGAGAACTTTTTCTTATTTATTTGCAACAGAAAATACAACAGTAGGGTTTATCTTTGCTAGTCTCCTATACTAAAGACAAATTTCATCTACAGTATGATATTTTATTTATTTTATAGAGTTTAAAGCAGTAGAAAAAAATGAATGAGGATTCATAGGAAAGATGAGGATAGTTAAGAGATAGTACATAATATTACACAGTTATAGTGATACAAATTTTTATTTTCACTGAGTTTGATTCTTGTAGTAATAAGGATAAGTGGAAATATGGTGAGCTTTACTCAGAGGAAAGAGCTGTGTAATAAACGGTGCAGTGACCACTAGTTTCTGTTCTGAGGATTAAACGGAACTGGTAATTTTCTAAAGCACAGACTTCCCTGTGAGCATTAATAACTGAATAGAATAAATAAATTGAGGACTCGGTGAGCATTCCTGTGTATCTGACATCTGCATGTATTTTGTTAGGTTAGATACAACATAGAAAAAGTTCCTATGTGTTCGTATAGAATACACAGCAGTTGCTTGTCTTCCATATCTCAATTCTGGGATTAAGAAGACAAAAAAACATGATTTCCTTTAGTGATTTCAACTGGCATTTTTATTCTGAGCCAAACATTTTTAAATTCCCTTCAAAATTACAGAATACTAAGGAAATGAGACATAGTCCTCACCAGGGAGGAGCACACCAATTTATTCAATACCAAATGATCAATCCTAGAGGCTTACAAACAAATATCAATGTATGGACCAATCAGTTTACAGTTATATATTTAGGAATATTTATACACACACCACCACCTCCGCCACCAGCAGCAACAGCAGCAGCAGCAGCAACAGAAAAGGACAAAGGATTTGAAAGAGAGCAAAGGGAGAGTATGTGGAAGATTTAGGGAAGAAAAGGAGGTGAAATCATATAATTATACAATTATAAATATCTTGTAATTTCAAACACTAAATATTATAAGAAAAATGTATTAAAGAAAAAAAAGAAAAGCCTTCTTCCTTCACATGCACTTTCTATTGGCTAATCTCAAAAGCACCAAGCTTGTTTGAAAAAATAAGTTTTTTATACAAAATAATTGATAAAAAGTTCACACTAGGGGCTGAGGCTATAGCTGGGTTGACAGAGTGCTTGCTTAGCATGCACGATGCCAGCTGTGTGGTCTCCAGCACCAAGTAAATGCACCAAGGTAGCACAGCTGTGCAGCCCCAGCACGCTACAAGAATAGAAGTTCCTCTGCTGGACGGTGAGTTGGAGGTCAGCCTCAGCCACATGAGACCTTTTCTTACTGAAAAGCAAACAAATAAACAAACCGAACCCCTAAACCTACCAAATGA
Organism: Acomys russatus; assembly: GCF_903995435.1. Lineage (NCBI taxonomy): Eukaryota > Metazoa > Chordata > Mammalia > Rodentia > Muridae > Acomys > Acomys russatus. The sequence goes on from NC_067139.1 coordinate 11,965,472, forward strand.
AACCCAGCTATGTGGGGCTATGTTTATAATCTCTATAGTTATTTGGCTATCTTATTGAGGACAATTATGTAAAGTCCCTGAGGGACACTAGAGATAAAGACACAAACTGAGAGTAAAGGAATATGTCCTCTTCTTTCAAAAATGTTGCACACCAAAATGAAATTGAAAATCTATCCTACCCTCTTAATTTTACCTTTTCTTATCTTTATGTGAATATATCTTAGTCTCTGGGAATATCTGTTGTCCTGGATTTTGTGCCAGAATTCAGGAATCTTGTTTAGTTTACTACTAGAAAGTAATAGTATACTGCAATGCTTATTTTAAAGTAACACTTAGCAAAGAGTTACCAGCATGCATTTAAACATTTTCTGCTAGTTTAGTCCCTTGCTGGACCAATTTCCTGTGCCTGCCCAATGTGAACATATTTAGCCATTTGTCGTTGGATTCCAAATTTAACTGAGTTAACATATTTTATTTAACCTTTCCCAAAGGAAATATGTTGAATTCTACTAAAATAGCAGGGCTTTTTTTTGGTTAGGGAGGTTTCACAATAAATCTCTCTCTCTCTCTCTCTCTCTCTCTCTCTCTCTCTCTCTCTCTCTCTCTCTCTCTCTCTCTCTCTCTCTCTCTCTCTCTCTCACACACACACACACACACACACACACACACACATCCCTAATACTTTAATATCCTACATATATGGAAGGAAAACAGCTGACAAAAGAGTTTAAAATGTAACAGAACAGAGCCTTCCTCCCATGGACAAGTGGACATTTCTGGCTGTTTTATATTTTTCAGAGAAAGGTAAAAATATCTCCTTTATTATAAAACATCACTTCTAACATTCATTAAAACGTGATGTAGAGTTGTTTTTGTTCTTTCAGTGTAGTTGGAACTGGAGGATTCTTATCTCAACCAGGACCACATGATCAAAGCAAGTACTCAGAAGCCATGTAAGAGCATGGAAAACAGATTAATCAGGAGGGGAAGGAGAGAGCAGGGAATGTTGCTTAAAGGGGAAATAAAAGCAAATGCATTAATATGAATAAATAACTTAGTATGTGCTTAACGACAAAGTTTGGGCAAACTTTTGCACTGAGAGCTTCTCTTATCAGTCACTAATGTTTTCATTTAACAAGCTCATTAAATTCTGAGCAATGAGACCCCCTAGATCCAAGAAAAGAGAAGCAATGAGCACCTCCAGATCCTAGTAGTACATGCGGGTTACCTAAGGAGAAAAAGACTTATAATGACAGAAGGAGGAGGACAGAAGTGATGACTTTCTGGCTAATAGCACACACTGTGCTCTTCCAGAGGGCTAGGGGATGTTTCTAGCACTGTATAAATGGTTTCTATCCAAGCCTAACACCAAGGGCCTCTTACCTGAGCACTGCACTCGTTTTTGACTCTGTAGCATATTCTATAGTTTTTGTTAGATTTGGAGACCCTTAATTCTAGGTGAAATAATTTAATTTTTTTAAAGATATGGTAGGAAAAAATGATTTCCTATTTGGTTGGCTTATATAATCCTTTCCCCATGTTCCTGTTGATTGGTTATCAACTTTTAGTTAACGTCTATGAACTTCAGACATCAAATTTTCATAAACACTCAGGCAGATTCTTAGATGAGTAAAATATAGTTGATATCATTATTAATATTTCAAGTAAAAGGTTTCTATATTTAAATTTTATGATGTGACCTCTTTTCCATAGTCATGTATTATTTAAGTTGTATAATGCTAGGGTTTTATCATACACATTTTGACAGATACTTTATATTCAGACAATATGAATAAGGCATTCAGTAATTGTAAGATACTTTACTAAGCACAAGTCAGGATATACGATGGGTCTTCATCAACAATTTGACACAAGAATAATAAACATGGTAAGTATCTGCATCCAATGAACTCATAGCTCTGAGTGAAGCCAACACTGCATTAATTTTACAATAGAAAGGATGGTTTCAGTACCAAATGACCAAATAGGAATCCTCATCCTAACCCTCCTCACTATTAAATTTAAGCCTCACTTTACCAGTTTCAGAAGTGCCTGAGTTTTTAACTCCTAACTCCTGATTTGGTTGCTTATCTCCAACCATGTGATTAGCCTATCAGAATAAAACAGGACCCCTAACAATTGGCCAGTAGACTTTCTTAGCCTAAGACCTGTGTTGTCAATGATAGAAGACTACACTTTTGTTCAATGCAGTCACATAAACATGTATAAATGAATTTATGTGTGAAGAGAAGCCTGTAAATGTACAAACATAAGCACACAGGAGAAGAGTATTACTTTTCCCACTCTGTAACATATTCCTAGGCCTCCTTCGGATCACAGGCCTGCTTCCCTAGCTCCTCTCCATTCCTTTTTCTCATTTTAGCTAAGTTTTAATGACTTTTAATATTGCTTTCTTGATTCTAGATATCAGTTTTTTTTGTTACATATTACAATTTTTTAGTATAGAAATCACTGATTACTTTTGTTATACATTTTTTATTAAGGAAGTTTTATTTTCAATATTCTATTTTCACTTACATTATTTTGTATTTTGGGAAGTCTGGACTAGAATGTGTTCCCTAGTTGTTTATTCTGTAATATTTGCAGTTCTATGATCTTACCATTATAATTCTTTGGAAATTGTAAGTTATGCCAGATTCTCATGATACCACAAAATATTTTGTTTTTTGCACACTGATTCAATATTCTAGAAAAGCAAACTAAAGATATCCTTTACCTAAAACTAATTATCTTCTGTTATTTTTTCTTTTCATTTATTTTTATTTTTAAAATAATTTATTCAGATTACATCTCAATTGTTATCCCCTCATTTGTATCTTCCCGTTCCCCCATCTCTCCCTCCTTTTATTTTCCAATTCCCCTCCCCGAGATCTGTAACAAAAGGTGACCTCCTCCCCCACATATGATCACAGCCTATCAGGTCTCACTCTGGTGGCCTGCTTCCCCTCCCTCTGAGTGCCACCAGGCTTCCCCACCTAGAAGTGGTCAAATAGGGGGCACCAGAGTTTATGTTAGAGGCAGTTCCTGCTATTCCCACAACCATGGAGAATGAGCTGTCCATTGGCTAGGGTTGAATAAGGGTCTATGTTTACTGCATGCATTGTCCTTGGTTGGTACAACAGTTCATAAGAGCCCCCTGGATCCAGATCCGACGGCCTTGAAGGTCTTCTTGTAGAGTTCTTGGACCCTCTGTGTCCTTCTATTTCCTCATTCTTCCATACAACTCTCACCTGAAGTCCAATAGCAAGTCCCAGAATCTGTCCCAATCCCCTGCTGAGTGAAGACTCTCAGAGGATATCCATGTTGGGCTAGTATCCAATTATAACTAAGTATATAGCATGAGTCTTGGTCTGGGTTAACTCCCTCAGCATGACCATTTCTAGTTCCGTCCATTTGCCTACAAATGTCAAGATTTCCTTGTTTTTAATAGCTGAGTAGTATTACATAGTGTAAATGTACTGCAGTTTCTTTATCCATTCTTTGGCTGAGGGACATCTAGTTGTTTCCAGATTCTGGCTATTATGAGCAAAGCTGCTATGTCCTTGTTGTGTTGTGTTGTATCTTTTGGGTATATGCCAAGGAGTGAAATAGCTAGGTCTTGAGGTAGGCCTATTCCAAATTTTCTGAGAAAGTGCCAGATTGATTTCCAAAGTGGTTATACAAGCTTACACTCCCACCAGCAATCAAAGAGTGTTCCCCTTTTTCCACATCCTCACCAGCGTGTCCTGTCACTCATCTTATGACAAAATGCCAGAATTATATGAGCCATCTTTAAAATCATTTCTTGACATACAGCACAGGCCTCCTAACCTCTCAACATAGTCTCTGATATTTCCAAAACAATCTTTATTGTTCTTGACAATATCTTTAAGCAAGTAAATCTTGGTATCAATTGTCAAGGTAACCTAAATAGTCATTCATATAAATTGGCAAATGCATTTTTGTTAAAATAATAATTTAAAAATAGTTCATGTAAGACCTACTCTATGTAAACTAGTCTTCCTAGTGGTCCTGTGAACACTGTACTCTCAATCCCAATGTGCCTTCTCAGACCGTAGACTTCCATATGACAATGGTGGCTTGAAGCTAAATTATGCATATAGGTCTGCTATCTCATGGTCTCATTATGATAACCCAAACTCCAGTCCATATGAATTCATTTGATATGAAAGATATGTGATATATGATATTCTCATACTACCACATAATTATTGTTAACAGCATTTTCTGGCACATGTAGGTAGAAATCCATGTTTTGTTTTTTTTTGTTTTTTTTTTTGTTTGTTTGTTTTGTTTTTTTTTACTCTTACCCTTTTCCCATTACAGTGAACAATGAAAGTTCTCTCTTAAGACACAAACTATGTACTGTTTATATAAATGTGTGTGTTTGTATGTGGCCCCCAAAGGCACCATCTTCAAAAGGCAGATAGTATTTGATGTGGAAGAACCTTTAAAAATTATTGAGTAGTTCTTTGTTGATTTATAGTTGAAGAAATTGAGATGATGAGAAGCAGGGGCATTTTGCGGCCAGGAGTTGCCTGGTGACTGTGCACTAGTATATCTAAATGTAAGCATGTGATCTGGCATTAGACTACTGCCAACTCCCTACTCAAACATGCCACCCTACAATAGATAAGATAAAGAAGGCATGAAAAATAACTCTGCAGATATACATACCAGAAATTCAGAATTAGAGTTATAATTCTTCTGAGATCTCAGAGTGCAAGTGCTGCCTCCAGACAAGCTTGCATTAGGCATTGGAAACTCCACTGATACAAGCATATATTTGCTCTCCACTGTCACAGGGGCCAGAGTTCTTTGGCTAGAATTAGATTGTACGCATCAACAGTGGCTTAGTTCCTATGAACATAACTTTATTTGAAAGGACACAAATTATTGCTTGTTTTCTATCTAGCCACAAAGTGCAAGAGCTAAAAACATGGGAACAAGATACTGCTGTTACTCTTTGTCTCCTCCCTGGCCATAAATTATGCTTTCTGAGGTGAGATGATTGGCCAAACTTTAAACACCTTTTATCCCTAGATCTTAAGTGTCTAGGCAAGTATTGCACTTGAGTTAATGAGGTGTGTGGAAGTCATATTCCAATCTAAACTTTCCTTTTCTGCAAGCAAGTCATCTCTAAAAAGGTCAAGTTTTGTCTAATAATGGCTTTTCAAATTAACTCATGTTATAGCTCTATTGACTATGTTTGGAGACCGCAGAACCAAAAAACTGAAAAAGTGCTTTAAAGCCTTGGAGCAACTTATGCACCTTCATATGATTTTTAATGAGCCTAGTTTTACACAGCAAAGTTAGTAATGTTCAGCTAATAGGTGGATGGTCCCATTATTATGACACGGAGCTATTATTTGATCTCTGACTCTTCAGATGTATTTAATAAAAGGTGCCAGCATGGAGTCAACACCCACTCTCCCAGACCATCTGACTCTTGCCAATATCCTCATTTTGTTCTCAGTTATCTTGAATCCTGCTTTAGTCAAGCAACACAATCTGAGTGTTTACAAGTGGTTGAAAAGATCACAACATTATCTATCCTGGTTTACTTAAATGTATAATCCACAAGCCCTGTACAAGGTACCAGAGAGAAGTTCTGGGCTTCCACGCTCATCTCCTCAACTGTATTTTGTTGTTCTTAACACTCCAGCCAGACCTTTAACATTTCTGCTACCCTCCTATTCATAGTGGACAGTCTTGTGTGTGTCATACTTAGAGAAAACTCATGTGATTAACTTCCTCTGCTTCCTAATCTCAACACCTGGTTCTCTTACATACTTCACACTAGAACAACAATCTTCTCCTGGACAAAATGATGGTCTGAGTCTAGTCAACCTGAGACTGGGGCACACTCTGAATATTGTCACTTCCTTTTGTCTGAGTTATTCTCCATTGCCTGCTCCCTGCCAACAGTGATCTTCCTGTTTGTCTAGAAGAGAATATGACACAAATAGGTGCTCAATAATGCTGAAGGTTAGATTATCAGAATTACATATAAATCTGAGTAGGAACATAGGTGCCTAGATATACTGTGTATAAATTAGTTAGAAATCCATGGTGCCTTTAAACTTGGCAGAGATAGTAATGGCACACTTTCATCTTGTGTGTATTGTTTTGTGCACACCCAAGTTTGTACATATTATTTTATGTACACAATTAAGCTCTCTCTGCCCTTTCAATTTTTGTACTTTTTTGAGGTGGTTGTTTAGTTTTGATTATTCTTGGTTAGCTTGCCTCATGATTAAGGCTTAATTGATATTAAGTTCATTAATAGATTCTATGAATTTCAGTGCTGAATCAAGTGCACCTGAAACCTGTATGCACTCACTCATGGAATGACTCAGTCTCTGTATCTCATAAAACCCAGGTCTTAAAAATCTTTTAGAAAATACAGAAATTGATAATAAAGTAAGTAACAAGAGTAGCAACCTGCCAAGTAAGCAAACCGCAGGCATACTAGAGGCTTCTCTGCTTTTCCACAAGGAGAAGATGTCAATTGGTTGCCATTCTGAGAAGAGAAATAGGAAAAATGCATGCACTCCTGGTTTTCCTTTCCACAAGACACTGATCTAGAGCTTCATTCCCAGCTCAGACAAAGATATCCCTAGCAACACATGTAGGAGTGCAAATTTCTCTGTAATCATGTGTTCTGAGATTATCAGTAGAAGTGTAAAAATCCGTAGAGCTCAAACATGCATACATTATGCTTTTGCTCTGTGCCCCACAGCAGCTACACAGTGCTGTAGTTCATTTGTCCTTTTGTACTTTACACTCTGGCACCTCCTTTGATTCAATCCTAGGGCAACTGCACCACTACTATTGTACATTGGGCTGACTACTAAGTAAAAGAAGGGTGATTTCACAAAGAAGCATAATATCTCAACAATTGACCTAATATCTGAGATAAAGTCTAAGAGACAAACATGAGGCGATGAATACAGCATGGATCTCTTAGTCAAAAGGTGATGCAACTAGATATGTTTGTTATGCTAGTTAATTTAAAACTTATAGTTTTGACTAAACACAATGGCTTGTTAGTGAAGTGTTTGCCTAGTATGTACTAACCTGGTGTTTGATCCCCAACACTACATAAACTAGGTGTGGTGGTGTACACTAAAGTCTCTGCACAAGGGATGTACAGTTAGGCCAATTATAACTTCAAGATCACTCTTAGCAACACAACAGGCTTGAAGTTTGAAGCCCATGTAAGAAATGTGATACTTTGTCTCAAGAAGTAAAATCCAATAAAAGTTATAAAATGGTTATTTCCAGATTTTCTTATTTTGATACTTCAGAGTATGCTTATTAAGGTCATTGAAACTATGGCAAGTATGGGAGGTGAATTGGGCCACTATTTGGAAACATGTAGGCCTGATGCACTAAGGAGTGCAGAAGACAGATGGAAGTTGACTAATATCTGATATTGTTGGTGTAGGTCACAACAGACCACCCCAGTTTGTCCACGTTTGTTAATTTAATGGTTAAATCAGGGGAAGAGTTTCTTGCCAAGATGAAGAGGAATGCAAATGATTATGCTTTTTCCATCACAATACTCATCCTTTCTCCTTTTTTTTTTGAATAACTGTCTTAATCTTGGGAATAAACTTAGATCTTTTACACATCTGGTAGTTAAATTCAATAGATAAAATACCCAGATTAAATATATGTTTAGGAAATTCCCCATATCTTATAATTTAGGTATTAACTAAAAATTGGTCGATGTCCCCAAATGTATACTGGAATACATCAATTATCTCTCCAGTTTTCTGAGATTCTGAAAGTTGTTACAGACAAGAGTTCTTGTCCTTTGATGGTAGACATGGTTGAGTATAGATGTGCAGAACTGTCCTGGTTTGTATGTGACATTTTCCAGAGTTCATGTGCTTGAACACATGGGTACCTGACTGGTCGTACTGATTAGGAAGGTTATCCAAGCTTACCTCACCAGAAGAAGAGGGTCACTGGGAGTTAATCCATGCTTCATAACTCGATGCAAGCTTACTTTTTGTTTTGCTAAGCTGTGGGATGGTAAGGAATCCCCATGTTCAGTTCTATCAGCATGGAGCTGCCTATGTCCATACCTTCCCCCCTATGATGGACTGTATGCATTCAAATATAAAGCTAAAATAAACCTTTTATGATAGTTTGAGTAAGAATGGTCCCCATAGGATCATATATTTCAATGCTTGGTCACTGGAGAGTGGCAGCCTTTGAAAGGAGTATGAGGTGTGGCCTTTTAGAGCAAGTGAGTGTTAGATGTGTGTGTAGGGTGTGTGTGGGGGGTTTCTTTGAGGTTTCAAAAGCCCATGCCAAACTCAGCTTCTCTCTCTCTTGTTGCTGCCTGTGAATTCAGATATAGAACTCTTAGCTTCTTCTCCATCATCATGTCTACCTGCGTGCTGCCATGCATCTTATCACCATAACAATTGACTTAATCTTTGAAATTGTAAACAGGCCCAGTCAATTGCTTTCTTTTATAAGAGTTGTTGTGGTCATGGTTGTTAGGTATGCACCACACAACATGTATGATATAAGATTTATTGTAGATGCATGGAGGAGAGAAAGAAAGGGTGGAGGAGTGCCCAGGAGAGAAGAGAGAGAGAGAGAGAGAGAGAGAGAGAGAGAGAGAGAGAGAGAGAGAGAGAAGAGAGAAGAAGAAGAAAAGAAGAAGAAGAAGAAGAAGAAGAAGAAGAAAAGAAGAAGAAGAAGAAGAAGAAAAGAAGAAGAAGGAGGAGGAGGAGGAGGAGGGAGGAGGAGGAGGAGGAGGAGGAGGAGGAGAGGAGAGGAGAGAGAGAGAGGAGTAAGAGAGTAAGAGAGGATGGTCCCTTTATGCCTGGCACACAACTGGCAGTGACAGGCGATGATGTCAAAGGTTGTTAAGCAACTGAGAGACAGATGTCTATTCTAACATGTATCTTCACAGCAATAGGACACTGACTAAGACACTCATGATCCCATAGTGTGCTTTTTTTTCCTTAAGGCATTGGGCACAGCTAGAAGAAGAATAACTAATTCTAGAATTTAAAAGACTGTAGACTTCTGAGGCCCTAGGTTGTTCTAAGTTATCCAGGCATTCGCCCAAATAACATGGGGTTAATGTGAAAAAAAGAAGTGGGAGAGGTGTGAGGAAGCACAGGTCTTGATACTGAGGGTAGGAACCTTGAGCTCAAGGATCACTCATGCCCAGAACATCAACATCAGTGGTCATTGCTCATAATGCATGTTTCTCTTGTAAACAAGATAGTTTAAAGTCATCATCATTTAAAAATTCCAACTAGAGAACCCAAACATTAAACTGAGTACACTGGAAGCAGGAGGTGGGTTGTAACTGTGACGGAGAAAACCCATTTAGAAATGGTAACTGACTTGGATTACATTTGAAGGACACCGATTCATGTTCCTTGTGGTATTGCAAGTTTTCCTCTTGGGAGAGTTAATGCACAGAGACTGAGACTGCTAAAAGTACTTCTTTTAAATGGTATTTCCTTACTGCGAAAAAACAAACACAGGTAAAAGTGTATAAAATATAAATGCAAGTAACATTTGGGTGAAGAAGTAGAAAATCACACCCCAAACTCTTTCCTTCTCACTTCAGTTCCCTTTTTCCTTCTGGAAGATATCTATTATGTTTCCTTTTGACTTTGTTTTGTGGCTTTACTCTTCGAGCATGATGCCTTATGCATTCAGACAGTTTTCTACAATCATACTGTACTCATGCTTTTGCGACTGACTTGCTTTATCATAGTTCATCTTGATAAAATTCATTGCCACTTATAACTACAATACAAAATGTTAAGTTTTTCACCTCATAATCCACCCACTATTCTGCAGACAAATAAGGTTAATGTTTCTGCTCTTCTAGGATCGTGTTACTCCTATCATCTGGTGTATGTATGCATGGGTTTCTCTAGATCACAGATCTAGCATTGGAGTTGCTAATGTATATGAGTGAGGACAAATGAGGCTGTTTGCAAGTGAAGGCAACTGTTGCTGAGCTTGGTCACCTAAACCCTGGAGCGCACATACTGGAAGAAGAGAACTGAATCACTCATATTGTCCTCTGAAACTCTGTATGCATTCCTGTGTGTATACACAACACACACACATATACACACGCATACACACCCATACATATATACACACACATACACACATACTAAAGACAGACAGACAGAAAGAAAGAAAGAAAGAAAGAAAGAAAGAAAGAAAGAAAGAAAGAAAGAAAGAACAAAATGGTAGGTAGGCAAGGAGAAAGGATCTGGAAGGACTTGGGGAGGACAAAATATGATCAAAATATATTTAAATTTAAAAACTATTTTCAACGACAAATAAAAAATATATGAATGACTCTTTTGTGCAGTTTCATTAAATGTTGTGAAATGTTTTTCAATTTTTTTTCAAAAGAAATAGTGTTTTCTTAGAGTCCAGGTTAATTATCGGCATATTCATTTTTGTTATGTACCTATTCAAATCATGTTTATTTTTTCAGGTAAAGCATCAATCCTTGCTGATTCACTCATTATCTCACCATGGTCAGAAGTATAAATGATAGAAATATATAAGAAACTGTGTAGTACCTAATTCAAATATTATTCATTGATTTACTTTCCAAAACAGCTCTGACTGCATTAAATATACATTGTTAATACTTCTACATTGAAAAACATTTTAATTTCTTAAGTAAGAAATGTTAAGATATCTACACATTTGTATATTGGAAGCGGGTATTTATTTTTACTCAAGGGTTATGAAAGCAGTCTCACTTATAGAGCACAAGGCATGTGTTGAGTATTCACTGCATCTGAACACAGCTGTTTGTTCATATAAGTGTTTATGTGATAGTGCTTACTAAGTTTGTACTCAGCATGAATGTGAGATACTACCATATGATCCCATTTGAACTAATTTGAGAGCAATTGCAATTCAGCTGTGACCTGTAAGAGACCTTAAATCCAGTGGTGTGGGTGAATTTTACGTGCATATAACTATACATATGGGCATGATTTTGAAACAAAACTATTGCTTTTTAACAACTAACTGAACTGCAAGGTGACAGCATGAAAGCAGACAAACCCAGGCAGAATATCGAAATGGTGAGTTTTCTCTTAAATGGTTTCTGATATGTGGTTTTTGGGTTTTTTCTTTTGTTTTTGGTTATTGCTTCCTATCATATTCCTCCTTTTTTCTCATTATTTTTCTTCTTTCTTGATTTGATCTCTTCTGTTCATATTGCATGGAACTTGCATGATTGTAATTACTCCAGTGTAAAAGTTGCAGAAGAGGGCAGAGTGGAGACAAGAGTAGAAAGAGGGATGGAGGGATGGGTCGAACTGCACTGGATACTTGCTTGTCCACCAATTACCTTCTTCTGCCTACACCCCTGTGAAAGTAGCTTACTGCCTCTCAGAACCCCAGACCTGGGGAGCAACACCTTATGCTCATGGCATAAAGAAGCTGGACCTGCCAGGCTGCAGGTGCAATCCCTCAATTAGAAGGTGCTGCTCATCTCTGTCAACACTAATGAAATTCAGACATCCAAAGTGACAGGCAGAGCAACTGGTTTGGGAGTTTAAAAATTAATATCTTCAAGTTTCATTTTCTTATTCCTCCCTCAGTGCCTTCCCCTGCAAGGGGAACACAAGGAGACTCACCCTGACCAGTATATTTGGGCCCAGGAGTGAAGGTCAAAAATCCAGTGAAACTACAGAATTGATTTGAAAGGCAGGGAAGGGCAACGGAGCAGGTCACAACACTTGGGTGCCCTTTGAACTCTGACAAGTGAACCTGTCAGTCCTGCTCTTCCACACCAGAACTGACAACATTCAGAAACAGAAGTATGATTGCATATGCAGTCTGTCCGTCAAAGCCCACCAAGAAGAATGCCTAATGAGCACTACTATTCAGCAATGGCCCATCTATCTGCAACTGCTTTCCAACCAAGCAGAGACACTCTTAAGGAGCCTATTTTCTGAAAATAATCAGCAATAATATTTTATGTAATAGTACTATACTTCTCCTTTGTGTAAAAATCATTAGCTATTAATTGTGTCCCAAACTAAAGATCTTTCTAGAAACACAATCACACACAGGTTGAGCTTTTACATGTAACTAACAGAAACTGTTTTAGAAGGGACTCTTTCATTTAAGATTTAAATACTGACTGCTGGTGTATGTGTTTTCTTTACATTAATTGAAACGTCTCCTCCAAATTTGCCATGAATAGGACAGAAACAGTTGATAACAAACACCCTGCTGCAGTTTACAGCCTGGGCCTAAGAGGTTTCAGCTGTAGAGCTGGGATGCCATCAAGAAATTTTTGAGTCCCGATGCCTTGGAAGATTGGTTGATTCTTCTCACTGGTGCAGCTGAGCTCTGCACACTCCTGTTAGGACCAGTACAACAGGCATGGCCCTTGCCTTTACTTGTATTAGTATGCCCACTTCTGAACTTCAGTGAAATTAGAAGCTCTCTGGTTAGCTGTAACTCAGGTCATCCACAGGCCAAGCCAGCTGGAACTTTTTTTGGGGTGGGGGGAGCCATTTCTGTGCTCATTCATATGCCATGTTTCGCCTTCAGCCCTTCCCAGCATGCTGCCTATTATAAATTCATAAACCTCAGCTCATGCTCACCCTTCACTGCACACCATCTAAGAAGGAGCATGCAGATGTGTGGAAGCCATCTCAGAGCACACATATTAAATCACTCAAGTCACAGGAACCAGCACTTTAATAAAAGTGCTCCTGGCCATATTAAGTAATACATAATTGAAATATTTCAGTCTATCATTTTTATTTGTACGTGGGGGAGGGAGAATGCATTTTTACAAGAAACAGAGTAGGTAAGGCAAGTAACTTATCATTAAATGTCTTTTTGATAGTATTAACAATTACTCCAGAACAACAGGCTGGCTGAAGACATACCTTTCCTGGGTTAACCTAGATGGCATCACCCTAAACTATGTCTAAAAGATGATCTTGCCAGGAAGAGCTTCCCGTTAACTGGATGGCACAGAAGTACCTGAATTGATTAGTATTAATCTTCCTTCACTGACCAAGAAATTTAAAGACTTTATTTTTGTCATTATTTTTGTATTTTGTATTTTGTATTTTGGTGTTCGATTCATAATAGTAAAGAATTCCATACACCATGTATTGAAAAATATGGGGCAAAATGAGAAAAAAATCCACAGAGAAAGATGCTGTCATAGAACCATTTGGGTTTTCAAAATCAGTCAACAAATCCAAATCAAACTTGTGTTTCTTCCTCTCTCTCTCTCTCTCTCTCTCTCTCTCTCTCTCTCTCTCTCTCTCGCTCTCTCTCTCTCTCTCTCTCTGTGTGTGTGTGTGTGTGTGTGTGTTTCAGTTAAAATGACTTCTAATGAATCTTTATAGACCAAGACTAAAACTTTAAAGATATTTTGATGAGAAAAAAGATTTGAAATATTAAAATGAAAATTCTTTCGTTGTTTAAGAAGGTATTAACGTCTATATCAGTCTATAGTACAGCCTACTAACAACTAGAAAATAATGTACATGTTGGCCCTCGAGTAAGGATTTGTATTAGTAGTATAAGGAGCTGCAGTTCAGCCATCTTTGTATTGAACTCAAGCAAAAATACATGAAGTAATAATAATGATACCAGAATTTGACTTTGTACAGCAAAGAAACTCTGAAAATAGCAAAAGTACTACAGAAATATATTGATGCTCTGTATTTTAAGTGATTCATTATTATGTTTATTTTTATGTCTTGTAAAAACACTATCTGTAGAGGAAACAACTCATATCACTGTCAAGTTGACCCACAGGTTCCACTGTTGACTTAAAATGTGAGATTCAAAGTGGAAACAATCAAGAAATTACCTAGAAAGTCACCAGTAGCTAGGTTTTGGGTCCTATGTATAAAACACACTTATATTCAATTTTTATTCAGATACCTTATTCAAATATTTGCTTCCTACAGCTCCTGAAATTGTCTTTTAATCTGCTGTGTCTCAGAATCTAACTCAATTACCAAGCAATTTTCATTTCACTTTTCTAATAGAACCACTGCACATATTTTTTCTGACTTTCCCCTGGCCACCTTGACATTAGAGAAGTAATTATGTTCCAGGAACTGTAAGGTCATTGACATATTTTGTCTCAGATCATTCCAGGTATGCAGTGCAGTATTCAGCAGAGAAATGAGTATGCTGTCACGTTTTGAATGAGCTATGCTTCCATAGTCTCAGATTTGAGTACTTGGTGCCCAGTAGGTGGCACTCTGGGGGAAGGGTAGGCAGTACAGCATGGCTGGAGGAAGACCATCACTGAGGACAGGCCTTGAGATGAAAAGCTTTCATGACTAGCATTTGGAGTTGTGATCTATTTCTGCTCTAGCCACCTGTTGCTGGCCACCATGAGGAGCTCTTGACCTGTAGACCCAAATAAACTCTTTCTTCTATAAGTTGCTTTGGTCATAGTGTTTTAGCAAATATGTCAGTGATATATGTGAATACACAGGGTTATGCAGCTCACAGTCCACAGCCTTCCTCCTGCCAGCCCTATCCACCTTTCTTCATCACACCTGTGCAAATACTTCTTAACTGGAGCTGCCTTAATACTAAACCAACAGATGACCTACCTCAGCTTCCACTATTAGTCAGCCTAACATAACACTTTCATCTTGACTCTTCTGTGTAACCATTTTCAATGATCCTTTAGTCACAGAAATAAGAGTTTTAATAGACTCTTGACTTGGGAGAATGAATCAAAAGGATTGAAAACTTTTCATTGTGTAATTTTCAGGAGTGGAATGCCTGAGACCTAGTCATCTCACCCTTCATAGGTATGCTTTGTTATCTAGTATGTCACCAACATGTGCAAATACTCCATGTATATTGTACTTTAAAAGTGCTCACAAGTATGTATATGTGTGTGTCCCATGTATCTAATATAGTAGATTAAACCTATAAAGCCAAGCCTGTAAGTGTGCTCTCTCAGTCTTCTAGGTGAGTTTTCTGGTTGCTCTCCTCCTCCCAATGACATCTTGGTTTTGTTTATACTGCTATTGTATTTTCAAACTGACTCTCCCACGCTCATCTTTGGTACCCTTTCTTTATGGATGCAGACTATATAACGTCAGGTTAAGACACTATCTTGTAGAGACACTAGGAAGTCTACAAATTATGTATTCTCCTAGCAGCTGACTTACCTTAATTCTTATTTGTCCAGCCTAGTACTATTCTCTATGGATGCATAAAGGCAGTTTGGTGGCAGTTTACCTCTGCCTTCGTCATAAATGTGAGGTGAAAGGTAAGGTGTCTCTGACTTCTATCATTCTTAGAAGACTCTTGCCTCCTCCTGAAAATTTCCATGCTCCTGAGGACTGACTGGGTCTGTACCAGGCCTGTGCCCTCCTCTAGACAAGAATTACTGTGCTCACTGGAATTCCTGACAGCATTGCTCTTTATTGTCACCTCTAGTCCATGGAGCTGTTACTACTTTTGTGATTTCCGCTCTATTGACTTGATTTCTTATCATACTCCACTCCAGTGCTAGTTTGGAACAAATGGCCTACATAAAACTCTATCCCACCCTCCCTAGAAGGTGTACATCGTATTTATGATGCTATCCCATATCCACTGAGGTTTCATTTGACCACTAAGTGCAATTATCCATGTGAGCACACCAGGAAAAGAATCCCATTTCTTGCCGAACTGAAGAGGAGCTGACTTCTTGCAGAAATAAGACATATAATTTGAAGGTCAGGGCATAGTCATTGGCAGCAATCCAGTTGCCTCTCCTTCCATGTGTCCCTTCTGTGCCTCCTGAGATGGAAAGCTCGCTCAAAGACTTGCAAGGTCGCTTTGCACACTGCCCTTCCAGTCACAGAATGGGGTAGCCGAAGCACTAGGCATGAGCCTGGGTGATCTTTCTAGAACTCTATAGGCTTTAAACTTCCCCCAGCTCTGCAATTTTCTGTGCCTGCCATTAAAGAACAAAATGCAAGTGGAAAAGATGGGACCTCCCTTTCCCCAGAAGTACATTCAACAACTCAGAGGAAAGAATGTGCTCTGGAAAAAGCTAAATCTAAAACGCTGTCAGGGACAAGAACAACGAGTGAAGATCACAATCAGGTGTATGGAATCTACAGCATCTGCCAGGGCCTCAGAGCTCAGGCCAAGTTGCTCAGTCTCTTAAAAATAAATGCAGCAAATCAATGCAGTGAGGAGCAGATGGCTTCCTTACAAGTCCTAAGTCTCTGTTTCAGTCTCCTGATGGCACCGCTTCTCAGATTAGCCTGTTTTCCAAAGGGATCAAGGTCGATAATATCGAGAATGCTGAAATCCATTTTCCTAAAATATAACTTCAGGGTTGGTACAGGCATAAGTGTGAGAAAGGATTTTGTAAATAACCCATATATATATATTAATTTTTTTTTTTACCAATACTTGATACACATCTAGTAGATAAAGCCTTCAGTGGTAAAAGATATTCTGTAAGGAGTTACATGTGACTGAGTAGCAAAAAATGATCTTAGGAAAGTAATTTTGGAAAGTAACTAAGAGATGGAAATGTTTGTAAGGAAAAAAGCCAAAGGAAACAGTTACTGTGAAATTTTTATATGTGCATATAACTTTATGTGTCCTGGCGTGATAAAAATGCTGATTTTTTTTTTTAAAAAAAAGCTCTTCTCTTCCTAACATGTGTCTACTAGGAAAAATCTGCACATACTCAATATCTGTAGGCAAACACACGAACAAAATTCTGAATTATTTTAGATATAAATATTATCAAAATAAAATCTTATTTTAACAGATATCAGCTAATTGTGTACAAAGTACACTTAGGAACTCAGCATCTGGATGACGTACTACATACCTGATATCTATTCTATCAGGAGGACAACCAATTATTCTGGTTTCTGGAGGGTAATTTCATGGAGTGCATAAAACGGAACAGTTGTTTTTAAGTATCTACTGTGTGAGGCTTTCTTTCACGATTCCTTTAACATTAGATTCTCAATATATTTTCTTTCTCTCTTGTTTAAATCTTTATTTTTATTCTGATTGCGTGTGTATGTGTGTGTGTTTGCATATGTATGAGTGTGTTTATACATGCATAGGTGCCTGCATATGTGTGCGTGTCTGTCTGTCTGTCTGTCTGTCTCTCTCTCTCTCTCTCTCTCTCTCTCTCTCTCTCTCTCTCTCTCTCTCTCTCTCTCTCTGTGTGTGTGTGTGGTAGGTGCACATGCATATGGATGCCCCGATTTGTTCATTCCTGAGGTTCATATTGTCTTTTTAAAAAATTTTCCCACCATGTATATTGAGACAGGTACGTTCACTTTATGCACATCTCATTGAATTGACTTCCTCACTTGGTCCATAGTTTGCTCCAGGCATACTACTGTCTCTGCTTCCTAAGAACTGGAATTGCAGGTGGTCCACATTGTCTCCTTGCCATTTATGCTAGAGACATCAATTCAGTCCCTCATGTTTGTACAGCAAGCATTCTATCCACTGAGGTAGCTCCTCAGCTTTAAAATCTTAACTTTTAGGGACAGGTGATGTAAGCACACACCTGCTAAGGCAAATCTCCTTTGAAGCTTGACCATGTGCATTCTAGGTGGAGTAGCACATCCATAGAAAGAGAGTAGCAGGGCTAGCTTCAAATGAACACGCAGATCTGCCCAGCTGAATGGAGCCGACACTATTTCGGATTAAGAGAGGGCAGATTATTCCCTGCAAGTTAGCTAAAATAGCCTATCCACAGCCAGACTTATTATTTTCCTTGAGAAAAATTTCCGGGATCATTTCTTCTCAATTGTATTAAGATCTTCTAGGTAAACAAAATGTCAATAAACTTTACGACAACGCTACAGGCTATGCTGCATGAGAGCTGCAAGATCAGATTCAGAATGTTTTGTGCCTGGGTGTTAGCCAGCCCCAAGTGATGATGAGTGAATGCTGGGAGTGGTAAGCTTTCAACCCCAAGCCCACCTCTCACTGCTGGAGCAGCACAAATGGGCAACACTCAGTGGTCTTCCCGTCTCAGGCTGTCATGCCCTCTACTTCATTTCTATAAGGATATCTGGTAGGCAGAAGAGTCCCTAAAGATGAATGTGTCTTGTGCCTAATGCTCATGAGTAAATTATTTCATGACAGTGAGAAATTTCAGCTGTAAAGAAATTAAGATAGCTAACTTGTTGAGCATGGGATAGGAAATTATGCTGGTTTATTAAGATGGTCCCATCGTAAGCACGCACTCCCTAAATACTCACAGAGGTGACTAATTAAAAAATTGGGATGGCAAATCAAAGCAATGTGGAGAATTTCAGAAGCTTCAAAAGGAAAGAGAAACCATTTTCTTTTTTAAAATAGTTTTGTATTAACTATTTGAGCTTCATACAATACATTCTTATTATTTTTACCCCTCCTCTTGCCGCCTCCTACTCCACCCATTCCGCCCTCAGCTCCCAACCATCTTCAAGTTTCAGTTCCTTTTGTTTCCTTCTCATAGGTTCCAGTTTTTGTTCCTTAACTACTTTTTACAGTTTTTTATTAATTTATTCAGATTACAACTCAATTGTTATCCCATCACTTGTATTCTCCCATTCCTTCCTCCCCCTTTTACCCTATTCCCCTCCCCTAGGTCTATGACTGAGGGAGACCTCCTCCCCCACTATATTATCACAGGCTATCAAGTCTCATCTTGGTATCCTGCTTATTCTTTCTTTGAGTGCCACCAGGCCTCCCCACCAAGGGAAGGTGGTCAGATATGGAGCACCAGAGTTCATGTCAAAGTCAGTCCCCACATTCCACATAACTGGAGAATGTCCTGGCCATTGGGTAGGTCAGAGTAGGAGTTCAATGTTTACTATTGTATTGTTCTTGGTTAGTGCAATAGTTTGAGCAGAGCCCACTGGGTCCCAAACATCATGATGTTCTTCTTGTAGGTTTCTAGGACCCTCTGGGTCCTTCTATTTCCCTATCTCCTATATTTCTCTTACCTAGAGTCTCAGTAGGTTGTTCTCATTTCTATCCCAATCTCCTGGTAAGTGAAGACTTTCATGGGACATGCCTCAAGTAATTAAACACCACCAAACCAAATAACCCAATTTAGAAATGGGGCTCAGAACTAAACAGAGAATTCTCAAGAGAGGTATATCAAATGGCTGCGAAACACTTAAAGAAATGCTCAACGTCTTTAGTCATCAGAGAAATGCAAATCAAAATGATTCTAAGATTCTATCTTACACACATCAGAATGGCTAAGATCAAAACCTCAAGTGACACCACATGCTGGTGAGGATGTGGAGAGAGAGGAACATTCCTTCATTGCTGGTGGGAATGCAAATTAATACAAGCACTTTGGAAATCTTTCTGGCGCTTTCTCAGAAAACTGGGAATAAGGCTTCCTTAAGACCCAGCTATTCCACTCCTTGGAATATACCCCGAAAATGCTCCACCACACAACAAGGACATATGCTCAGCCATGTTCATAGCAGTCTTATTCATAATAGCCAGAACCTGGAAACAGCCTAAATGCCCCTCAGTTGAAGAATGGATGAAGAAACTGTGGTACTTTTACACTATGGAATTCTACTCATCTATTAAAAACAAGGAAATCCTGAAGTTTGTGGACAAATGGATGGGACTAGAGATGATCATAATGAGTGAGTTAACCCAGAAACAGAAAGACTCACATGATATGTACTCCTTACCTACTTTTAGAAGGGGGTTAACCCTTAAGTATTGCTGTATTATCAGGGATCATGCCATTAAAGAAAAATAACTCTCATTTTTAACCTCGGAGCATCCTCCTGACACTTGGACCTTACCATGATGATACTCATTTTGGATTTCTGGCTAGCCAGGGTGTAATTGTGTAAGTTTGTATTGAGACAGTGAAAACTTACAGCAATATAAGTAGCTACCAACCACAGTGACTTGTGGAGCAAGTCTGCATCCATAGACACCTGCTGCTGTGGAAATGTTAAACATGCCTCATATCCTAGAGACCTGAGTTTAGTCCTTGGGATCCATGTAAAGGTGGAAGGAAAGAACCGATTCCATAAAATTGACCCCTAACCTTTACTTGCATGCCATAGCCCCTGTCCTACATATACACATCACTGCACACAAACATATATAACAACAGTAATAGTAATAACAATACTATTTAAAATAATTTTAATTTTAAGTAACAATACAAAGTAGAATGTATGTAATACAGACAATATCAGGAATCAAAGAGCCCTCTGTCAGTGAGTCTAGAATGAACAAAAACTACATTATTGTTTGCTATTTTATCTCAAATTTTCTATACTTCATATTACATACATAGGTCCTACTAATAAATAAAAAATATTTAATATGAAAATACTCAGAGCTAAAATGAGCTCTAGGGATTAAAAAACAATATTCAGTAAGAGTCTATGCATCTCCTTTTCATAGAGTTCACTCCTCTGGCCCTAACATCCCAGTGATCTATCATGCCTTCTTACTGCTGAGATGCTATCTGCGAATCACCTTCCTCATCCCTTATAATATGGCATAGTGGCCCACTCTTCTCCACACCAACTTGCTCATACTCTTGTTAATCCCACTGCCTCTATAGATAGATGCTAACATTTCTTGGCCTTATCTTTAGCTTTGCCACCTCTAAAATATTTTCTTCACATATCAGTTAGTTGTCATTAATTCTCCTAAGCTGTACTCTTTGTTTTTCCTTCATTTACATTTAGACACCCCTTCCTTATAACCTCAGCTGTATGTGCCCCGCTTCTGGCATTTCATTGCAAGGGTTACTCCAGTTCTACTGCTTGTGATCAGAAGTTGTGCGTATTGGAACTTGGTCCCCGTGTGTAGCTTAGTAAGCTCAGTAGGAGAACACTTGTTTGGGATGCTCTAGACCCAACAGGGATGTTTTGGAGACTGCTTTTATTTTATTTTATTTTATTTTTATTTTATTTTATTTTTTTGCTTGTTTGTTTGTCAAGACAGGGTTGTTCTGTGTAGCCTTGACTGTCCTAGACTCTCTTTGTTGACTAGGCTGGCCTCGAACTCACAGCTATTCATGGGGACTGCTTTTGGACAAGGGAGATATGCTGTCGTGATGACCTCTTCACAGGAATGCCCTATGACCAATAACTGATTGACAGAGCGAGACTTGTTGCTCTAATCCCAAGAAATTCTGAAGAGACATCCCAACACAAAGCATTCTAACAGATCGCCCAAAGCCTGTGACACAGCTCCACACCATGCTCTGTCCAATGCTGCTCTCCTTCCTACATGACATGTCATTCCTCCTTCCAATCTCAGGCTTTGCTGAAAAAAACTCAGTAGTCTGAGTGACCTTTATTTCTAAATCTCATATTTTATGAATAAAGTACTCAGGGTGATAATGGCATTAATGTCTAAAAGTCAGTAATGTTTGAATAATAAATTGTGTTAGAGCTCAGAGGCTGTAATGGCAAAGATATTTACCAGAAAACCCAAATTAAAATGAAAACTGCTTATTAGAATAAATAGAGAAATGACAGAGGTAAATGGTGTTGCTAAGCACTACCAGGGATGCGAAGGTAAATAACATATAAAATGTTTCTCAGTGACAGAAATAACATAGGATAACTTTCTCAGTGAGTCAGAGTTTTATCAATATCAACTGTATTTGAAAATAAGATTTAAAATACCCAGGCTATTATCATTTCTGAAGTTTACCTCATTTCTTGGCCTTTGCCTAAGGACAATTGTCACTTTATAGCTTGGATGTATTTACAAAATCAACTTCATTTTAAACAGGGCAAAGCTCACTTCTTCTTCCACTGCCACAAAGCATTTTTCAACTGTCCATGTCTTTCTCTTTCACCATGAGTCATGTAGCTTTAATGCAAGACTCTATCTACTCTTCTATATTGAAAATTTTCACTCATTTGACTTTTATTATAGACTCTGTCTTTGTCAGAAAGACACTTTGAAAACATCACTAATGTGCAAGGAATCCATATCTAGACTTTTAAAATAAGGCCCAGAAATTTCATAAATGTCAACAAAATGTATAAAATTGGGTTTTCACACAGATTCAATTTTATTTTCCACTCAACTAGGGCATTTTGTCACAGCAGGGCATTCATCTGTGCTCAAGATTCGCAAGCTACTTCTTTTCAGGTTATTGTCCAGTGCTTCTACATTTTTATTTAGTGCTAAGTATTCTCCAGGGGATTCCACTGACTTAGATGTAGTGCTTTCTTAAGGCCATTCATGAGAATCTCATTTCTTCCCACTCACGGTTTCAAATATTTCAAGGCAAAGTAGTGGGGGTTTTGTTGTCATCGCTGTTGTTTGTGTTCTATCTGTAAATATTACAATTTAAGTGTCCTATCTTTGTTAATCTCAATTTTATGAACACAAGGTACTCAGGTTAGAGATGTTTCCTTGATGTCTAAAAGCTAATGTTTATAGTTTATGGGCTATGTGTTCAATTAGCACAGAGTTCAGAAACTGTTGTATAAAAAATTTCACCAGAAACTCAAAAATCAAGTGATTAAATTTTAGCTCAGTAACTTGGAGCTTTAAAACCCTAAAGGAACAAGCTCCGTAAAACCCAAGGACCTTAACTTTTTGAATTATTATAATTACTTTGTTTCTTGAAGCCCATTTTTGGAGGAAAAGAGGGCTCTAGAAAATTAATGAACTATTAATAAAGAAATTCTCTAAGATTATCCGTTCTGAAGATTTTCTTTCTTGGTGGCAGAGTTAAAATAAATTCACACAACAGGGACTCGCTCACTGCGTGTTGGAATTTCCTACCAGTAGGCTGCAAGTTAATACAAAGAAGGTAAAAGGAAACTCTACACCTTGTCACATAGAGAAATCAAACGCTGGTTTCTATTTGACCTCCTGAAACAGACAATAACACAAGAGGCCCCATAGTTGGCATTGCTTTATTGAGGCAAAAATAATGAATTCTACAATAAACAGAGAAAATCTTAGCTCAAAAATAAAAGTACAAGAAAATCCAGTTCAATAATTCACGATAAATAGCCTCAATTTCAGAAGATACAGCAAAAAATTCTTGACTGGGAAATCATTAAGTGAAGGCAGTAGGGTACCCATAAATAGAATTAAAGCTTCAGAGCCCTAAAAAATAGGCTAGGCAAAAGCTGAACAGCTAGTTTATTACCTTTTCTAATTACTCAAAGCAAGAAAAGTTAGATAATTGCTTCCAAATGTCAAAGGGCAAATATTTGGTGGTAATGTAGACATTCAGATGTAATCTTTGAGTTTAGTTTTCTACCCAGTAAGCACAATTATTGGGTTTAACCAAACCATGTGTTCTTAACTCAGTACAGGCAGTTTCACTTTCTAAACCTAAAGGCGAATATATATGAGCTAAAAATCAAGAAATTTGGTAGAAGCAAAATTCAGTTACAGAATTTCTGGGAAGACACCAGGTACCATTCAATAAGCTGCTCACTCTGACACACAGATTTCACATTAATTATAACTGAACCTCATTTATAGAGCCATCGAATCCATCATTGGTGCTATAGGGAACAGTCAGTACCATGCAGAAGAGATGTCAGGGACTTGGCAACAGTTTTAACATACAAAAATAAAAATGCCTTTACTATCATCTCAGCATAAACTACTTAAATAATTCATTTTTAAAGAGAAAAAATTTCATCATAAATTTGACAATATATTTTTCAATTGTGCATTGAGAATAATGAATCAATCAACAATACAGTTCACTATTGCTAATCGCTGACAGAATGACATATTGGCTGTATTTAAAGCACAGCATACCATTTATAAAACAGGATTTATGTAGAATTTGTTATGTTCTGACAAAACAAATGCCAGTAAGAATACATGAGGAAATAATTTCTGCTATCCTCTGGGATCAGTTATCTCGAGAAAGAAACTATTCACGGTGCATGGATGCAGCTGGCTCACTCTAATTATGTTTTTAGAATGTCACCAACCCATAGATGTGAAAAACTACCTTGACCTGCAATCAGGTTAAACTGCAGTGTCATTGGCAAATTCTGGCTTTAAATTCTTTCATTTGTAAAGTTGGCATCTCTGTTCTTTTTTTGGACACAAAAAGTGACATTAGCTCTGTAATTAAAAGAAAAACACATAAGAATACTCAGAAATGAAGTCATGAATGCACTGCATGTGAGTAGAGCCTCTAAAGATGATCTAATTCTGTATGGTAATATGAAGAAAGGGAATAAAATTACCAAGAAAGGGGCACAAACTCTATTCTGTATTCTAAAACAGAGAACATTGCCTTTATCCAGATGAATGGCAAAAAAGAGTAATCTTACATAATACAAACTTCCACAGATTCTGTGCACAAACACTCACCAAGAAGCAGGGACAGCAGCTACAACAGGAGCATATTTACAGACACTTCTGATTATTCCAGGAGTTCCCTCAGTGCATGGTAAATAGTGGACAAGGTGGGTAATATTCAGTAGAGGCACCTGGGGAAAATAAGCTGGGAGCATTGAGAGACCAGAAGCAATTTGCCAATGGCTCAGGGCATTTTATTTATATTAAATCAGGAGCCGTCGCTGGTTCACTGTGTCTATACCTCAACCCTGATACAAAGTGAGGATTTAGATTAGAAGGTGTCAGTTCCTGTGACACTGGAAAAAGGATGGTGCTATAAGTGTGGTAATTTGCATAGGAAACATTATAGGAAGTTATTTTTTAGTCTAGATCCAGGACTGCATGCTTTCACTAGTTATTTGCATCATCAGAGCAGCATCTATCTTTGGCAAAGCTCTAGGGGATCAGAGGATCCCTGACCATTAGTCTTACCTGAAAGATGAAGAACATGACATTAGGAAACATATGTGGCTGAAGTTTGGCTGACACAGAGTAACACAAATTCCACACCTCAGTGGATCCTATAATCGTGCTGGATGAATTAAAGATGCTCTGGTTGTTGGTTCAGGAATTTGAGCTGGATGGACACCTCAGAAGTGAAACCAATGTACACTTCAATGGGAGGTTCATGAAGGCAGGTGTATATATATATATATATATATATATCTTGAACAATCCTCCTGTCTGAAAAAGTAAAAAACTATGTGCTTCTGTTTCAACACAAAGCACCTGTAACATCTATTTGGTTCCATAAATCGTCCAAATGAATTAATTTAAGAGTGTGCACAATAGAGGATAATTGTTAGTCTCGATTGAAATAATTATGAAAATGTTAGGCCTCTGCACATCAAATGTTCAGTAACTGTTATTTAATATAGAAAATAAATATACATTTTGTCTAAATGACTATGAAACTGTGTATAAGTACGTTTCTTGGAAAGCATACTTATCACGGTAAAATTCTAAGCATATGTAGGTGATGGAGCTCCCATGGAAAATTCATGAAGAGGAAGAAGAGATAACAGACTTGAACTATGCATATATTGGAAATGTGGCAGACTCTAATTGAGTAATTCCTAAGCTATATGCCTTTGCGTTATGCTGTCTACATACATTAAACATGACAAAACTGTCGGTATCACTAATCCCAGAGACAATGTGAGCAGTGTTGCATGTCACTCAACTGACGAACAATTGGCAGGTAGCTTTTATAATAGCAAGATGGATTCTTGTATGGGATGTGTTGATTGCTTATGTCAGTCCCTTTGAAACTTAACAGCAGTCATAATTGGAGCTGTAAATCTCTTCTAACTATAATTAGATTACTATTTATACCCATTGTCATTTTTTGAAACAGCTTGAGACTCCACTGTGGAGTAAGGAGGAAGAGAGTGCGGTGGAAAGTAATGTGGTAGCCTCAAAGCAATAAATGCTGACAATTTTTATTTGCATGTGAGTTTGTGAATCTAAATGCCAAGTCCCAAGGACATTATTTTTAAAAATGGTTCCAGTAATCTTTAGCTTTTGTGAAGGATGCATATTGCCCAAAGGAATAGATCTTGTTTTGACTTGGACGGGGTACTCAATGCTTATTCCTACCTACATGGGTAAACACTATAAGCTGGAAAATGGATCATGAAAACTTAGCTATACATTTGGTATCTCAATATGTTCTCCAACTCTTTTTAAATGAAGCATTTGCCAACTCTGAATTATAGTGAGAATATATAATGTACCAGAAATAAATTTCTCACTTAACGTGCTATAAGTTTCTAAAGGCAGGAAGGGGCTTTTCAACTTTTTACCCTCCTGTCTTTACCCTTCCTAAAAAGGTTAAATCAATAAAGCCAGCAGCACCTAGGTTGCTTTCACATTCAGGGATTTTAAAATTCACAATGGCATTTAAATCTAGATGAAAAATAAAATCAGTGCAATCTGACACTTTGGGAAGTTTTTGCTGGATAGTCACCCTGCCTCCTTGCTTAAAGCCTTAAAAACAGGCTAGTCCATTTTATCCTCAAGGAGAGGATCAGGAAGCAAGGCCAACTAGAATGATGTGACGAACCATCTAGAATCTAGTTTTGCTCAGTAGGTAATGGAAAAACAGAGAAATGACTGTACCAAAGGTGTTCCATCTTCAGGAACCCACAAAGGCTGGGGTGCTTAGGTGAAGCACATTGGTCACTTCCATTCTTTGGTAGTCACTGTATTTTCATCGGAGAAAACTACACTAGATGATCTTTAAAAGCATGTTCTACCTATAAAGCCTGATTATTATCTTTAAAGCAGATTAGCTCATATGTCCATGTTTAATAGTCTAAAATCCTTCCAGTTGGTTTTTCTTTTTATTAAAGTATGCGAGCTACTGATGATGCTTCCCCATGATGCAAGCAGAGTTGTTTCCAAATACATGAAAAACAATAAGCCATAAAATTATAGAAAAAGTTATTTATAAAAATACGATTTTGGAAAGTGAATATCTTCCCTCACTCATCTTTATCATCTATTCATTATCTGTCTTGCCTATCTAATTTCATTTTTAATACAAGGTCTCACTATGTATTCCTGGTTAGCCTTCAACACAGTGTGTAGACCAGGCTGGCATGAATTCACTTTGTAGACCAGGCTAGCCTCGAATTCACAGAGATATGCAAGCTTCTGCCTCTTAAGTGTTTAGATTAAAAGTGTGTGTCACCTCATCTGGATATCATCTATCTACATTAAATATCCAACCAGCATGAAAAACACAATAGCACTTGGGTCTAGTGGCACATGCCTGTAATTCCAGCACTCTACGATTAAGAGGCAGATGAATCTCTGTGAGTTCAAGGCCAGTCTGGTCTACAAATAAGTTCAGTACATTCAAGGCTACAAAGAGAAACTATGTCTCAAAAATCCATGTGTGTGTGTGTGTGTGTGTGTGTGTGTGTGTGTAGAAGAAAACACTTATTTAAAGACTGTTGGTAACCCAAGAAAAGAACTTGGGTGTCAGAAATAAGTTCAAAAAGCAGTTTTACATTTTACAGATTATGGTTTCCAATTAGCTAATATTCAGAAGGAGAAAAAATGAAATCTACACTCCTTACCCCCCACACACCCTACACCTGAATTCATAACAGCAGTAGATGTTGAGAATCAGTGGTCTCTTTCAAATTTTCAAAGATCTCATGTCAAGACCCCTTCATGGGTTCACAACATAGTTTACTCCATAATCTTTGATTAGTAGATGAATATTGACCATGAAGTATTTCTTTTAATTCATTGGAAAGAACAAATACAACCATATTATTCCAGAATTTAAATGATGGTTAAAACTGGTGGCACTCAGAGGAAGGATAGCAGGTTACCAAGAAGAGACTTGATACCCTATGAGCATATAAAGGGGGAGGAAGTCCCCCTCAGTCACAGTCATAGGGAGGGGAGTAAGGGGAAAATGGGAGAGAGGGAGGAATGGGAGGATACAAGGGATGGGATAACAATTGAGATGTAATATGAATAAATTAATAAAATATATTTAAAAATTGTTGTCTAAGAAGCAAATGATGAAGGAAAATAATGCAGCTTCTCAGCGGACACTTTTCCTATTTCAACACACCCGCACCCAAAATGTTGCTTTAAATATTTAATATATTTCTTTAATTGACTAGGTTACCTCAGGAAATAAAAATGTAAGAGCCCAGAGGCAAAAGTTATTATAACCCTTATCATGTAACTAAAGAATTGCATTCAAATAGCCACTTGTATAAATCACAGTCAAATATTTTTATTAAATAATAGTTCAATTGTTATATCCATCAACTTTTAAGATGAAGATGAAGCATCTTAAAATAAAGACATACCTATAAGAAAATTATTCCAGGTACAGCATATGTAATGACAAAAATATCTTTGGAAATTTGGAGTAAGCAAAGTCTGATTGACAATTGGCACACGTTTGAAATACAAGAATTCTAGAATACTGTATTATGAGCGTTCTAGGGCAGAAAAGATGACTCAGTGATATAAGGCCCAGGTACACAAGTTAAGGACCTGAGATAGAATACCCAGAACTTATATAAATCTGGGCATGGCAGTATGCATTTGTGGTCCCAGTGTTTCTACAGAAGATGGGAGATGGAAACAAGACACTCTCCAGAAGCCAGTGGAATCTTGTCACAATGCAGCGGCAAACAACAAAGAGACACTGTCTCAAACAGGGAGAAGGGTGGAGAAGAACACAAGCAAGGTTATCCTCTGACTTCCATGTGTGTGTGCGTACCATTATACTATGTTATATTGTATTATATTATACAAAAGAGGAAATTTCAGGTAAATCTTGGCTTAAAGAAAAGAGTGAAAGTACAGAGACCAGTTAAAGAACATCTCTCTCTCTCTCTCTCTCTCTCTCTCTCTCTCTCTCTCTCTCTCTCTCTCTCTCTCTCTCTCTCCTCTCTCCTTCTCTCTCTCTCTCTCTCTCTCTCTCTCTCTCTCTCTCTCTCTCTCTCTCTCTCTCTCTCTCTCTCTCTCTCTCTCTCTCTCTCTCTAACACACACACACAATGGAAAGTTCTGTTTTCATTGCATTTAGTTTATAGCAATTGAAAAATTTGTATAATAATCAGAAATTCATGATGCAATATTGTGAGCATATGGTAGGCAATAATGATTTATTCAAATAAATTGTAGTTTTTCTTGTGAAGATACCTGCTACCTGCTTCTTAGAGCGAGGGCACTGGATTGCTCTATTGCTCTCTCTCTCAGAACTGCATTGTTTCTGAGTAGGAATCACATTACATCGATGGCAAAAGTGTTTGTCATTGCTATACTTAGATTTCAGAAGCACACCACAGTACACAAATCCATTCCCTGTGAGCTGTGCTCACTGCAATTAATTATTCATAGAAAACAGTCAAAATTTGAGAGTGCTGTGATTGTTGCAATATAATCTACAGCAATTAATAGCCATATGATATATTCATGGTCATGTACTTTGTATTCTTGCATGTATAATATTTTCTGAGTAGGGAAAGTGTGAGCATTTCAGTAAGGACATTGGAAAGTTCACTCAGGAATATTACATGTATAAATATGATTCTACTTGTATATCATAACAGAAGAAAAAATTAGGTTAAGTGCTGCTGCTTCAAAACATGATCTTGCTTGAACAGGTGCAACTTTAAGACAGCCTGGATATTTGGAAGAATTTCCCAAATTGACTTTGTGAGGCTCCTTGTCAGGTCTACTTACTCCTGGTTCACTGGAGCGTCACTCAACTCAGAAGATGTGCAGATGAGGAAGTTCTTCATTTTGCATGAGAGCTCATTCTTGGAAGCGGTATCACTCTCTTAGTCATTTTGAGATGCTGTAACAAAACCTCATCAACTGGGGTAACTTGTAAACAACAAAATTTCATTACTTACTGCTCACTCCAGAGGTTGTGAATTCCAAGAAGATGGCATTGGTGATTTACTCTGGTGATGCTCTAACTCCTGGTTATTAGATGAAGTGTTTTACTATGTCTTCACAAGATGGAAAGAGAGAAAATCTTCTGTTGCAGGCCTGAATCTCACCCATGAGGTTCTACATTCATGATCTAATTCCCTCCCAAAGTTTAAACCTCCAAATTCTGTCATATTTTTGTTTATGTCTTAACTTAATCTGGGCAATCCCTCACACACTTGCCCAGAGGCTCATTTCTACGGTAGTCTAAATCTGGTCAAGTTTAAACTCGAGATTAACTATCAAGGTTTCTATATCTATACATATAAAATGCATAATATATCTCTATGCAAATTTATGCATTTCAAAATCAAACACCCTTTGGATAAATTCATTTATGTGTGGCAATGTTAATTAATTCTTTCCTTTTGCAATAAAATTCAAAGAACTTCACAACCACAATAGAAAAATTGAGTGTGGCTCTTTGCACAGCTATGTGAAAACAAGAGTCAACTGAAGCATAAATTAATTTATCACATATACAAAAATAAGCAGAAGATACATCATTCTAATACTTCTTTTCTTGAATTTGAGAATCTCTTAAGTGGCTCTTCTTATTAAAGCCAAGCCCTAGGCATGTTAAGCAACACTCTCTGATGGAGCTGAGTCCACACTCCAGTAGCTGTGTCTCAAAGATGCATTTAAGTAGCATTATTTTTGTGGTACACCTGCCCTGTGTTTTTTGATAAATAAAAATATAATCCAGGGTCTGTGTAAAATATTACTTTGAACTAAGAACATTTCAATAGCAACCATACTCTAATAAAATTATTCTATTTAACTTTTAAATGTGTATTTATATCTGTGCATTTTACAATATATATATATATATATATATATATATATATATATATATATATATATATATTGTATACACCCCTATCAGACCCACCATTCAGTTTACACTTATGATATATTGCATTAGTAAAAAGAAGGAAGGCAATGTTACTGGGTTTCTATGTTTACTCTTCTTGGTTGTCAACTTGACTATATCTGGAAAGACCCACTTTTAATACAGATATCTTAATGTGAGAAAATTGAGCTTTAATCCAGATTTTTTTGAGGAGGGAAAATCCACCTTTAATCTGGCAGCCTAAATAATAATGAGTGTGGAAAATACAATCAATCTCTCTCTCTCTCTCTCTCTCTCTCTCTCTCTCTCTCTCTCTCTCTCTCTCTTTCTCTCTCTGTCTCTCTCTCTGTCTCTGATATAATATAGGTATCTGCCTACTTGCCTTCACTCACTGAAAAGTTCTTTCTTTTGCTGCCATTAGAACCTAAGTTTTCAGGCTTCTGATATATACTGAAGACCAGCTGGGACATTCAACCATCTGGGAAGAATAACTACTAGATTCCTAGACTCTATATTAGTAGACAGCCATTGTTTTCCTAGGTGGACCACAGCTGGTAAGCTACTCTAATAAATAAACCCATACGAACGTACGTGCATACATACATACATACATACATACATGTATACATACATGTATACATATACCTATTACACATATATATGTATGTATAGATTTGTTCCATCAGTTCTGTTCCTCTAGAGAACCCTGAATAGTACAGATTTTTGTAACATAAATTCTAGAGCAGTAAAAGTGCAAGAGTTAATTTTTTAATTATCTGGACTATGCTTTCCATTTTGCCAACACATTCAATTACTTTGGCCCCTTCTAGGAGCTTGGAGACTACTGAAAGGCTATGGTGTAGACTATTTTGAAACTATAAGACAACAAATGCATTTGATTAACATGGTCCATTTATTGTGAGAGGCAAAAAAATTTTGACTGTATCTAAAAGTTTTGACAATTAGTGGAAAAATAAGGTAAATGCTGCTTGATTCCTCCTAGTGTCTGTGGATAAATTGACAAAGGAAAAGAACCCACGCTGTGATAAAATTATCAGACTTGTAACATCTCTGAATGTGCTAAAGGACAACAATAAATACACTGAGTGATAAAGTTGACCATCTCCAGATGTGCATAAATAGTTTATAGGTTTCTAAGTGTGTCCCGGAGAACCATCTTCTCTCCAGCAGCCACAGAGTTCAAGTTGTGGAAAATTAAGCCAAAGCCCTTATCATAAGACTGAAAGCCCTCATTATAAAACTGGTTGAATTACAAAGAAAATTCAAGTTTTAGACTAGGAGAATATTGCTGTTTAAAGCAAAGGCATTAGTTGGTAAAGAATAGGATCCTCTAATGTTGGATGAAGATGTGTGAGGACTCTACTGAGGCTGAGAACTTTGAACCCTCAGATTCATTCTCAAGGGTTTATTTCTATGGGGAGCCATGCTAAATTCAGCCATTTTTGAAATCCTGTGCTTAGGCTGCATGCTGTAACCTTCAAGTTGTTGACCCTTGCTGAAGGAGGTCTTGGGTTCTGGGCTATCTTTGGATTGAACACCCAGAGAAATAGTGAAGTTCTTACAGGGAACTACCCAGAAGATTAAGGAAGTTCTTATAGGGAGCTATTCAGAGGATTATATCCTTTCCTGGGGGCTAGGGGAAGTGAGATTACAATAGATCTTCTGGTGACCTTGCTATATAAAGTCTACTCACCTGCATTAAAGTGAGTCTTGATCAGAAATCTCCAGACTTTACTCAATATTTCTCCCATCTCTGTCCCCCACTTTCAACCCCCACTCCCTCTTTCAGGTGAACCCTGGTTTGATTTGTCCCCAGGCAAGGACATGTCTCACATGGGGAAGTAGTCTTTCCACATTCCACTGAAGATATCCTCCTACTCCTACTTCCTGAAACACTCTTTTCTGCCTTGGTTTGGGAAATTAATCCATCAATATCTGTTAAACTAGCAATGCTTTTTCCTGAAGGAGATGCCAGGATAGACAATACTGATGTCCCTCTGGGACACCAATAGTTGTCTTTAGAGCTGTAACCAGACGTAAGGATAAGTAAGCTACTAGAGGGAAGAGAAAAAGCTTAGTCCATAAGGAGGTATGCTACAATACTTAAATGCTTAATGAATTTACTAATTCTTTTAAGCTGAAGTCTAAGGAATGAATACAAATAGGAATGAATCTTTATTGGCTTAGGGGTCTGGGATGGGATAACAGTGGAAGGAACATAGAACTAGACCAGAATGGGTTTGTTGATATAGACCCACTGGGTAGAGACACTAGGTTTAATATGGAAGCTTGCACACGTTAAAATGGTATCAAAAGATTGTTTAAACAGTTGGCTGAAGTATTTGACAAAAGATGGCTGACTGAAGAAGAATAGGAGATGCTCAATAGCTCTTGACTGTGTAAAACCTATTCCATCACAATGGAAAGGCCTAGAAGACATGATGTTCACTAATCCTGTAAGGCACAAAATGGTGAGGGGCACCGGCACATTTGAAGAGCTCTGTTGTTGTCCTTTTCCAAATGCCAGACTTTGGGGCTAGATACACTGCTGCTCAGTTGGAAGAATTGAATTCAGTGGGTTTAATTGGGCCTAGAATTAATAGAGGCCAGGTAGACAGCACAGAATCACCAAAGGCAAAGTGATTGTAGTTATCATAATAAACTACATAGACAAAGCATTGTCCAAAATGGCCTGACCCATAATGGGCAACACAAGCAAAGTTATTTTTATGGTGGCTTGACTTTGTTAATACCTTTGTTATTGCTAATTAATCATGTTGTTTCCAGGCCTGAAATAAATAAAAAGCCTATTTTTGTTGTTGTTGTTGTTTTGGTTTGATCTGTATAATCAGAAAATTTTTCAAACAAATGAAAGAAAACCTAAATTGGACCATGGGTAAAAAGATTTTTCCAGACTTGAGCCAGTTTGCAGACCTAGAACCCCTTGAGATATGACCATGGTGCCCAAAGGAAGGACACTAATAAAATGCCTAAAAGTTTTGCTGTAAGCCTTTCCTTGGTCCTTCCCTACTGGGACTTTTGGCCTTTTCTCTATCTAAGGGTAACTTTACACTGGGAAAAAGGAAATAGTTATACATTTGGGGGCGTACTTTACACTGGTCATTAATTGACCCTGATTCTGGGTGACTCCAACAAATATTGTGGCCTTCTACTTAAAGAAGGAATTTATGGAGATCAGGTGATTAATAGAGTTTTGGCTGAAGTCCAACTTACAGAAGGTCTAGGGGTCCCCAAAATATATCTTGTGTTGTTTACCAAGTCCCAGAATGTATAATTAGGATAGACATACTTAGAAGTTGGCAGAATTCTCACATTGGCTTCATGGCCTGTGGAATAAGAGTTATTATGGTTGGAAAGGCTAAATGGAAGCCTTTAGAGTTGTCTCTGCCAGAAAAAATAGTGAATTAAAAACAGTATCACATGCCTGGAGGAACTGCAGAAATTAGTGCTGCTATCAACGACTTGAAAGGTGCAGGGGTGTTTTTTTCCCAGCACATTTCACTTTAACTCTCATCTGACCAGTGCAGAAAGCAATTGGATTCTGGAGAATGATAGTTGACTATTGAAAACTCAATCAAGTAGTGACCCAAAATTGCAGCTTCTGTACCGGATATGTGTCCTTATATGATCAGATAACATATACGGTAATATATATGGCAATATGCCACACAGTCCCTACTTGCGTGTGTTACTCCTACCCATATACCTAATAACTGAAAAAGCTGCTCACCTTGACCGGGGCCTGGAATAAAAGACTTTTGTCTAGGTCCAAGCTGCAGTACAGACTGTTCTACAATTTGGATCATATGAACCAGCAAACCCAATGATACACAAGGTTTCAGTGACAGATAGGGACATTGCTTGGAGCCTTTGGCAGGCACCTATAGGTGAAACACAGAAAAGAATGTTGGGATTATTAGAGGAAGGCTCTACCATAATCTGTAGAGAACCACTCTCCCTTTGAGAGACAGCGCTTGGCCTGCTATTAGAATTTACTGGAAACGGAAGATTGGACAATGGACCACCAAATAACCATGTGGCCTGAGCAGCCCAACAGGAACTAGTTGTTACCTGACCCACTAAGCCATAAAGTAGCCTGTGCAACAAGCAATCTATTATCAAATGGAAATGATCAGGCCCAGCAGATCCCGAGGGCACAACTACATGAAGTAGTCGTCCAAATGCCTTTGGTTTCTATTCCTATTACAATCTTTGCTGCTGCCAAGCCTCATGGGGTATGCGCTGTGATCAGTTCACTGAGGAAGAGAAGACTAGGGCCTGGATCACTGCTTTTTCCAAACCTTGTACAGACACCATGCAAACGTGGATAGCTGCAACATTCCAACTTATTTTTGAGACAACCCTTAAAGACACTGGAGAAGGAAAATCTGAGAAGGACATATGAGGAAGAAGTATGCAGAGAGATATCTCCAAATAGGAGAAGGATGTCAAGATGCATATGCCCCCTTGTAAACACTCATCAAAAGTTGACTTCACCAGAGGAGGAGTTCAGCAATCAAGTAGACAGGATGACCTGTTCTGTGGACAGGCATCCTCTTTCCCCAGCCATTCTTGTCATTGCACAGTAGATCCATAAACCATGTGGCCAAGAGACGGAGGGTATACATGTGATCAACAACATAAACTGCCATTAGCCAAGTCTAAGTTGACCACAAATGCTGCTGAGTGCCAAACCTACGAAAAGCAGCCACCAGCCTCTAGATATGTCACCATTTCTCCCCAGAGTGACCACCCAGAAATCTGGTAGAAGATTGACTACACTGGGTAACTTTCTCCATGGAAAGGACAATTCTTTCTCCTTATTGGAGTAGATACTTAATATGATTATGGGTATGCCTTTCCTACATGTAAAGCTTCTGCCAACACTGCCATTCATGGACGTACAGGATTCCTTATCCACTGTTATGTTAGTGCACACAGTGTTGCTTCTGACCAAGAAACGCACTTCATAGTCCCAGAAGTATGACAGTAGTCCAGTGATCATAGAATCCACTTACTAGGTAACTCAACACCCAGAAGCAGCTGGTCTCAGAGAAAGATGTCATATCCATTTGAAGACACAGTTACAAGCCAGTTAGGTGACAGCATCCAGAAGGGCTGGGGCAAGATTCCCCAGAAGTATATGATTTGAATCAACATCTAATGTAAGATCTTTTCCCTTAGCAAAGACAACAGGTCAAGGAATCAAGGTGTGGAAGAGGGAATATTTCCATTCACCATCACCCCTAGGAAAAAGTTTGCTTCCTGTTTCCACAACCTCAAGTTCTGCTGCCCTAGAAGTTTTGTTTTCAGAGTGGGGAGCAAACCCTTCTGCTAGAGACATAAGCACTCCATTGAAACTTGAAGCTCAGATTTCCCCCTGGCCTCTTTAGTCTTGATACCCCTAAACCAACAGGCTAAAAAAAAAAAAAAAAAAAAAAAAAAAAAGGAATAACAATGTTAGGAGAGATTATTGATACAGATTACCAAAGGGAAATTGGATTTCTTTTCCATAGTAGTGATAAGAAAGATTATTTCTGGAGTAGAGGAGATTCTTTAGGGCATCTCTTGTTGTTACTATGTCCTGTGATTAAAGTCAGTGGGAAACTACAAGAATCTACACCTGGCAGGATGAAAAGAAACACAAGAATGAAGGTATGGAGGAAGAGCCGCGGCCTGCTAAGATACCTCCAGGGGGTGGAGGCAGTACAGAACGGGAAATAGCAGAAGGTAGTTATGTATACCAGTGAAGACTATACGACCATTAGTAGAAATGAGGATTATCATATCCATGCGTGGGCCGCCACTTTTTGTTAAGAATGTGTTTTTACAGATATTTGTGTTTTCTTTCCTTGATTTAGTTATCATGCAATATAATATCAATTAAAATAATATCAGCCATAATCATATTTGAATTTCCAGATACAAAAAAAAAAATTCCCCTCAAGGGACATTGCTACATTTAGGATATAAATATTCTAAAATTTATAATGTGTTTGCAATTGTATGTGGGATAGTTATATTGCTACCTACAATTATAACCCGAGTATTGCTTTCATTTGGAAATTAAGTATGATATAAGGATATATGGTTGTGCATCTGGTTGGTATGGGGTAGGATTGTGATGTCTAATATTGGTTGTCAACTGGCTATGGCTGGAATGAATTAAAATCCAACTGGCTGGGTAATACCTGTGAGGGAATTAAATAATTTTAAGTGGTAATTCACACATTTTACTTCTATTTAAAATAGATTTTAAAAATCATGTCATATATCCCACGTTTTACTCTTCTCAGTTCCTCCTCACCTTTCCCTCCCCTCCAAATCCACCCCCTTTCTATCTCTTATTAGAAAACAAACGAGCATGGTCCAAGGTTGGTGCTTCAGACTCCATACACGAACTGGACCTAGGTCCTCTATGTAGATGTAGCTGATGAACAGCTCAGGATTCATGTGGGTCCACTAGTAAGGGGAGCAAGGGCTGTCTCTGACATTTTAATCACTACTCACCGGCAGGACTGCTTTTCCAGGCCACAGGGGAAGAGGATGAACTCAGTCCTAATGTAACTTGAGGAGCTGGGGTGGGTGGGTAGAGAGCTCCCCTTTCTGAGGAATAGGGGAAAGGAAAGGTGAGGGAGAGATGGTAGGACTGGGGAGACAGGAGGGAGGGGACTACAACCAGGATGAAAAGTGAAGAAATAAATTAGTTAATTAAAAAAAAGAAGTAAAAGAAAACAAACAAGCTTCTAACAGATAACAATCAAATAAGAGAAAGATAAAATACAAACTAATATATAGGAATAGGACAATGAAAACAAGGAAAAGGGCCCAAGAAAAGGGTCAAGAAACAGACAGACAGAGACGTACTTGGTTATACACTCAGCAATCCCATAAAAAACACTAAAAATGGAAAATGTGTGTGTGTGTGTGTGTGTGTGTGTGTGTGTGTTAAAAATAAGATTAAAACCATTAGGTTTGACATTATGAGACAAGCAACCCCCAAAAATGTAATTGATTTTGTTTTCAGTTGGCTATCTATTTACTGCTAGGCAAACAGCTCACATTTAAGGGTAGTTGGATTCCCCAGTGAGAGTTCCTTGGAGAAAACTTAATTTTTATTTGCAAGTGGCTATCAATTGGAGATTGTTTCTGAGTTAGTTATGGAGGCATGTTTTCACTTCTCCTTTCAGCTGTAGTAGGACTCCATCTGTTTTAGACCCATTCTGGCCCTGTAAATGCTGCCTTTGGCTCTGTGAGCTAAGGTGTACAATTTAGAAGGCTCAGATTTTGATTGTTTCATTTTGTTTTGTTTCTCTGTGTGTATGTCCTCTATCTCTGGCTCTTAGACTCTTTCTGTCTCCTTTTCCTTAGGGTTCCTTGATCCCTTAGGCAAGGAAGTTAATGAAAACATCCTGTGTAGGTCTAAATGTTCAAGATCTCTCACTCGATTCATATTCTCTGGCTGTGAGTCTTTATATTTGTTCCCATTTGCTGCAGGAGGAAGGTTCTCTGATGACAGCAAAGCAAGGTGCTGATCTATGAATGTATCAGCATGTCATTAGATGCAATCTGGCTATGTCCTTTTAGTTGAACAGGAGTATTTGATTTTACCATAGATCTATCTCAAGGCTATCTCACACGAGCAGTCTGTTATTTTAGTTCTACGTCATGGAGTGGGCCTTACGTCAAATCAAATATTGGTGGGTTACTCCCAGCAGTTTTGTGCCACCATTGCACTAGCATATCTTTCTGGAGGAAGATACAGTTTTAATGCACATCTTTTGAGGTAAGAAGACACACCTTTACTTTGGGCCACACCTTCAGGTGACAGCCTACATAAAAGACATGAAAGAAAGAAAGACCTCTCATTGCATGCTTTCACTCATTTTCTCTGGCTACTTTATTACTTCATTGTCATTATAACCTAACTCTTCAGGATTTCTTCATACATTGAAGGTCACCTCAGTGGCCTGAGAACTACTGTATTCTTGAACTTTCTCCAATTCTAATTAACTCCCTTTCTGCATATATAGGGAGATTCAATTCTTTTCCTCTGGAGTAGTTTTTCTCAACCTGTGAGGTGCAACCTCTTTGGTGGTCAAATGACCCTTTTACAAGGGTCATATATCAGATATTTATATTATGATTCATAGCAATATTAAAACTACAGTTATGAAGTATGAATGAAAATAATTTTAGGGCTGGAGGTCACCACAACATGAGGAACTGTATTTATTAAAAGGCCATAGCATTAAGAAAGTTGAGATCCACTGCTCTAGAGAATCCTGACGAATAAACTTTATGAAAACCAAAGTGACCTAAAGTAACTTGAGGAAGGCAAGGTTTATTTAATCTTACAACTCATGAAGGTAAGTCAGGACTTAAGTTGGGGATCTGAAGGCAGAACTAAAGCAGAGGCCATGGAGCAAAGCTGATTAGTGGGTTGCTGCATATAGCAGGTTCAGCCTGCTTTCTTATCACCCCACTACCACCTAACTAGTTTTAGTACTACCCCCAGAGGCCAGGACTCTACCCTATCAAATCATTAACCAAGAAAATCCCTTACTTGTGTACAGTCCAATACAATTTTCTCAGTTATGATTCTCACTTACTAGATAACCTTATCATGTCAAGATGACAAAATACCAACCAGTACAAACTCTTGTACACATTTGAGATATCTACAGGTTAATTGGCCTTTACACACAGGTATCGTATAGTGGGCCATGTAGAAATGGCAAACATGAGAAGGCAGAGGTCAAAATGAGGGCAATAAGATGGTGAATATGATCAAAGTACATTATATGTATGTATAAAAAGCATCCCATCATATTCTATAATTAATATGTGGTAATAAAAATTTCATTAAAATGAAACATGTTTATAGTCTCCAAGAGAACAATTCATCACAGTGAGCGTTACTACTATTGTCCCATTTGCTGGATTCAGCCAGGAGTTCCTCTTAATTTTACTGTAATGTTATCTTTAAATCCAGTGGATTCTGTCATGACAGGGGCCATGTGAACTTGCTTTTTCTTTTTCTCTACTACTGCATGTTGACTCCAGTCACCTTCCTGTGGATGGTAAAGTACCTGTGTCCTGGTCCTCCTTGTGTACCACTGAATGGGAATCCTTTATTGGATTCACGCTGCACTGAGAACTTCTTTTGTCCATGATACCCATGATGTATAGATCATGCCTTGTTCCTTCTCAAAGCCCGAAATCTTTTCATCACAGAGGAAAGCCATCATTTTACAGTATCCCTGGCACCCCTATGCAAATGGAAACCTGTCTATCTCTGTGTTTGACCTTATTGTAGACATTTCTATCCACTACATTTGAATAACAGTAAAAATTGAACTTTAGAGTCATAAAAAATATTTCCCAAATCTTATTAAAAAATTTAAAGGGAAATTTACCAGGCTTCAAAGAATTTCCTAAATTTCAAGTATATTTAAAGAGTGTGGGTTTGTTTGTTTGTTTGTCTGTTTGGTTTTTTTTTTGTTTGTTTGTTTTGTTTTGTTTTGTTTTGTTTTTTGTTCTTTTGCCTAGAGCTCCACTGGCTTTATTGTTATTTTCAACTTTATTTTTGAGACAAGGTCTTATGTAACCAAGAGTGGCCTTAGAGCTGCTATGGCTGAGGGTGATCTTGAGCTTTCAGTTTTCCTACCTCTATCTTCCCAAGGTCTGTGATTGTGGAAGACATGTCCCACCACTCCTATGTTCTACATTGGCTTTTCAAAGCTCCATGTAGAAATTTTTTTTCTGTGTTGCAATGTCAGGCATCTTGGTAGAAACATGACTTCATTTTTCTCTTGTATTCCATATTTTAACATGTTTTTAAAACTTAAGGTGGTTGTTAATTTTAAGTGGCAGGCTTGTTTCTGTATTTTTCATCCATTATTACATACATCATATTTTAGTCATTCAGAAAGAAAAAGCATTTTAGGAATACTAAAAACTGACTTCTTAGAAGTTAAATATTTTTCTTATTATCTTTGTCTTAGAAAATTATTTCATGGGAAACTGGAAAAATTCACATCTTTTAGATTAGCAAGTTTTGAAAAGATAAAATTTCAAATAACTCAAACAACTTAATCAAATCTGAAGGGGGAAAGAATTTTAAAAATCCATAGAGTAAAGACTCATTTGTATACCCAATATCTCTTAGCCAAAGTTATTTGATGAGCTCAGTGGCAATGAATCACAAGCCGATGAACTAAATTCCTCTTAAGAACACATGCTTTTACAGAAGCAAAAATGCCTTCTGTAAAAGTAGGAATCTGGTGTCAACCACTACACAACCCAGACATTTATACACTAGGTTGAGATCTTTCAGAATCTATAAGTACATCTGGATTTGCACAATCCTGTGAACATTTTTAAATAAATACATTTTGATATCATTTGGAATAGTTTTGTATGAAAGAAATCTCTCACTGTATTATCAGAAGAAATTCATACATTTAAATCATACAAAGATCCTTTGCTACTTCAAGCATAGAAATTATTAAATCACATATGCATGTAGGATGTTCTCAAAAATAACAAATCTTCCCGCTGCATGTAGCTTTTTTATTTATGTGTAATAACATAAATGTATATGCCAAAATAAAATAAAATCTTTTTTAAAAAGAAAAGTATGGTGAGAAAAATAGAAATGATTTTAGAAATTACCCAACTTGCGAGTTTAGATAGTTGAGTTTGGATATGAAATAAATGTAAGTGGTCAATATCTATACCAAGTATTTTTTTAAAAGTCAAGTTTGGGCCTTAGCTTTTTCTCCAACACAAGACTGTGATCTGAGCTCTTCCTTCTGTCTGCAGTTCTCCAGGAGGCTTTATGACTTTGGGATCCTATTACTTATTCTCTCAACATCCCTTTGGGATAAATTTGGGCATATTTTCCTTTGCTTATATTTGTTTCTTTTGCAGTGAAGCCAAGAACAGAAAATACTGTCATCTGTGCACATCCATTCAAACATTATAGGCTCAAGCTTGCCTCATCTTTGCTCTTGTTTTTCCCATTTTTTTATTTAAAAAGGTTCCGGCCATTTTTATGCCAGTTGCAAGTGGTCCTGTTCCTTGAAAAGTGGTAGCTGTAGAAGATTTAATCATCTATGGCCATAGTGATCCCCTGTCTAATGAAATTTGAGAAACGCTGGAAGCCATTCGTGACTGTTGACTGTTCTTCTTCCCCTTCAGCAGTGAAATTAACCACAGCAAGAGAATTGCTTCGTTGTGAATGGCCATAGAGAGACTGAAACAGAAGACACATCGCTTTTCCCTCTTGTTACCTGTGCTCTCTTCACAGACTGTCCGCTAGTGTCAGAGGTGTTCTGTGGACACTGGAGTTTTTTATAAATCCTTACACTTTTCACAGATTTATTCATGCATCCAGCAAGAGCTTAAAACTTGACTGTCAGTATAATTTCATTCTCATCTGTCATATGGACATTGAAACATCTATTTTAATGAATTCCTTGTCTCCACAGAAAAATTTACAGCTAATCCTACTTAAAGTGCTATCTAGAAGGGTTTTATTCAGTAGGTCTCAATAGTGTCAGATTAAAGTCTATACTTTGAATTTTTTTTTCTTATATGTAAGATTACAAATGAGAGACAAGTCTCCTTTTAGCATCAAAGGAAGTATACTTAATTTTATAAGGGAATGCCCATTTCCCCAGCAGTCCCAGTGCTCTGGACGGGAGTTACACCAGAAGTCACATGTGCCTGATATTTAAGACTAAACTTTGAGTTGTGCTTTAAAAGAAAGAGCTGACTTTCAGAAACTATGAAGCATTTGAAAGGAAGATCAATTTGTCAGGCTTAACTGTATCTTTCTCAGACTCGTATTGAAATTTTAGCAATGGCAAGCAGAAATTAATCCTGTTTTTTAAATGATCCAATG
Source organism: Acomys russatus (assembly GCF_903995435.1). Lineage (NCBI taxonomy): Eukaryota > Metazoa > Chordata > Mammalia > Rodentia > Muridae > Acomys > Acomys russatus. The sequence goes on from NC_067139.1 coordinate 12,008,175, forward strand.
CAAAGCTTCCACACAAATTATATTAATTGATTGTGGCTACCTGTTTTTGTCTACATCTAACACATGAATATTCTACTGCATGTACAAGGACAAATTTCCCATTCTGCAGGCTGCCTTTAGACTGTTGGGCTATGAGGAAATGCAAAATGTAATCCTTAACCCTAATCAATCTTTTTCTAACAGTATGTTTTAGTGGAGAAATTAATTTGAAGTGGCAATAGGTTAATTAGTTAATTAGGAAAATCTCCACAGGAGATCCTCAAGGGGGGAGGAAGTAGTAAATATTACTTAAGATCAAGGATTTATTTTTTTATTTCTATTTTTATTGAAAATAGTTTTTCTCTCACATATTATACACTGATTACCATTTCCCCTCCGTCTACTTATCCCAGTTCCTCCCCATTTCCCATCCTATATGGATCCACTCCTTTCTGTTTCTCGCTAGGAAGCAAACTGAATTGTAAGGGATAATAATAAAGCAAAACAAAACCTAACACATTGGAAAATAACAAAACAAATAAGAAAAGGAAAATAGCCCAAGAAAAGGGAAAAGATTCTGATATAGACAGAGACCAACTTGTTCACACACTCAGGAATCCGATATAAACACTAAACTGGAAGCCATAATACACACTCAAAGGACCTGTAGAGTACAAAGGGAAAAATACATAAATAAACTAATATAAAAATTAAAATAAAAAGCAAACAAAAACCCCTGACTTGACATTATGAGACAAGGAACCTTCAAGGATGCTATTAAGTTCATTTTCTTTTGGCTATTTATTGCTGGACATGCCAGCCTGCCCTTAAGAATAATTCTCCAGTCAGATTCCCTTGGAGAAAATGTAAGTTTCACTTACAAGTGGTTATCAATTGGAGATTGTTTCTGGGTTAGAGATGATGGCATGAGTTCACTTCTCTTTTTAGCTCGAGGATCACATCTGGTACAGACCAGTGCAGACCCTGTGCATGCTGGCTCAGTCTCTGTGAGTTCATATGTATATCAATTCTGTGGATTTAGAACGCCTTGTTTCCCTGGTATCCTCCAACCCTATGCTTCTTTTTAAATTTTTGTATTAAATATTTATATATACATTTATATTATTACACATAAGTACAATAAATTACAGCATGAAGAACCATGAAACAATCAGGAATTACATAAATGTTACATTCTTAGTATTTTGGCTATTTGTAATTGGCAGCCTTGAAGAAAACATCTTTCCTGCCTTGGTGCGGCTAAAATTCTGAATGTAAAGCAATATCTCTCATATCTCGTCATTATCTTAAAACATCTATGTAGTCCTAAAAACATCTTAGCCCCTAAAAAAAAAAAAACTAAGCTTAACTGTAAAACTAAACTATCTGGTTTTCAACCCCATCAGGTACTTGAGAAGGAATAAACTTGATTACCTGAGTAGACAGGGAGTGCAGGTTAGTAGCTTTCCAAATGAGAAGATGACAGAGACAGTTTGCTACCTGAGCAGTCATCCAAAACCCTCTATAACATTCTTAAACTCTTTCTGCCTTCTCTTCTGTAGGGTTCCCTGAGCACCAGGGGAAGGGTTTGATGGGATGTCCCACATAAGACAGAATGTTCCATGGTCTCTCAGTCTTTGCATGCTGTTTGGCTGGAGTTCTCTTCATTTGTTCCCACAGGCTTCTGGAGGAAGCTTCTCTGATGGGAGCTGAGCAAGGCACTGGGCCGTGAGTACAGCAGAGACTCATTAGCAGTCATTTGGCTGCTACCCTTTTTTTAAGGGCCAAAATTCCAATAAACCTGCAGATAAACAAACAAACAAACAAACAAAAAAACTCATTATAAATAACTTTTTGTATACATGCTAGAATTCAAATTAACGTATTAATAGTCACACTTGTAGTTGTTAATATAATGTAAAATATAACAGAGAGGTATGTGGTTTATAATCAAATTGAAAAAAATCTAACCCTTTTTCATGAAGCAAAGTCAGAGGTATTTTTTGTTTTGTTGTTTTGTTTTTATGTATTACTTTACATCCCAAATGCACCCACTCTGCCTCACCTTCCCACTCTCTTCCCCCCTTCTCCCTGCCCCTTCTCCCCCTTACCAACCCACCTCAGCACATCCAGTCCCATCAGGACTAAGAGCATCCTCTTGCACTGAGGTCACAAGGCAGCCCAGCCAGGCGACAGTGATCCAAAAGCAGGCTCTGGAGTCCATGTCAGAGACAGCCCCTGCTCCACTTGCTGGGCTATCCACATGAAGACCAAGCTGCCCTTCAGTTACTTATGTGTCAGAGCCTTAGGTTCGGTCCATGTTTGCTCTTTGGTTGCTGCTTCAGTCTCCTTAGGTGCCAATGGGCCTAGTTAGTTGACTATGTCTCCTTGTGGAGTTCTTGTCCCCTCTGGGTCCTCTGTCCTTCCTCTCAGTCTCCTACAAATCAGCGTTTTTAAAGAAAGGGCTTAATATAGATTTACACATAAGCATTAAGGGAGCAGGAGAAGTATGTGAGAAGACAGTACATTGTAAGCATTCTAGGGCAGTGTGGCTGGCCATCAAGGGAGAGCATCTGCACATTTGTCTGCATGCTGACAGCTGGTGGAATATCTACTTGGCATAAGTATACCCTATCTTACTACTTAGGAGATGTACACATAAGAACATTAATTTTATCTTCTTCATCTGACTGTAATCTTCCAGCACTTTGTGACTGATACTTGTATGGTGGTTTTTACTAGGCTACTTTGAAACAGTTGTTCTCATCATTGTGATATGATGAGCTTTGCTCTTGGAGACTTCTAATACAAATGAATTTAAAGCCCTGGGAAGTGAAAGCATATTATATTTACATTTTCTATCCTTTATCTGTCTTTAGTATTTACATTTTTGTCTACTTGCCTTCTTCATTCTTCCATTTTTCCTGTGTCTTTTCTCTTTCTTCTGTAAATTGGTAGCTTTCTAGGAATCTATATTTTAAGCCATAACAGAATAATTCTGTGAAATCTTTTCATCCAAAAGAAACTACTTCAAGATGCACATGAGATAAAAGTCTAAAACTTGTGGAACTTTGAAGCCAGGTACTCTGATTTCTAAAAATCCTCATAAATTATCTTCTCTTTCAGATCTTAAAAGGTTTCTTTGCTGGATATCGTGTCACATACCTGTAGTCCAGTACTCAGCAAGGTTGATGCAAGAGGACAGCTGCAAGTTGCAGTCTGAGTTATATCCAATCGTAAGGTCGCCTGGATTGCCAAGTGGGCCCATGCTTCAAAAATAAATGTGTAAGTAAGAAATAAAATAAAATAAAACATGAGTAAACAAACACACAGGCAAACATGGATAGATCTTGAATTTTCACTTTGTTTAGACTTTTAATAGTTGTTAGGATGGACTGGTGACTTCCTAAACTGCCTAGGTCCTATTTCTAAGGACATTTTAATCCTAACTGTTATAATTCCTATTTCTATTGGGATATGTGGATTCTATCCCAGTATCTGAGATCTAAATACAGCCAGTGGAAGACTTAGAAAGATACAGATCTCTCCTGTAATATACAAGCTTTTAAAAATTAAACATAACACATTACTTTGTCTAATTCAACAAATTATTTTCCATTCATTACTATGTATCTCAAATTATTTAGGCTTTTGTTTCAGATACTACAAGAAATGGACATCTAGGTGAGCTTTGTTTTATGTTGGTAAATTAGAAACTAAAAAAGACACTCCACTGCTCCTTTGAGGACCATCATTTGGAAATGTCACCATATGTTAACACCCAAGCTACTTATGAACCTCTCTGTTTAGTGAAATGTCAGTTGTTGATTGGCTATGAAGATGTCACGTAAAGATTCATCTGTTTATCAGTGTCTGACTTTCATGCCTAAGGGATAGATAAAAACTTCTAAGTAAATCCATTGTTCTGTTCCCTAACCATTCTGCTAGTGGTGAAAGTCAAAGAACTTGTCCAGTTATAATATACAACAGTTTGAAGAGCTGCCAGATATTGGCTATTTTCAAAGCCATATTTGATTTCTTATGTGAATGTCTAACCTTGGAAATTTTTGTATGGCCTGCAGATGATGTGAAGATATCTTGAGGCAGGTGGAATTTGGGAATATGTTATGTTGAAAATCCGTGGACCAGATCAGATGTACTGGTTCGGTTTAAAATGTCTATCATGATGTGCCGCGGAGCTGGCTCAGTGGGCAAAGAGCTTTTCATGTAAGCATAATGTTTTCTTTCACTTTGTATTGCTATAATAAAACACTGTGCCCAAATCAATATCAGAGGAGGAGTTTGTTTCATCTTAGAGCCTGTAGTCCTTCAGGAAGGGAAGTCAGGGCAGGAAGTTAAGGCAGCCTGGAGGCAGGAGCTGAATCAGAGACTATGTGCAGATGCTGCTTACTGGCTTGGTCCCTATAGCCTGCTCAGCCTGCTTCATGTACTATCCAGAACCCCCTGCGCAGGGGTGGCAGGACTCCGAATGAGCGGGACCCTCCCATGTCAATCATTAATCTAGCTTAATCAAGAAAATGACCCAAAGATTTGACCCAAAGGCAGTCCAAAGCAGGCTTTTTTTTTTTCTCTCTCTCTTAACTGAGGTTCCTGTTACCAGATTACTATAGAGTATATCAGCTTACAAAACCTAACCAGAATACATGATTAATTTAGTTTCACCCCCTAAACTTGTATACAATGGCAGGAATACCAGCACTTGCTTATAATGCCAGCACAGGGAAACAGATAAAGATTCACTGCCAAGCCAGCCTAACATATTTTTCAAGCTCCACCAAAAAGATCTTGTTTTAAATTTTTAAAAGAGAGAATCTTCTCAGAAACTACACCTGAGATTGAACTCTGGCATCTACATGCACAGACATACATGTACATGCACAGACACACGTGGACGTGTGTGTGTGTGTGTGCATGTGTGTGCATGCACACATCACTCATAGGCCATTAGTAGGGTTGAAAATTTATTTAATAACATTTTTACTCAAAAGTTCTGTACACCCCCTTTCCCGCCCCTTCCCTCATGTGTGTATGTGTGTGTGTCCTGATCCTGACAAAAGTTGAGTTGGAAAATGGGAGGGAGGGAGGTATGGGAAGATGCAAGGGATGGGATAACAATTGAGATGTAATTTGAATAAATTAATAAAATATATTTTAAAATTGGGGGTTTGTCTTTAAATAAATGGTTTATTTAAAATTTGGATGTTCATCTGGAATGAAAAGAACAGAGTTTCTGATTTAAAGATGAGCTGACATAAAAGCTTTTGTGATGACAATGTGAACAGAATCTGCACTCGGTTTAAAATGTGTTTCGGATGTTGACTTCCAACTTTCCTGTGGGGTGGCAGCCTGGGAATCTATAGCTCCGCATGAGCCCCCTGGGAGTACAGCTAAGCCTCTACATCACAGTCAGCAGTTAGATGTGTTACATGGACTTGGTATGCAGCAGTATTTCTCCTCGGCCATGCATTTGTTGGGATGAAAACCTGTTCCTCCTCCGCAGAATGTTGAGGTGCAGCTGTAGACACGTGTCTTCATGCTCTGCTCCTCACAAAGCAGAGTTAACCTCCTCTCTCTCGTAAGCAGCAGCCTAATAAGAGCGAGTAGTGGTGTGGTTAGATGTAATGCAGAAAGCACGCCTGACACCTTCTCCTCCAACGAAAGCAGCTGCCAAGGGGAACAGTGCTTCCGGCGGGTCACACTTTCAACCTCTTTAAAAAGCAAAGGCAAGTGCTTTAAAATACATCCGTTCTTGAGAGTCGCAGGCCGTTTGGAGGGACATTGTGCACTTATTTAAATATTGTGCCCAGTAAATCTAAGTCAGTCATTTTTTTCCTTTGCTTTGTCCTCAATATCTTACATAATGATAAAATTTCTATCTTGATGAATATTAATAATAAATCTAATTCCCAATTTTGCTATTTTCATTCAACAAGATTTATGGGCAAGGTATTTCAAGGGAGATAGAAAACGATAGATGGGCTTCGCTTTGAAGAGCAGGGGATGTCGCCATAGTAATCTATAAGTCTCTAAGTATCTTGACTCTCCAATGTTGGCAGAGAACAGAAGACAGTGATCAGTGAGACGCTCTGTTTAACAGCTATTGATAAGGAAACAAACAAATTGCCCATTAATAATATTTTATAGCTTAAAATAATGAAACTTATGTGAGTGGGACTTAAAAAATTAATTTCTACTAAAAAGTTCACTAATGTATATGTCTTATATTGAGAATATTAATCAAACTAATAGATAGAAGTCTCTGGAACACAGCTTGGACTAGCACCCAGTGAAATATGCATACCTGATATGCATTTTTACCAAAGCAATGCAGTTACTATAAAATTAGTTTTGCAAAATTAATTTATGTTTATAGTAAAGGCCAGAATTGTAACGCAGAACAAAAACATAGGCAGAATGCTCATGAGTTCCATTGGAATTTTGTTAATGCACATCTCTCCCCTGGGATCTTAACTTAGTAAATACAAGACCAACAGTCTGTCTTTTGACTCCACTAAAGCTTCTCACAAGACATTACTTTCATATTACACATGGCAGTTCACTGTTGTGTAGAGCACTTGTCCTCTAGGGACAAGAGACTGGTGGCGCAGTGGGAAAGAACAATGCCCTGTTGACCCTCTACTGTGAATCAAGTCATCACTGGTTAGAGAGAAGAAATGAAAAATTTCATACAGACTTTGCAAAGTGAACTTATCTTGAACCCATAGAAATTTCTGAATTTCATTGCAAATATCATAGCGTCATCTCAGTAGCTAAAACAATTTCATTAACCACTGAATCCATCGTCTCCCTTTAGAGCACTTATTTGGTGTTCTATTTATAACAATCAACTGTCATTTGAAATGCCCACCAGTAGAGCTAGTTGACCCTAATTTAAAAACCATACCCTGAAATGCCAGGAAGAATATCCCCAGGGCTCAGTTCTTCAGGGCGATTGTATTGACTCTACATTCGGGGACTGTGGCCTAAGCAAAGACTTCTGTTAGAACTTTTAAATAAAAGATCCCCACTTGACTTTGGACCTACAGTTTTACTTCTGAGATATCTCAAAACATGTTTTCCATATTATAGTTTTCTATTTGACAGCTGCTGTTCCAAATGTTATAAGTTAAACACAGTAAGTCATATGTCCTAGTTGTCACAAAGGAGTTGACAGAGAGGGAATGACATGCTAATGTGTAGAAAATTTGAGAGAGAGAGAGAGAGAGAGAGAGAGAGAGAGAGAGAATAAGAAAAGAAGAAGAAGAAGAAGAAGAAGAAGAAGAAGAAGAAGAAGAAGAAGAAGAAGAAGAAGAAGAAGAAGAAGAAACTAAATGCAGAAAGATTAGGTAATCTAGATAATTTCACAACACCAGTGATTGACGCATGGCTTGCATCTTGAATTGAGATAAAAATGTGTGGGGCACCTTCTCTTGTTTGCTTCCTGCATGGAGCATCTGTCTCAGGAGTGCCACAAAATGCATTATTTTTGGTAATTTCCTCACTTTTAGAATAAAAGTATTGAAACAAAGAAAATCTGAGGCACTCTTCAACATCATGCCCTATGTTACTCTCTCCCATGGAGGATGAGCAGGCTCTAAGACTCACTTGTGCTGCACAGAGCTCCGAAATATAAGATGTGCTTTGGTAACATTTCATAAAATGTTAAAAAATTTGTATTGTATGGAATTAGATGGAGGGCTTTAGAGAAAAAGGCTCAAAGGTCAGGAAAAGTCATACAGTATGGAAGAACTGAGATGCCCTGTGGCCAACTGCAGGCAAAACAAAGTAAAGACTCTGAGATTGCCTTGTGAGTTTGGAACTGGATTCTTCCCTAGCCTTGATGGAGATCCATCTATTACTTCTCTGCAGGCTGGAGGTAGCTCAGCAGTAGAGCACTGGCCCAGTATGCAAGGATCCTGGGATGATATTTAGCACTAAAACTAAACAGCACCCACATAAGCAATCAAACTAATTCATGTACAACTCTTCAGAGTATTTAGCTGAGCCACACACAAGAATCATATCTGTGAAAATTCTGATGCTTTGAGAATAAAAAAATAATACATCTTAGTGCCCCCCATAACAAAATGTGAAGGCGTTAGGCGTATTTTTAGGATTAGCGGCTCAATTTCAATGACACCATATTCCTGGCAGTTATTTCTTCTCAAGTGTTCTAGTGGTTCACAAAATGGCTGCATCAGGTCCATATTTAATATCCAGATGTAGGAAACATAGCAGCAAAAGAAAAGTTCTCTCTTGCATAGTAAGTTCCTTTTAAGACTGAAGTTTCCCTAAATCACTTTTAGAAGAAACTCTCACATTTGAACTTCTAAGACAGAATGAGGATCTATATTCACCTTCAAAGCTTTTATGGCCAAGAGAGTTAGCCCACGTAGCCATGATTTATCCCTCCAGCTGGGACAGGAGAGCACATCATACTGAGTCAGAGTAGGAAAGAATGGGCATGCAGTCATCAGTCCTTAGTTCTACAGAGAGAAGAAGAAAAAAGTAAATAGTAATGGAAGGTCAGCAAAACTGCGACCAAGGCAATAGCACTGTACCTCTGGCTTTATAGTGTTAAGACCCATGCTTGATCAACACAAATACCTATTCTCTAGGGTTCTTAAAGCTTTCCTCCATGGACACTGTAATATACAGCAGTGAATGCCATATACCATTGACATCCCCACTAAACTGTATGTCCCTTTATTTAGAGGCACACAGTTCAGTCAGGATGCATTGATATACACCTAAGACTTCTTGAAGATGGAATTGGTGACACTGAGTATGGCTTTCATGACTCCAAGAAAACTAGATGGAATACTTACATGTGCCTGAAAGTCTAAAACTGCACTGTCCAATATTCAAGCCATTCCATATATGGTTACTTTAATTTAAATACAAATAACTTATAATTAAATGGAAAAATATATTGAGTTCCTCACAATCTTGGCTACATTTTTAGTTGCACAAATACAAATAGAAAACATCTTTCACTACAGGAAGGACTTTCTAGGAGGCTGTCTGTCATGTAGCCACATGGGACCCCAAGTAGCTGTGAATATAGAACAACACAAACCACAAAAGCTTAAGATATAATAATTTTTGGCAATCTTCTTTGTGAATTAATTGTATAGTTCTCAGGCATCAACTTCTTAAATGGTCATAGCTAGTTGTGTTTTCAAGAGATGGACACATTTCTGTTGTATTTGAAGCCCCGGAGTTCCCAGAAAGCTTTGAAAATTTAACAGAATTTCAACATACCATCTCAGATGCACTCCATTCTAGTTCTTATTACACTGTTTTCTAACTGCTGATATTCTGTCTCCCTCACAGACATCTTCAACCAAATTACAATTTTCTTTAACAACACGTGCATGCATATCTTATAGTCCAGCTAATCTGCACTGTTTGTTTTTCTACCGGGTATAAAGCTGACAAAACAAGACAGTCTCCAAAGAGGACCTTGATGAAGCGATTGGCAAGGTGGTCACAGTAGTGTTCCAGAATCACCCAGTCAAGAGCAAAGAGCTAGGTGAGCCCACAGCAGATTTCTCCTGTACACCCTCTGTGGTTATTTCTCTGGAGGAGGAGGAGGCTTCAGCAGCAGATAGGTGTTACTCTCTGACAGCGGTTCCTAGCTAGTCCCTAGAAGGCATCTGCAGGCCTCTCCATCCCATCACTTCCAAACTTGGACGTGCACATCAATTGCTGGAGACTTTCGACTAACTTCCAGTATATTCCCCAGAAGACTAAACAAAACCGGAGTCACTCGCACGAAATGTAGTAAAACACAACTGACCTCAGAAATGGAATTCTTTTTTCAAATGTATTAATTCATCTATTTTAATAAAGTAGAAGACTCAGGGCAGCTGCTTGGAACTGGCCTTGCTCACGTTCACTTGAGCTGGTAGGAAAAGGAAGGTTCCCTCTGCTGCGATCCCCTGAGGAGAAAAATGTTTAAATGGACAGTCTCCTCTGAAGTCCTTCATTCTGCTCCACCCTTAATTACCATGGGCAGCCAGTGCCTTCTGCCCTCCTCATTAAGACACCAGTTGTATATTACAGAGTGTATGTTGTTTATGCTGATAACCACAAGTGTGAACTAAACACGTAGAGCCTTTCAAATAAATTTGTTGTAATTTTGTCTTTAGACGGACAGACTATGTAACTTGTGTCCTGACTGTGGGGTGGTACATGATATGAGGTAATTATGGCCTATTCTCTAAATTAGGAACTTAGCTCAAACAGTCAGGAGTTGGGGTGGGGTGGGAACCTGACCTCAGGCCTCAGGGTCTAGGGAACTAACAGCTTGCCAGCTCCTGTCTCCAGTGTTTTATTCAAAGGTCTATGTGAGATACTATGAGCCTGGCTACTTCTTTTCACATCTGGAAAATGGTAGAGGCATATTATCGCATTGTCTCACCATCCATTTGAATATTTTCTCATGTTCCTTAGCCCAGAATTCTGTGCCCTTTTAAGTGAAGATGCAAATGTAGGAGATTAGGAAGTGACAATACCTTTTGGTCAGAAAAGCGGCTTCTTATCAACACCAGGCACAAGTGTTAAATGAGAGTTGTCAAAATGAAGCTGGGAACAAATAGTGAGGAGGCAGTACTGTGGAGTGGGAGACAGAGGACATAGTGGGATCATGGAATTTTCCAGTACCTACACATGTGCGAGGCTTTTGGTCTGGAGAAGTCCGGGAAATGGTGAGAGGATCTCAAAACACTCAAGAAAAAGATGCTATAAGTAGTCAAGCAGATTCTAAGAGGGTTTGTTTTTCTCTTTATCTATCCATCCACAGTCATGTTTAATGAATAGGACTGTCAAAGCAGAATAATAGTGCAAATGATAAGAAAATAATAAGAAATGAAACGAGCCCATATGTAGTATATTAATTCTGTGTTACTTTGCAGTGGCTATAATTAAAAGCAGGTGGGGAAAATCACCAGTAGATTTTGGGCCATATTGGTGTATTCACACTCATGGGATCATGGGATCCAAATATCCTGAAAAACAATTCAGGCAGCCAGACAGGGAAAAGGTGACCTAGCAGGTCACGGGGCCCCTGTATCACAAAGAGCTGTGCTTCAGGCAACATTACACCTCATTTTCCATTTTCTTTTCTGTCCAGAAAATTAATTAACCCCCTGTCCTGTCTTGAAATATATATCTTCATAAGAACTTATTTTCAAAAGTTTAGCAATAAATTGAAATAAAAACCGTAACTATCGTGAAGGCTTCCAGGGCTCACAGTCAAAAACTGCAATCATTTGCAGCTAGGAGGAGCCAAAGGGCATGTTTGTCTTGGCTCATGATGTTGCTGCAGGCAGCCTGAGGTCGCCAAGTACATTTCTGTCAACAGGGAGAAACTAATATAACAAAACTAATGTTGGTCAGGAAGTGTGACCAGAGTGAGCTACCCAGAGGAAGTGCTCTTTTCATGGTGCATTCTGAAAATGTTTCCAGAGCCTCTTGGTGGCAATAGCAAAATCCTCATTTCATCCTTGGACCCACCTGCATGTCCCAGGGCTGTAGAAAATGGTGAACTGAGCTACCTCAGAGCTCCTTTAGAGATTAGATGTGGTCCACATGCCCCTCTATTCATGTTGACACCCAAAGCCAGTGCTCAATCCTGGGCTAGGACAGGAACTTTAAAAGCAAAATCACCCACCCTTGACCAACACAACCCTTAATTATTAGCAGTCAATTACCATTGACTCTGCCATGGCACTTTATATGCTTGGAATAATAAAATAAGTAGCCTTTGGTGCTGGATTGTTTGTTTGTGTGTGTGTGTGTGTGTGTGTGTGTGTGTGTGTGTGTGTTTATTTTTGCAGTATGTAATAGTATTTTACTCATTTTTATCAGTGAATAATATGTATCCATTTTCACCCCTACCATATTGGAAAGAAAACTTAAAACAAATTGCCTTTGTATTCATTACTTTTTCCTGTAATATTGATAAGATACCCTGACAAAGTCAACTTGGGACAGTCAAGACCCATTTTGCCTCTCCATTCAAGATTAATGATAGAGAAGTCGGAGCAGCAAGTGCTTGAGTAAGGTAGTCACATTGCAATCACAGTCATAGAGAGCAATGGATGCCTGGGCTCACCCTGTTTTCTTCATTTTATACAATTCAGTATTCTATCCCAGAGAATGGGGTCCCAATGATGACTGGGTCTTCCCACTTCAATCAACCTAATCAAGACAATCAGTCACAGTAATGTGAAGAGGCACTGCTTTCAGAATATTCTAGATCCCAGCTAGTTGATAATAGAGCAATTGAGATTCAATATCACAGCTACTATCAAGGTCAGTAGGTAGTCTCTTAAGACATATCAACAGACTAGTTGGTTCCTAAATAATCAATGGAATTTTGAACACATTAACATATTTAACATAAAGTGTTTGTGTGTGTGTGTATGTATTTGTGTGTATACTATATAGCTGAGGATGACTTTGAACTTCTGATGTACTTGCCTCTCTCTAATCTCTGAGATACAGACAAGTGCCACCATGCCCAAATTATATGGTGCTAGTGACTGAATCATGCTTCCATCATGTCAAATGACCAACATCTTATCCCCTAAAGTTCACACATAATAACATGATCTCTGAGGTCATATTGCTTACGTCAGAGTCATCACTGAGTAAATAACTGGTTAATATGTCTATTCCATGAGTTCCGTTGAATGGAACCATATTGGCAAACTGGTTAGTTTTTTTTTACATTTTCAATTTTCTTATCTAAAAATAACTGGTTAATCTGTCTATTCCGTGAGTTCCATTGAATGGAACCATATTGGAAAACTGGTTAGTTTTTTTACATTTTCAATTTTCTTATCTAAAAATACAAGTAATTACTTTAGGAATTATTAAAATTAAAAAGATGCTTATTTAAGGCACTTTAAATATACCAACTACTACTTTATCTATTTTAATACATGCCACAATATCAAAATACCAGATTCCAAGTAGAACAAAGGAATAGAGGAAACAATTATTTTCCCTTCACTGGAGACTTCTACCACACCATTGTTATTATTATTGTTGTTAGGCAGCATATTCTCTTTCATTGAATATATTCTTCAGTTAGTCAAGAACATTAGAATAAGATGGCCATTGTACATAGAGAGACTCATTTGGTAATTAATCATGCTTTTTCTTTTTCTACTAAAAGGGTAGACTTTCTGAGTTCAAGAAATTGGGAAACAAAACGAAGTTCTTACATAAACAGACCACCTCCATCTGGAGTACCTGCTGTGGTTTGAAAGAGAAATAGTCCCTACAGGATCCTGTATTTGAATACTTGGTCGCCAGTTGGTGGCGCTGTTTGGCAGGGTTGTGGGACATTTGGGAGGTGTGCTGAGAGAAGAATGTCACTGGGGGTGGACGTTGAGGTTTTACAGCGTGATGACTTCACATCCTGTTCTCTGGTTCTGGTGTGTGAATGAAATGTGACCATTCAACTTCCTGCCCGGCAGGTGGACCTCATGCTTCTGCTGTCCTGTCGTCCCTGCTGTAATGGGATGTATCCATTCTGGAACTGTAAGCCAAAACAAACTTTCCTAAGTTGCTCTTTGTCAGAGTAGTTTATCTGAGTAGCAGAAATTAACTAACTCAGTGGCCCAATAAATCATCAAGACTAAATTCAGGCATATACGCATGGTAAGTATTGACTGAGCCATCTCTCCCCATACCATAGTATTCTTAGTAAGGGCTTGATTAATTTTCTAAAGTTAGGAATCAAAGGATGGGTTCTTATGGGAAGAGAAGGAACAGTACACAGCACATTTAATGTCAGATGCGGTTGTTGTGCCTGACAGTCTACTATGGGCTCACTTACTCTTCACTCTAGCCAACTGGTAAGCTTTACGTATAGTCAAAGATTTTTGTCTTAAAAATAATTTTGGATAAATGATTGAGGAAGACACACAAACATATGCACACACTCTCATGCACGTACACAGAGGACAGAATAGTAGAAAAGTGGCAGCAATACCAGGTGACATAAGTAAATGTTCTGAGCCAAGTAAAGCTTTGAAAGTGTATTTATTTTCTTCGTTGAAATTTAAAATGCCAGATGGATGCAAAAACATATCAATTTATTCCATTTTCTTGATTTTTCACTGGAAAAGACACATTAAGAAAAATGTATGTGTTATCTACAGACAATGTTTGCTTAGAAAGGAAATCTCTAAACTAAAAAAGAAGAGATAAAAGCATTTATTGCCATGCTGCCCAATGTTACTGAATAAGATTACTACAGCAAAGAGACTCTGCCGTAATGCATTCAGCCGAGGAAGCTGCTCAAAGATTGTTGAGAGTTTCCCATTGCTTCTCTTTAAACAGTCTTGTCAGTCTCACAGCCTCAAGGGATGTACAAAATGTAATTGCTAGAGCTTATGATAAGGCAGAAATGAAACTCATAAGCAGAGAGGAATTTTATGATGCTAGCCAGTCTCCAATGTGTGTCTCTCTCTCTCTAAATGTTTCTTAGGAACCCCAATCCTGGTTTACAATGAAATTAATTTTGCCAGTTTCTGTGCCCTAATTAGCTAGAGGTTTCTATATGATATAAGGTTATGCTAGAGCAAGAAGGTAAACTATTGCAAGGAGTTGGTATAGATTTCTGTTGAATTCCATTCAAGTCTTAAACAAATGCCTCTGACATTAGTTTTTTTGAAGTTTCCTAGAGTGCCCCAGCCATGGGTTGACTCTAGAATTAGTCAAGAAAACAAAAATAGGGAAGCATGTTTTATCCATTTGCCTTGAAGCTATGGTTCTGTTGCCAATGATGCTGCCTGGCACAAGGCTGATGGTTATCAGGAGCAGGTGTGACATCTTTGTGTCAGCCAACTGGACTGAACATGGTGTTGAGGGCAGCATGTTTCCATGCAGACTGAGGAGTCTGTAACCAAGCTCTGCAAGCAATGATGTTTTAATCTGAGTTATTCAGTCAGTTGTTAAAGTGCTTTAATTTTTAAGAAGGCAATATCTATAATGTTTTCAGTTTCCTGTTTATCTTTTAATTCTGAAGGCAAGGATATAAGAAATAATTCCACCGAAGTAAAATATATAGATTTTTATTGCGCTGCACTCATCAGAATGTCATGAGTTTCTACTTTCAAGCTCAATTTAACTGAGCCTTTTGGCTGTGAGTTTCATTTACTCCAGGCCAAACACAACTTCAAGGCAAAAAAGAGAAAAAAAAAACCCTCAAAAAACAGAAAATGGAATGTTAAATCAAAAGCCTGAACATTAAGAAAGCTATAATAAAACTATTTCTTCCACATAGCACAGGAAAGCAAAACACATTGGATTTTGTATTAACCAGAACTGAAAATATTAAAAATGAATTTCTATAGCTGCTTGTGCTCGAATTCTTCCTTCAGATCAGTCACAGGATAACATGACTCCCACTTCTTCTTCATTCTCATTGCCCTCCTATAGTCTTCACAGGATAACATGGCTCCCACTTCTTCTTCATTCTCATTGCCCTCCTACAGGCTTCACAGGATAACATGGCTCCCACTTCTTCTTCATTCTCATTGCCCTCCTACAGTCTTCACAGGATAACATGGCTCCCACTTCTTCTTCATTCTCATTGCCCTCCTATAGTCTTCACAGGATAACATGGCTCCCACTTCTTCTTCATTCTCATTGCCCTCCTACAGGCTTCACAGGATAACATGGCTCCCACTTCTTCTTCATTCTCATTGCCCTCCTACAGTCTTCACAGGATAACATGGCTCCCACTTCTTCTTCATTCTCATTGCCCTCCTACAGGCTTCACAGGATAACATGGCTCCCACTTCTTCTTCATTCTCATTGCCCTCCTACAGTCTTCACAGGATAACATGGCTCCCACTTCTTCTTCATTCTCATTGCCCTCCTACAGTCTCCATGCTACTGCTCTAAGGACATCTGATAGGCTCTAAACAATGCCGGCTTCAGGCACCATTTATTAGCTCATAAGAGTTTCTGGGAGTTGGAACAATTACCAATATAAACTCTTGAAAATCACCAAAATATCCCAAGGAAGAGTAACGAAAGAGCACACGCAAACCCTAATGACTCCCAAGTCTGGAGGAGGGAGATTAAAAGCCACAGGCAGGTGACTGAAGGCAAAGAGACAACACATGAAAACAGTGCCTTTCTGCCTATTTACACAGAGCCCCCTATTGCCTTTGCTGAGGGCTGTGAAGAAGTCCCAAGGTGTAAAGTGTTTGTTGGTATAGATAGTATACACAGACTGGCCTCCCTAAGCACACAGACATACACATTTAAGAATTGTGACAGGGTACTCTTTCACTGTAAAATCAAATTTTAGTTGAGCAAGGACTATTATAAGTATACTTTGGGAAGAAAAAAAAAAGGAAAGATTAATTGTGAATGTGTTTGCTTCCAGATATTTATTCCAAAGTCATCTCATTCTACCATCAATGCCAATTCCATAGTTTGGTTTGAGTAATAGGGAGCTGAATAAGAAGATGCAGATGGGGTTTGGGTTGCTTTTGGCTACATCACAGGATTGGTTATGATCCAGAAAGTTTCATTATATTTGAACTTAGAAACTTTATATGAGTAAACATTTAAACTGTTGGTAAAAGAAATTATTATATAAATCACAATTCAATAACATAAAGAGTGTTTTTGTAATCTCAGAGACAGGCAAAATATGGCATTTAAATTGCTTTTATTGTTTTAAAGATTCACTGACAATGAGACAGGGTAAATCCTGAAAACACACATCCTACATCAAAGAGAATGATGAGCATCAAAGAACCTCCTTATGGAGATGGCTTCAAATTTGGCAAACAGGCTAGTGGTCAAAATATCCTCATTTCTACCGCAGACAGAATTCTGCCTGCAAAAGGGCAAGCTTGGATGCAGGCATAATTGACAGCCGTACTCTGCCAAGACAAGGTAAGCAAGCCGTCAATAGTTCTTGCCTCACAAATATACCTGTCAGATGTATTGGGCCAGAAGGCTGAAGATGATACTCAACATTATAGAGAGTTTTGGGTGACTGTTCAGGTAGCAAACTGTCTCTGTTATCCTCTCATTTGGAAAGCTACTAACCTGTACTCCAGGCATACTTGGGTAATCAAGTTTATTCCCTCTCATGTCTCAAGTTGTTTATGGATTAAGAAGTTTTTAGGTCTAGATAGATGTTTTAAGTTGATAATGACAAGATGTGATGGAGATTGATTGACATTCACAATTTTAGACGCACTAAGATAAGAAAGATGTGTTCTTCAAGGCTGTCAAATATAAATAGCCAAAACACTAATGTTCATTTAATTCCTGATTGTGTCATGGTTCTTCTTGCTATAGGTAGTTTATTGTATATGTATGTGTAATAATACAAATGTATATGCAAATTTTTTTAATTAATTAGAAATTGTTTTTGTATGAACATGGTGATAGAGACTCTTCTGGAGCCATCTTTATTAAAGATGTATTGTAGTAATGCCAGATAATGGGCACTCCTGTGAATTTCCTGTCCTCATATTAGAAACTCCCAGTTGATTTTCTAAAATTCTACATATCTATTTTCTGACTTATTAGAATGTAACATTTATCTTGTTGAAATCACTAATGTCACAAAAGAAAATAATATGCTACCAAGGCCTGTTTCCTGAAATTTTCACAAGTATCAGTTGTGTTCAACTCATGGAGAAACTGAGATACAACATGTGAAAAGCCACATCATGAACAAATTTCTAAGCCTGGCAGCCTTCTCAGTCAGCAGCAGTTCAATATAGGTCGAAGAGTAGCATAGTTGTATGTAGCCTTTAGATTTTTCACAAATCTACTTTACTTGGGATAATTAAATACATTACCTCCCTTCCAACTCCCCAACCCCAGGTAGGAGAGAAAGAAGGCTAGAAGGAGGAAAACAAAAGATGTAGAACTCTTCACTTCCTTCTTCTGGGTAGGGTTGCTGAGATTGGTAATGCCAATCTCAGCTGTCAACAGCAAACACAGAAGGCAGTTCTCCAGTCAGTCTTCTCCAAACTGCTTCCCCTCTCCCTATAGGCTCTCTTATTTTGTACCTCTCAGAGTCCTCAGAGTTCAACTAACTCCAGCTGGCAAAGACCACACCCCAACATGAGGAAATTATCAGCTGTGGACAAACTAAAGACCAAACTAAAATCTCACACTTGGGATTAAAACAAAATCATGTTTATGTAACATAACTGAGTTTACAAAGAAACCAAAACTTCCATTACAATTGTTTCTTGAAGTAGATCAATTCCCAAATTTTTAAGGAAGAGCCATATTGATTTTCACAGTAGCTACTCAACTTTGCCTCATACCAGCAATGAAGGAGAATCTCCCTCACTCCATATAGTCACCATCATGAGCTGTCAATTGTGTTATTGACCTTAGCCATTCTGATATGTGTAAGAGGAAATGTCAAAGCAGTACTGATTTGAATTTCCCTGATGGTTAAGGACACTGAACGTCTCTTTAAGTGTTTGTCAGGCATTAGAGATATCCCTATTGAGAATTCTATGTTTAATTTGTACCCTATTTTTAGTTGGATTATTTGAGGATTTTTGATATCTAGTTTCGTGAGTTGTCTGTATATTTTGCTTATTAGTACTCTATCAGATGTAAAGTTGGCATTTTTCCCAATCTGTAGACTGCTGCTTTATCCAATTTATGATATATTTTGCCTTACAGAAGGTTTTCACTTTCATGAGGTCCCATTTATTAGTTGTTTGATCTTAGTGCTTGTGCTATTGGTGTGCTTTTTAGGAAGTTGTCTCCTGCGCCAATGTATTCCAGGCTAGTCCCCTTTTCTCTTCTATCAGGTTCAGTGAAGCTGATTTTATGATGAGGTCTTTGATTCACCTAAACTTCAGCTTTGTTCAGAGTGAGAAGTGTTTACACTCTTCTACATGCATACATCCAGTTAGGCCATCGTTTGTTGAAGATGCTTTCTTTTTTCCTTTGTATTTTTTCCATTTATTTATCAAAACTCAGGTGTTTATAGGTATGTATATTGATTTCAGGATCTTCAAGGCAACACCATGAGGTTTTTAATACCACTTGAAATCAAGAATGAAGATAAATCTTGAAGTTGTTTTATTGATCAGTATTATTTTATCTATCTAGGAATTTTTGTTTTTCCATATGAAGTTGAGAATTGTCCTTTCAAGGTATGAAAAGAATTGTATTGAGATTTTGGTGGGGATTTCACTGAATCGGTATTTTTGTCACATGTTCATTTTTACTATGTTAATTCTATTGATCCATTGGAGTTCTTTCCATCTTTTGATAATTTTTAACTTCTTTCTTCAGTGACTTGCATCTAATGAGAAGACCATGTGTTATTTGTGTCTTTCAGTTTGTTGATATGGTGGATTACATGGACTGATTTTTGTGTGTTAAATCACTGTCTCCCGTCCTTCCTTTCCTCTTAGTCTCCCTCCGCATCTCTCCTCTACAATCCCTTCTATCCACTCCTCTTCCATTTCTATTCAGAAAAGGGCAGGCCTTCCATGGATATCAACCAAGCATGTCATATTGTGTTACAGTAAGAATAGATGCCTCCCTTTCTATTGAGGCTGGACAAGGCAAACCAGTATGAAGAAAGGGGTCCCAAAAGCTGGCAAGAGTCAGAGACAGTCCCTGCTTCTACTGACAGGAGTTCTACAAATCAAACTATGCAACTGTAGCCTATATGCAGAGCCTAGATCAGTACTATGCAGGCTCCCAAGTTGTTATTTCAGTCTTTGTGAGCTTATATGAAGCCAGGATGTTGATTCTGTGGGTTTTTTTCTGTAGTATTCTTGACTTGTCTTGCTTCTACAATTCTTCCTCTTCTTCCTCAGGATTTCCTAAGGTCTGCTGAATGTGTAGCTGTAGGTCTCTGTATCTGTTTCCATCAATTGCTGGGTGAAGCCTCTGGGGCGTCTTGGGAACAAGCTAGAAATAGAAACATAGTGCAACGAAAACTCTCAGAAATCAGTGAGGGTGCCCCTTGCTAAGCCTCCTTTCCCTCTGGGGTATAGAACCTGATTTGGCCATCTCCTATAACTAGGCAAGACTTCCAGTGGAGGGATTGGGACACCAACCCTGCCACATAATTGTTAATCTACAATTTGTTTTTCCTACAAGATATGCTGGGGTAAAGGTGCTACAAATTTTGAGGAAATAGTCAACCAATGGCTGATCCAGCCTGACACTCATGCCACTAGAGAGATTCCACCCCTGACACTGTGGAGGGACAGGACCCAGAGGCTGCATAGGGACTTGGATAGAACCAAAGACAACCAGCAAAACAGTCAATGAAAGGATGGCTTGTGACTGTATGCTGTACTCATAGACTGGTGTCTACCCCAATTGTCATCACAGAGACAATGGGTGATCTTTTGAGGTGTTTCTTAATTAGGTTCATAAGGATTTTATTAAACCTTCTTGCATGTATGTACATAAAGGAATTTGTCAATAATTCTTTGTTTGCTGAGTGTTTAGGTGGTTTGAGTATCAGGGTGACTGTGGCCTCATAAAGGAATTGGGCAATGTGCCTTCTGTTTCAGTTCTGCGGAATAATTTAAGGAGAATTGGAATTAACACTTTGAAAGTATGATAGAACTCTGCACTAAACCATCAAGCCTTGGGCTTTTTGTTTTGTTTTTTGTCTTCTTGGTTTTGATCAGGAAACTTTTAATGACAGCTTCTATTTCACTAGCACTTATAGGTCTGTTTAAACTGTTTACTTGATCTTGATTTAACCTTAGTAAGTGGTACCTATAAAGAAAATTATTCAATTCTTTTAGATTTTCCAATTTGATGGCTTTTTAAGCATGCCCTTATGAGTCTTAGGATTGCCTCTTTGTCTGTTGTTATGTGCTCCTTTTCATTTCTCATTTTCTTAATATGGGTATTCTCTCATTTTTTTAAGTTTGGTTTGTCTATCTTATTGATTTTCTCAAAAAACCAACACTTTGTTTCATTGATTCTTTGTATTGTTTCTTTTGCTTCTATTTTATTAATTTCATGCCTCAGTTTGATTATTTATCACTGCTTACTTCTCTTAGATGTTTTGCTTGTTTTTATTTTAGAGCTTTCAGGTGAGCAGTTAAATTGCTAGTATGAGAGCCCTCTATTCTTTTTTAAAGGCACTTAGTGCTGTGAACTTTCCTCTTAGTGATACTTTCATTGTGTCTCATAAGTTTTGGGTGTATTTATTTATTTATTTATTTATTGAATTCCCCCCCTTTTTTTATTAATTTATTCTTGTTACATCTCAATGTTTACCCCATCCCTTGTATCCCCCCATTCCTCACTCCCCCATTTTCCCATTATTCCCCTCCCCTATGACTGTTCCTGTGGGGGATTACCTCCCCCTGTATATTCTCATAGGGTATCAAGTCTCTTCTTGGCAACCTAAGCATCTTTGAATTCTAGGAAGTCTTTAATTTCTTTTTTTTTTTTTTATGCTGTCTTGATTCATATTTTTTCACTCAATTTCCATGAGTTTGTAAGCTTTCTGCTGTTTTTGTTGACATCCAGCTTTAATCCATGGTGGTCTAATAGGATGCAGGGAATTATTTCAATTTTATTTTATCTCTTTAGACTTGCTTTGTGTTTGGATATGTGGTAATTTTGGAGAAAATTCTATGAGGTGTGCTGATAAGATATATTCTTTTGTGTTATGGTGAAATGGTCTGTGAATATCTTTTGAGGCCATTTGGATTATAATGCCCGTTGCTTCCAGTATTCCTCTGTTAGGTTTATTTCTATATGAAACCTGTCCTTTGGTGGGAGTATGGCATTGAAGTCTCCCATTATCAGTGTCTGACTGTCAATATGTGATTTAAGGGGTAGCAGTGTTCTTTTACAAGAGTAGGTGCCCTTGTGTTTGTGGCATAGTTGTTAGGAATTAAAATGTCATCTAGGTGAATTTTCTCTTTGATGAGTATGTAGTATCATTCCTTATCTATTTTGATTAGT
Source organism: Acomys russatus (assembly GCF_903995435.1). Classification (NCBI taxonomy): domain Eukaryota; kingdom Metazoa; phylum Chordata; class Mammalia; order Rodentia; family Muridae; genus Acomys; species Acomys russatus. Next base: position 12,030,159 of record NC_067139.1, read on the forward strand.
TGTTTGAAGTCTATGGCCACACAAGTTTACTTCTTAGGTCAATTTTCTTGGAATGTCTTTATCCACCCTTTTACCTTGATATCTATCCTTGATATGGAGGTGTATTTTTTAATCCAGCAGCAGCATAGCTCCTGATTTACATCCATTCTGTATGCCTCTTATTGGAGAATTGAGACCACTGATGATGAGCAATATCAATGACCAATGATTGTTGATTACTATCATTTGGTTGATGTTCATGTTGATGGTGGTGGTAGTGGTGTGTGTGTGTGTGTGTGTGTGTGTGTGTGTACTTTCCTTCATTTGGTTTTGCTGGCTTGAAAATATTTATTACTTGTGTTTTCATGGTGTAATTGATGTCCTTGGGTTGGATTATTCCTTCTAGAACCTGCTGTGGTGCTATATTTGTAGATAGATATTGTTTAAATATGAATTTATCTTAGAATATCTTCTCTTTTCCATCTATTGTGTTTGAAATTTTTGTTGGGTATAGTGATCTTGGCTGTAATCTCTGGCTTTTTAAACATCTCCCCAAGCCTTTCTGGCTCTTAGAGTCACCATTGAGAACTTGGCTGTTGTTCTCAATGGCCTGCCTTTATATGTTACTTGGGTTATTTTTTTTTTCTTGCTGTTGTCCTGTGTCCTGCAGGAGCCTGGGCCTTGTGAGGTGCTCTCTGTGGAAGCTCAGACCCATTGACACCAAACTGGAAGTGCACACTTTTCCTCAGAAGGTCAGGGGTGTGTCTGTTTCCAAGCAGAAAAGGGTGAAGCTGGAAGCTTCCGCCTGTCCCAGGAATACTGGTGTCTGGCTGAGAAGGGTGGAACACAGACTCAAGATTTGTGCCAGAAGATCTCTAGTTCAGCCGAAGGTATGGGAGAAAAAATTTCTCCATAGTAAGTGTTTCTGCTCTTTTAACTGGGCTGCCAGCACCAGGCTAGGTGGGAGCAAGGAGGGCAGGGCTCTGAAACTCAGGTGACTCAGTGGCAGCTTCAAGAATAGCCAGTGAAGGAAGCTCAGAACTCCGACACCAAGAGGCAGTGGCAAGAGCCCAGTTTGGTTCCAGTGGACAGAATAGCTGCTTCAAGAACATCTGGCTATTTACTTTCCTGTTCCTGGCAGAGGCAGAGTATTTGATCCTATACTTCACCTTTCCACCTGGAAGCCAACAGTGCTACTTTTAGCCAGAGAAATTCTTACCTCCAGCACTTCAGGTAGCAGCAGTGGTGGGAGAGGTAGGACGGCACTTGCAGCTGTTAATATTCTTTGTTCTTTATGTCTAGTGTTTTGATTATTATGTGATAAGGGAACTTTCTTTTCTGACACAATCTATTTGGTGTTCTCGATGCTTCTTGTACCTTTAGAGGCATCTCCTTCTTTAGGCTAGAAATTTTTCTTTTATAATTTTGTTGAAAATATTTTCTGGAGCTTGAACTGTCATTCTCTTTCCTCTTTTCCTGCTGTTCTTAGGTTTGGTCTTTTCATAGTGTCCCATATTTCCTGTATATGTTATATCAGAATTTTTTTAGATTTAACATTTTCTATGACAAATGTATCCATATCTTTTATCCTGTCTTGAATATCTGAGTTTTTTCTCTATCACTTATATTCTATTAGTGAACCATGCCTCTGTAAATCCTGTTTAATTCCTAAATTTTTCATTTGCAGAATTTGCTCACTTTGTATTTGCTTTATTCCTTTTATTTTAAGGACTTGAATAGCTTTATTCATTTCTTCCAACTGTCTTTTTCTTGGATTCTTTAAAGGATGAATTCATTTCCTCCAAATGTTTGTGTTTCTCTGGATTTCTTTAAGAGATTTATTCATTTTCTCTTTAAAGGACCTCTATCATCTTCATGTAGTTACTTTTACGGTCATTTTTCACGTGCTCCAGCTCTGTTGGACTATTCAGGGCCTTCTGTGGTAGAATAGATGAGCTCTAGTCGAAACATATTGTCCTGGCTCGTTTTGAGTGTGTTCTTGTGCTTGCATCTAGACATCTGGTTTTGGGGTGATTATACATGTAGGTGATCATTTCTGGGTTTGTCTTTGTTGGGTGGGTGTTTTTCCCTTGGTTGGGTTCCTCTCTGATTTTCAGAGTGTGACGGTTGTGTGTTATCTGCTTTATTAGCCTGCTAAGCTGTTGTGTTCACAAGCAATGCATGCAGATGTTGGAGGCTGGGATGCAGTGATGAACAGGACAGGGGAAGTTAGGATGAGATAGTCTGTGGGATCCACAGAAGACGTGAAGAGGAAGGAGGGAAGCTGTAGCTGGGGTTCTCTTGCACACCTAGGGACAAGCCTGAAGACTGGGTCTGTTGGGCAAACAGAGAGTGGAGAAGATCTGTGGGCAGGCCACCTGGTCTTTTGGCATTTGCGGCCTGTGTTTGAGCAGAGGTTGTCCATCTGAGTTGGGATTTGGTGCTTAGAGATGAGTTGAGAGGAGGGAAGGAGGCCAGGAGAAGGGATTGTCTGTGAGGTCCACAGGAGGTGTTGAGAAGGGAGAAATGAGGCTGCACCAGAGCCTGAGGGATTAAGTCTGCTGTGGGAACAGAGGGCTGATTTTTTACTTCATTGGCCTCAGTGATCATCTATGCCTAGGACCTGCACCTTAAGAGTGCAACTCTTCTTTGTTTTATGACTGCACCCCTCATTTTAATTTTTATGGTAATGTACAAGCAAGAGTGATTGCTAGCATCATTTTTACATCTTTTGGGCATGCACAAAAAAAGTTATATACCAAAGTCACAGTTGTACTTCTAATACCTAAATATTGCAGGGTCTCAAGCTAGCTCAAAGGACTCTGAAGAGTTCTGAGTGTAGTCAAAGCAGCCTCACAGTACAATCATGACAGGATTGTCCCTGACTGAAGAGAAGGAAAACACATTATACTTTCTTCACTGATATCCTACCATTCCTATTGTCCCTGAAGAGTGTGAGGATACCACCACTTTCTTCTTAAACATTGTTCTCATCTACAGGAATATTCACACACACTATTCCTGGTGAGGCAACTCACACACTGTATCCTTGTAAATTGGCCACATTGCTGTAAAATCTGCAGGTCGGGACCTTCGAGCCAATCATGTCCACTGAGTGCAATTCCATCAGTGATTCTCCCCATGAAATCAGCTTTCAAGTGAGCAAGCACAGTTTCTGAAATTCAGTGCTGTAGTAAAAAAATCCCTTTGCAGGGCCTGTAATATACCTTGACTTCTGGGCCCTCTGATGATGAGAACGACTCTGTTAAATGCACTGTCAATGGTTGGACATAATATCACTTATGGCAAGAAGTAGTTAGTAAATTTCACTCATTCATTATAATTCCACACATTCTTCTAAGATGAAGGAAAATAAAACCCACCATGATCTATCTCAGTACAGGTAATCTCAGTGATTCAATTCAGACTTTTTCCTTATTCTTCCAATATTCGTTAGTGAAATATGATTTAGGCAACGTTGACATTAATTGAAGTGTAAGGAACAGGACGATCCCCATATGGCACCACTTGTAACTACAGGTCATAAGGATCTGATTTCCTCCTCTGGCCTCCAAAGGCACCTGCATGCATGCAGATGCAAATATATACACTGAGGCACACTTCTGCATGCACATAAAACAAGTCTTTTTGTAAAATCCTCGCGAACAAAATCAGGCCATTATATTTGAAGGAACAAGCTTAAATATTAATGAAATGAAACGGAGAATACTGCTGTTCAAGAAAAAAAGAGAGGCTATGTAAAACACAGAATAATTAATGAAAATTCAATGCCACTTTTATTTACAGAATAGGTAAAGGTAAAAATAAATGTTTTAGTAAAGACATGTGCCTACCATTGATTACATTATCCTCAGACCCCAGATTTGGGTCTTCAGGAGTGGGGGCTAGATCAGGAGCTTTCACTTCTGATGGCCTCACCCAGGAAAATTTGGTGAATGGTGGATAAAACAGGGACTCATGCATTCCTCAGCAGACCTTAATAACCCTGAAGACATTAGATTAAATTAATGATTTGTCAAATTGTCAAGATGTGAATTATTTTACAGGGAAATCATAGAGATTGTACAATTTACCTGATTAAAGAAATTGGTTTTGGAAACACAATGACTTCTTTTGCTTCTGAGTGATATTTTGCCTAAAAATCTCTAGTTACCTGTAATTGATATTTTTTTAAATTCAGCAATCATTTCAGGCACCTTCCATTTCCTTCTATCTGTGATAACAGATCATGTTTTGATTTTCATTGTGGTTGAGTTTCACACATGCCACACTTCTAAGCCAGGTCAATTTGTGATAATATGTGAAAAGGCCTCTGCACTGGCACCCAAGCTCTCGCTCCTCTCTCTCTCTCTCTCTCTCTCTCTCTCTCTCTCTCTCTCTCTCTCTCTCTCTCTCTCTCTCTCTCTCTCTGTGTGTGTGCGCGCGTGTGTATGTTCCAACTTCTCTATGTCGCCACATTTTTGCTCTCTGTCCTTCTCTGCCCTCGTGGCTCTGTCCCCATCTGCCTGTCTGCCTGACTACCTGTTCAGTCATCTGCTCCTACCTCTCTTCCTGGAGGCCCCAAACCGTCTCCCTTTCTCCTCTTCCAAATACATTTCCTTATACCAGATATGTTACATGGCATAATCATATATTATAACACAACTAGTGTTTTCAAATACTGAAATGTGAGAGGAACTTACAGACTTAGAATCCCCTTTGATTACTAGAAAAATTAGGAACTGTGTAGCAATCCTAATTTTCAGATCTGCAAATTAGTTGATATGTGCTTTGAATGACTAATTCTATCTCTGAATGTAATATTTTATTGTATGCAGCTCATTTTACTGAATTCTAGTTATTCACTGTAGTATTTTATTCTCTCACTTATATCATTTATTCACATAAAGGCAGGGTCAACATTTTCATTACCCATTTGTATTTGCTAAGCCAGAAACCAAATCGCATGGGAAGTTTGTTGATGAAAAGAAACAAGACTTCCTTATATTATATGTAACACTCCTAATCTTTTTAAAAGAAAAGAGGCTGAATTATTCACTTTAGGTGATCACCAGTAAAAATAAAACTATCTCCTCCTCTACTGTATTATGTAAACCCTAGCCACTAGCTCTTATACCTATCGACCCCTGCGAATTACTTGTTGTCTCCCCAGTGCCCAAAACTGCTGTTTAAAGCTATATTTTACAGAGGAAGAATGTCTAGTGTGTCTGAGTGATTTGGAGTGTAAACAGGCTTAGGAAGGGCAAATACAGAATCTAGAGGCAGCACAATAGGCTGACCTTCCCATCAACCCTTCTCCCTCCCCCTTCCTTAACCAAGTCAAGTCAGGAAAAGCCAGAGCAGCAGCAAAACAATGAGTGAAAAATGACCCCTGCTAGCTGTGCATTTCCAATGCCTTATTACTTAGCCATCCCATCTTCTGCACCAAAGAGCAAGGGGTGAGGGAGACTGTGGCAGCATTGAAGAAGAGAGGGAAGGGGGTGATTTATTGGCGGGTTGAGAACTGGTTACCAGCCTGGAAAACAAGAGCTGATGCATTTGCATGATTACCAAATGAAATGCCTTTCAAATAACTTAATCTCCAGGAATATTCTAGTATATACATTTGCTTTTAATTCCTCAGGGATAGTCAGCAGAGCACGAGGTCCTTTGTTTACACACAGTGTAAGGATAGAAGAACATGGGTCTGTGAGTGCACACGCGTGGGAGCCAAGAGGATTATGGTATTATCCTACTATTGTTTTCCTCACTACAACCACTTCAAGCTGCAGGAAAATGAAAACAGAACCGAGGCCCAGGAGATTTCTAAGCACAGGCTGCTTCCATTGAGGTCTGTACTTCTGATGTGGATGGAGCCCAGAAAGCAAGATTCTTTCTTCAGGTTCCATTCCAAACCTTGTGTGGACATGAAAAGGTTTAGTGAGGCAAAATCACCAAAAAGACAATCTTTTCCCTTAGAAGAGAAGATTTCAGCCAAGCACACATAAAAATATGAAGTTTCCATTACAGTTCAAGTGTTCAAAGCCAGGCAGCTTTGGAAGTGTTTATGGTTATTGCTGGATAATAAGCCTTTAAATGCAGCTGTTCAGACTAAATATGAATTAAGGGAATGATAGAACAACTGCTCACCCCTCCCTCATGCTGAGCTCCCCTGGGTCTGCAACAGCAGAGATTTCATTTTCCATCTGGCACCAAAGGAACCTGGACCTGCCCCAGCGGGATCAGCCAAAGAGCCTCCAATGTGTCATGTCTGCAGGGCCCACTTTGGTGCCAGATGAAATGACCCTGGGCCAGTTGGCAAAAGGCTGAGTTTCCTCAGGTAGCAGAAGCCATGAAGGTCAGACATAAAAGCAAGCCGACTGGCTCATAGGGTTACAGTAATGTCAGGCAAGGTCAGATCATTTTTTCCATGTCGAGGGCTGGGCTGTAAGAGTGAGACAGAATTACTACCAAGAGGGATGAACCCTGTCTTTTACGGAAAGATTTGAAAAAAATCTTGCTCATGAAAAGATGACTATTACTGTTCCCAGATGACAGATGAGGAAAGTCAAGCAGAGAGGGGAATGATCAGACTCAGAACATAGGTGTAAATTGGAAAAAAACTGAATTCCATCCAGGGTCGTGTTCTGGCCCTTAGCATGTTATTCCAGTCTACTGGGCCTGCTCTCCAAAGAACTGCCCACTCTCTCTCAGGAGCCTCAGACACCAAGTAAAAATCATTATTTAATACATTATCTGAAAGGCCTCATATCTCATTAACTTACTTTCTGTTTTAACCAGATAAAGGTGGACCTTACTACTTATGTTTTGTTCTTTGTGTGTATTGAAATCTGTAGGATAAGAGCCAAAAGAAATAACTAAGAAAAAATGACTACTCTCTCCCTGGACAAGAAAGTATATTAATGTGTATACTGTTTCTAAAGTTATACAGCTTCTCATACTCTCACGAATAATTTTAAAAAATAATTAAAATGTAATGAGCTAATGTATTACACTTCTATAGAGGAACTCTGTGTGTGTGTGTGTATGTGTGTGTGGTGTGTGTGTGTATGTGTGTGTGTATGTGTGTGTGTATGTGTATGTGTGTGTGTATGTGTGTGTGTGTATGTGTGTGTGTATGTGTGTGTGTATGTGTATGTGTGTGTGTGTGTATGTGTGTGTGTGTGTGTGGTGTGTGTGTGTGTATAAAACAAGAAGGACTAACTCCATTGCTTTATATGGTTTGGGCTAGGTAGTCAAACAATGACGGAAAGGTGAGAACCCAGTAGTTGTTCAGTTGATGAGGCTGTGTGTCTTAGCACTAACAACCTGGCACTAAGGCCTGTAGAATTCCCAGAAAGCTACTGGTATTCAGCCCAGCTGACGTCCTGGGGTTCTGATATCAGTGGGTGAATGAAACAATAACAGGGTAGATGAATTTGCCAAGAAATGAAGGCAAACAATCAAAAATATTCCTTCTTTCTTCTTGTTATGCCTGGGTTACCACTAGAAACGGCCATATTTTAGGTGAGCCTTCTGATTTCAAATAATTTGCCAGAAGAAGATCATTCTTAGGAGTAACCTCATCTTGTCTTTTAGTTGATTCCAAATCCACTTGAGTTGACCAATCACTGCTGGGAATCATAAAGTCAGATTACGCTTCCATACTTTCCAGTGAAACTTGTCAGAAATAAGATGACTTTTCTCTGTGGATCACCTGATGATTTAGGAATCACAGACTATTTGGGACTTCATTTCAAACAAGGTTTACAGAGTATGTCTTTAATCTATTGAAGATGCTACATACGACCATAATTAAATCTAGTCTAATGACTCGAATATAAAATGCTCCCCCATAAGCTTACATGTTTGAGCACTGGTCCCTTGCTGGTGGGTCCTTTTTAGAGAACTTAGAACCTTTAAGCTAAGGTAAATCTGTGATGGAAGAAGGAAACCACTAGGGCTGGGCCTTAAAGTTTGATAGGTAGAACTTCCTATCTACTCTCTTATTCATGAATGCAGATGATTGCAATAGGACTAGGCACCTCATATCCCTGCTACCATCTTTATCTGTCCCAATGGACTGTATTTTTCCTTAAGATATATTTGTATTTATTTGGAAAATACAACCAGAGATTCTGATGCTCCACTTTCAATTACTCATTGACCTTGTTAAGACTTTCATTTCTCTACCCAGATTTGTCTTCTGTAAAATGGGAATGAAGTGAGCCAACATTAAGATTGATGCACATGGTAAACCATCACATGAATGTTAGAGCACCTTTGAGCTTTATTATAGAAATGTTCCAAGCATTGCATTTCTGCCTCTGAGTGCCAAGCCCAAGTCAAGCCGTAGAAACACAATATGGTGCTGTCATAGCACTTGACTGAAAGACATTATCATAAAGATAGTTAAATGAAATATTAATTATAGTAGTTAAGGAAGACATTCTAGGTGTCAACAAGATTATCAATAAAATAAGAATACATGCTTTCTTTATTGTGTCTATCAGTCAGCCTTCCATAGCATACCCATTGGAGTCCAATTATTATTTGTTGCATTTAATTAAACTTACTTAAAAATTGGGTGGGGTATGGGAAAGGAGAATCTGTTGTCAGCTACCTGGTGAAAGTGTTCCCTAGAGCTCAGGCAACTCCAAATTTTCTTAACACAAAATTGATGCAATATAAGTTTAATTTTGATACAATGGTATAGAATTCATATTTAAGATTTTCTTCACACATACATTATATAGATTTCTACTCTTTTATGACGTATTGTACCCATACAACTCAACTAGAATACAAGGTTTATCTCCAACACTTTGAAAGTGATATTTCAGACTGTTTAGGATAGTAAATTATACAAATTAATCGTTAGTTGATCAAATCATGGGCAGGTCTGTTACTCATCTATTCTTACCACAAGAATATACATCCTAGGTGTAACAGATAGATATGATTCTATAGCTAGAAAAGGTAGAATAGGTAATAATGTCTTCAAAATCTTCAGACTCCTATAGAATTATAGGCATTTAATGATGTTTTTATTGTTTTAAGGATTTTTTGACAATAAGACAGGTTAACTCCTGGCAACACCCAGCCTACCTCAAAGATGAACATCCTTATGGAGATGGCTTCAACTGTGACAAACTAGCCACTGGGGAAAATGTTCTTCTTTCAGCCACAGACAGAATTATTCCTAAAAATAGGCAAACTTGGATGCAGGCAGAGTCAGCAGCCAAACTCTGCCAAGACAGGGTAACCAAGTCCTCAATAGTTCCTGTTTCAAAAATATATCTATCAGATGTACTGGGCCCGAAGGATGAAGATGATGCTCCAATGTTATAGAGAGTTTTGGGTAACTGTTCATGCAGCAAACTGTTTCTGTCATTTTTTTTTTTTTTTTCACTTTGGAAGTTGCTAACATGCACTTCCAGTTTACTCAGTTAATTAATTTGATTCCTTCTCAAGTCTCTGATCAGGTTGAAGACCATATAGTTTAGTTTTACAATTAAGCTAGGTTATTTGACTTTTCAACTGAGGTCTTCTTTAACCTATTGAATCTTTGTCTCAGTAACTCAAGGTATTTTAATCAGTATGTTGATTCTTTAAATTATAAATTCTTATGTAACCATTTATTTTTAATAAAAAGACAAAATGTATGAGTGTATACATGATATAGGAATAGATAAGAGTATGGAGTTACAGTATTTAATAACTAGAACTGTTTAAATGCTTGTTATTAAAAAAAAAAAAAAAAAAAAAAAAAGAAAAGAAAGCCGGGCGTGGTGACATACACCTTTATTCCCAGCACTTGCGAGGCAAAGGCAAATGGATCTTTGGAATTTCGAGGCCAGCCTGGTCTACAAAATGAGTCCAGGACAGATAAGGCTACACAGAGAAACCCTATCTTGAAAAAAATTTAAAAAATGAAATGTGTTTTAAATATGAAAGATAACCATTATAAATAAAGTTAAACAATATAAATGAGTAACAATATAAAGCATATGGTCATCATAAATTCATTACATACTGATAACTATCCTGGTGGACTCTCTTATAGTAGTTTTCATGGGAAAATAAATAAAAAGCATACAGAATAATCAATTGATGGCTCCTGGCAGGGTATGGGTGGGGAAGGACTCAGTTTTCTTTAAAGAGCTGGCCACTGGGAGTTTGACCATGCTCCAGTGCGTATGTGGCAACACAAATTGGACATGTGGGTTTTTGGAGGGTCATAATGGTTGGGATTTAAGTCCTGGAAAGACTGGAAAGTGGGTGTATTCTGTGAAATTCCCAAATAATCAATACAAATATTATGCTGTAAAAAATGAGCAGTTTAAATAGCAGTATGGTTAACACTAGTAGACTTTAACATATTTTATAGTGTTTTAACAATGCTTAATACCTGCCCTGTTCTCCTTCATCTATCTCAAATATACTCACATGCAATTTTGTATTGGCCCTTTTTATACATACAATCATTTGTATGTATAACAATTTAAGTCATGATCTCTTTCAAAGCATCATTTCAAGTGTGTGTTTCATCATGTGGATATTATCTGTGAAATAAACACTTGAACATCATGTAAAAATAAAAAGTGAATTATTGACTAACCAAACAAATTTTAATTTACATAGATAAGGTGCTAATGATAAACCTTTCTTGGAAAGGTGACAGAACTTTACAGGCTAGAAGAATGGTCTTCCTTCTGGAACTTTTGGGCAGAGAGAAGGCCAAATACATGTGAGTAACCATGAGTAATGATCTAAATTAGAACTGAAGTCATCTTAACCTCATGCCTTTACTGAAAATAAGTTATGAAAAGATACAATGGACAGAGAGAGAGAGAGAAGGAGAGAGAGAGAGAGAGACCAGCTCTGTTTGTTGTGCCCAACCCCATCTATTTGCTTTGAATGTAACTTCCTTCCAGAGACATGAAAATAAGTGGCCTATTGTTAAGGCCACTAGAGTCACCTTGCCATGTCTAAGAGAGCGCCACTGAGACCTGTGTATGGATTCTTCTCATTCCCTGACATAGTGCTGCAAAGCAGAGTACACTTAACAAGAGTTGAGAGCCACCAGTGACCAGAGACCCCTGTCCAGGTTTACACTCTAGGTGATATTTGCAATATTTTTTTTAAATCTCTGAAACAACTTCCATGTAGGGCTTTTGTGTTATCCGTGTAGTCCCTGCTTGGACTGATTCTTACTGGGAAGAACTCAGAGATGCATCGCTAGAATGGTATGTCCTTCTCTTGAGAAGAAAGCCTCCTGTTATACAGTCATTCCGTGATGTCTAGAACTCCAGCAGTAAGGTGCAGATCCCTATCTAGGACATCCCAGATTTCACATTCTGCAAAGCCAGGGAGATGACTCAGATCCTATTCTTCTGGCCAGGAGCTGAAGTCCAGGAGTTCCAGGTATTTGTTCTGCTGGCTTCTGACTAGGAAGAAGAGTTCCGGTATCAATATCCTCTAATCCTAGTGCTATTTAACTAGCTACCTTGTAATAGCACACACACTTTGGAAGACTAGGACTATGCAAAACTTCCTTTTCTGCTAACAAAACTCATATGGATTCATATACAAGGAAATTTCAAATAAGAATAGATTCATGCACCTCTCATAAAAACGCTTTTTAAAAATCTGGTATTTTCATTTATTGAACATAATAATATATAGTATCATAAATTTCTTCATAAATAAAAAATATTTTGAACTGACTAGGTTTTTTTATACTTATGGAAAAGAATAGAGCCTTTCTCTAAAACTTCAGTTCCCCACTAGGGTATACCACATTTCATGGACTATAAAGTCTCCTTAAAATTTCCTCATAGTTAAACATCGGTTTCACAGTTTTTATTCTTGTTTCCACTGGAAAATCAAGTTTGGAAACTAAAGAAGTACTAAAATTATATGGAAACATTTACCTTATAACCATTTTTTTTTAATTGCTGAAACAATGTTGTATGACAAATCACCCTAAAGTCTGTGGTTTTAAAGAGTAAGCATGTGATTTGATCATGTTTCCAGGTCAGCGATTTTGATGGGCACAGGTGAGCTTGGTTATACAACTCTGGTCTGAGACAGCCTCACCTACTTACCTGAGATTTACCCACCTGTCCTAAAGAGGACACACTCAGCCAGGACAGTGTAGGCCTTTTGAATTCTCTAACCTTGACGTTCTTCAGCAGGCTGGGCCGGGCTTGTTATATTGGCTTTTTCAGTGGAGCAAGCAACAACCAACAACTAAGGTTGTGTTTGCTTGGTTGACAGGCTGTTGTCAGTTTTACCAGGTGGTGTTTATGTTCCCCTGCTAATGGACATTTTCTACAACTATTTCCAGGTGGAGCTCAGGTTTCTGGAAAAGGAGGAGAAGCTGTGAAGTCCTATGGCTGGCTGGCTTTGAGGAAGGGTGAAGCCCAAGAGTTACTAATATGCTGATTTACCACAGCATCAGATTCTCAGGTGACAGTATTAACAGCAGTGATCAAGATGAACAATACGGTTCCTGCTCCGAGATATAATTGGGTTCAGTTCTCTAAAGTACTACAATGGATACAACGATTCATTTCCTTGACGCGTTATAAAATTCCTGGCTGTGAGGCCTCTAGCACACAAGGCAGATTAAAAAGAGCTAAGCACGCTAATGTCTTTAATATAAATGGTACAAAACTTAGGAGTACTTGTAAGGAAATAAAACACCCAAAGAAAACGGGGAACCTGTACATGTTTCATGCTAGGGATGATAGCAACATGGACAATTTGGTCAAGAGTTCTCAGCCATGATGCTATGAATCATCCCTATGAAGAGTGGTAGTTTAAAGAGAGAGACATAGAATCCTGTGCCCCTTTCTTTAGCAAAGCGTTGAAACAGAGATCCTACCAGGCAGGTGATGCACAGCTTTTGGGAGGCAGAGGCACTGGAGTCATCAGAAGTTTGAGGCCTGTCCAGTCCACAAAATGAGTTACAGGTCAGACAGGGCTACATAAAGAGACCTATCTAAAAGGAAACACAAACAGAGGTGGGGGACTGCTAACAAT